>NW_008794542.1:1997000-2003473 GCF_000699145.1 Aptenodytes forsteri | reverse complement strand
GAGAAGGCTCCGGGGAGACCTTCTTGCAGCCTATCAGTACTTAAAGGGGGCTTATAAAAAAGATGGCGGCAAACTTTTTAGCAGGGCCTGTTGCGACAGGACAAGGGGGAATGGCTTTAAACTAAAGGGGGACAGATTTAGACTAGATATAGGGAAGAAATTTTTTACGCTGAGGGTGGTGAAGCACTGGCACAGGTTGCCCAGAGAGGTGGTGGATGCCCCATCCCTGGAAACATTCAAGGTCAGGTTGGACGGGGCTCTGAGCAACCTGATCTAGTTGCAGATGTCCCTGCCCACGGCAGGGGGGTTGGACTAGATGACCTTTAAAGGTCCCTTCCAACCCAAACTATTCTATTCTATGATTCTATGAATAAATTGAAGATTGTCAAGAAAAGTAAGACTCACATGAGAACTTAAGCCAAAGAACATCCAAAAGTGAGCTAACACTTTGGAAGATGCCATGCTTTGAAAAAAATCAGTATAAGTCTGCTCTACTCTCCGAGACCTTTGAACAGAGCGCACAGTTCTTCAGCAACATGTTCTGCTCCTGTCTACAAATATCTGCAAAATCACTGCTTTGGGAAGATAACATCTTACCACCACTTCCAGCTGCTAAATTTATTGAAGTTGCAGAGGACAACGTTGTGTATTTAAATTTGTAGCTCTGATGAAGATAGATGTTCTCAAGATTTTATCATATTGTCATAGTTGTGTGTTTATTTTGGTAAAACACTGGAGAATTATACACAGAGAACTACAGTAAAAGAACAACATTGCAATCTGGCCTTCATGTGATCAGCTTCTAAACTGTCACAGTAGAATCTGTGCAGATGTCAACTGGATACATGAAGTTTTTATTAACGTTCTTTTAAATGTAGTCTACTAGGTGTAATGAACATAAAGGAAATTCACATACTGTATTACTGCAGCAGTCAACAAAAATCTATACAATCTTTTATAAAACAATTCCTTTTACCTCGTATATATGATTTGGGTGGGGTGGCACTACTGTAAGCAAAGTGCTCCAATACAGATGTATCTCGGGAAAAACAGAGTAATACCTGTAGAAAAGACAGCATATAAAAATCAGCTGACTTACTGGATCAACAAAGCAATGTCTAACAGATTTAAGGACCTGCCTTAATTAGCACCTATTAGATGCTATTGAAGAGCACTAACATGGTTGAAAGCTCTTGATCAACAATTTACTTTCCTGTTCAAATTTCTAGGCTCGCTTTGAACTTGCTATGACTTTACCTTCACATTCGTTTGTTGTCAGTAAAATATCCCCATTCTTCAACCCTCCTCTTTGCCTCTCACCATGGGTTTATCCCCTTCTATCACATCATTAGTGACTGTGCATGCAGCTGGCTGCTTTGATGTCTATTAGGTTATTTTTCTATTCAGTTACTATGACCTGGGGAAGTCCTAGTAAGTGAATAAGCAAATGAAACATTTACATTTTTGCATGTGTGCAGTTCCAGAAGACTGATCCTTACATTCGCTTTTATTCCCAGGAGCTTTACAGAATGCTTGCACGATATTCAGTTCTTTCAAAAAGCACAGATTATAATGTTCACCTCGTATCCATAAGTTCTGAAACGCACACTGTATTTTGTAAAATATATTTGTATTTTTTATTGTTTACATAAATATCTAGTATTCACAGCAATTGAGTATAAAATTAAATACTAAAAGCATTCCTAGAAAAAAATTAACAATAAAGAATCTCATCCTATATGCAGTTGTAAAAAATGTAATAATTAGTATTGTACTCGAATATTTTCATGTTTTCATGCAATGAAAGACTGCACTATCAAGAATGTACACAAGAGGGCAGAAGTAAGACGTCAACTTGCTGCTGACTTTTTTTGCATACATTAAACCCTCTCTGCTCTTGTAGGTTTTAAGAGTTTGTTTGTTTGTTTGCTTGAACTGTAGCCAAGGTGTAAAAGGTGGAAATGTTTCAGATGGTGTTTCACTACATAATTTATTGTGAATAAAAATGAATGAATTTTTCCTTCAACTAATTATTGCAAACGTTTTCCAGATACCAGCATTTGTCAAAAGGAAACACGCAAAACTGAAACACTGCGACATCTGAACATCATTGCTTTTTTTTATTTTTTATGGAAAGCAGGTCATATTTTGAGACTTCTTCCTCTTTTGAACCTCAAAACCATTTCTCAGATACAAACAACTTTTTAAAAATAAATAGTTTCTTTATCTTGAACAGCAAACGTTTTCCAGATACCAGCATTTGTCAAAAGGAAACACGCAAAACTGAAACACTGCGACATCTGAACATCATTGCTTTTTTTTATTTTTTATGGAAAGCAGGTCATATTTTGAGACTTCTTCCTCTTTTGAACCTCAAAACCATTTCTCAGATACAAACAACTTTTTAAAAATAAATAGTTTCTTTATCTTGAACAGTTTAAGCTAAATATGATTTTTGTGCAATACACAATCATTTTCATAGCTGCCAAAATATAGCTGACAATAACAATACACAGGCAAATGTAATTCTCTGTATATGTTAACTGAGGTGAAAGAAAAAGAAACTAATCTAGAAAGGACATAAATTATGTTCTCTCACAGGGGAAAGAATGTAACCTTAATTTGAGGCCCCCTTTTTTAGGAATACAGTGTCCAGTACCAGTATCTGGAAGTCTTTAAATTAAGACTATGCATCTTTAAGAGATAGACTCTAGCTCAACCATAAGTCATGATTATACCTAAAAACTGCTGGGTGACATTCTTTGCATATATTCATTATGCAGGATGTAAGACTAAAGTATTCAAATTGAACATGTTGCCTGAAATAATGAATTTACAAATTTAACAATTTATGTATTATTTTTGTCATTCACAAAAATTATAATGCTAAAGAAAACAATGGCACAAACCCCTTTTTAAGTACAGGAATGTTTGGCAAACTATCGGATATTTATAATCAAAACTAAAAAGAAAACCACTGAATTCAAAGGACTGAGAAAGAGGAAAAAAAAACAAAGCCAAAGCTTTTATCTAAAAGAAATTACTGTATTAAAAATAACTGTATTCTATTTCAGTAGCTATAAGGAAGTAATAAAAACATGTAAACTTTGGGATGAAGAAAGCAAAGATATTAAAGGAAATAAATTACATCATTTCACAGTGCTCTTCCTGAAAAGGATTGCATGCTACTAAAGAGATACCAATAATCCAACCAAATATGTTATTTTAGGCCCAGATTTTTTGGGTTTGATGGATGCTTTATCTGTTAAGTAATACACAGACAAATGCCACACTCTGATCAATGACTTGGAAAACTTAGAGGCAGTTTCTAGTCATGGAAAAAAGCCACAAACGCAGTGCAAACAGAAATAATTTATCTGGTTTAAGCTAACATTTTCATTACCTATTTTATTTAGCCAATATTTAATTCCAGTTATCGTATGAAATAAATAAAAATATTCCCATATCAGAATGACTCATACTGCAAAATTTTTCCAGGGGCCACAGAACAAAATAATTTGGCAGCAATGCATTTGCAAATTAGGTTGGAAGAGAAAATTATCAAGGAAAATGGATAACTTTCTTCTAGAAAAAGAGTCTGAAGAATACCACAAAAGTACCAAACAAAACTAGAGCAACTAATAATTAGAAGTTTGAGATATTCTTTGCCTCAAAGCCTTGCAGTAAAACTAGGTACTTCATTTTTCAAAGATTTTTGGTGACTCTCCTTCAAATTACTATGGATAGTTTAGTCCTTTTTATGCTTTTCATTCTGTGATCATTCTTTTAGTTAATAGAGATACATAAAAAATTAAAATATTCAACTGCGCTATACATTGAGAATGATGAACAAAATCTATTTCTGATGGTCTTAAAACAAAAGATTATACTGTATACTAGTTCATAATCCTTCACAGATTATAATTCTGTGTCCACTGGAACGGCCAGTTAATGACTAATTAATATGCCTTAGTAGTCTATGTAATGAATGAAGCAGAAATAACAATGAGATTTTCACATCCCACAATGAAGAAATAACGTTACAATAATGAAGATCATCTTTGACCCTTAAATCAAGAAAAATGTGTACACGTAAATATTTTAGTGAATAAGTATCAATGTTTGAGTTGTCATTATGTAGTCACTTTTCAAATGTTAATTCAGAAACAAATTCAGATACAGATCTTAATATTGGAACTATTTTAAGTAAGAAAGACTAAAATTATAACCTCATGAAATTGTAAGTATTAATGTTTAAATGCTTATTACGCTAAAATATTATATATGTAGACATGATTGAATAGTATGCTTAAATAGTAACGCATATTTTTATACCTATATGGACTAAGCAGCAGTAAGGACAGTTTCTTGCTTAGTTAAATTTCTAGCAGTTTTACATATTACCATCAAAGAAGAAATCATTTAGTTTCACACAGTTCTAAAACAAAAAATTAAGCAAGTCTAGCCTAACAGATGTGACTAATGAAACTGAAAGCACTGTGGAAATGGTAAGTTTGCTGCATGACATTTATGTTGACACTGCAATCAACTACACATTAGGAAATTCATAAACATAACGTCCTTCTATTTAAGGGTATTTGACAGGCAGCAATGAAGATAATTCTTTATAAATCAGCTGGGTTCCCCATTGCTAGAAGCAGCTTTGGAATGGGAGCAATCCTAAAAGTAACCATACATATCACTACCTTATTCAGAGTCAATGTCTTCAATTAAAAAATACGTCAATACAATATCTTCTACACTTATTGCAGTAGATCACTGTAAAGCAAATTTTTTTTTTTTTTTTTTTTTTTTAAACTGGAACCAAGAATATAGGGAAGAAGAATATGGCTGACCGCGTATTTTCTGGCTTACTGCATTGGAAAGACATTGTGTATGGTCCTTCAGAGTAGGAGTTTTAGAAGCCTGTCCTGCTTAATCTGTTTAAGTGTACAAGATTAATTTACAGTATTGTTACTCAGAAGGGAAAGTATATGTAATGCAGCAAACAGATGCTGTCTAGTGTCCCACTGTACTCTGCCTACACATGAAACACAAAGGCAGTCCTTACTCTAAAGATTATATAATCCCACGGGAGTATACTTTCTAGCTTTTCTAAGAAAAAAATAGTTACATACCTGATATAAATAATCTTCAAATACAAAATAGTAGTCATCGTTGCTTGCTGTCAGCTTGACATCCTGTAATCAAAAAATACAGCAGTTTGAAGCCGAAAGACATCTTTTCAGACTCCTATAGAAGCTAAACTTAACACAGTAGTAGAAGACACTGTTTCACCATTGAATCATGAAAGAGCTGTAGTTAAGCATATACTCCACATTTTAAAATCTAAAAATGCTATATTAACTTGGCAATTAAAATATTCAGAATTGAAACGTGAAATGGAAGTGCTCGGACCCCAGTGCTTTCTTCCTCGCAAAACCAGTTATTCCTTCAAATAAGGTTACCGTTTCTTTATGACTTAATGGCTCAACTCAAATGTCTCACACAAGAGCCAACACAGGCACAAGGAGAGAGTTTACAATAATAAATTCACACTAATTTTTCTTACACTCCTTAAAACCAAACCATCTAACATTTTCTTTGTTAAAAAAACAAGATATTGGTGTGATGAGTATATAAATATATAAATCACTTAATCACTGTTTAGTGAATCACTTACTTTGAAAATCAGGCTGTCCACTAAAAGGTCGTGCTGAATCACATTCGACTTAAGCTGTTCATAATACAAGATATCCTAAAATTAAAAATATTGTCATTATCAGTCTGAGACACAACTTTAATTTATATTTAAACTAATGAAGCCAATTTTTAACAATTAAAAAAAAAAAAAATCGAGAAAAATCATAAGCATGTATTCAGCTGAAAAACCCACTGCATAATTGCATTCATAATAACCCACTGCATAATGAAGCATTCTATCACTGTTTATTCTAGCTTAAGCCCTAAGAAATGAGACAGATATTTGAGACTTTATTAATTGACCTCCCCTTTAGATAATTAATAAAATGAGAATGAAGGAACTAATTCAAATGAAAGATCCGTATCTTCCAACCTTTGGGTCTCTACAGCTAAAATCTTTTCAATGCTCAAAATCACATCAATCTGTCATATCTTCTAGCATGAGTGAGTTGCTGCAAATATTTGATATTAATCTAATATGAATCTCTAAATAGTATAAATTTGTGAAAAGATGAAATGATAAATATATTAAAAAATCTTGTGAAGATGTGCTCACAAGGCATGTGCGGGACAACCAGGGGATCAGGCCCAGCCAGCACAGGTTCATGAGAGGCAGGTCCTGCTTGACCAACCTGATCTTCTTCTATGACCAGGTGACCCGCCTAGTGGACAAGGGAAAGGCTGTGGCTGTGGTCTACCTGGACTTCAGTAAGGCCTTTGACACCGTCTCCCACAGCATTCTCCTAGAGAAGCTGGCGGCTCACGGCTTA
>NW_008794542.1:1983511-1996176 GCF_000699145.1 Aptenodytes forsteri | reverse complement strand
GAGTCCCCATCCCTGGAAGTATTTAAAAGACGTGTAGATGCGGCACTTAGGGACATGGTTTAGTGGACATGGTGGTGTTGGGTTGACGGTTGGACTCGATGATCTTAGAGGTCATTTCCAACCTTAATGATTCTACGATTCTATGAATACAAAGAACTCGGACCTTTTTTTAAACTCCAATTATTTCCTGAATGTCTACAGAACATACACAAGAGTGAAACGATGGGGAAGTATCAGAACAAACACTTCTCTGCTTTAGCTTATTCTATCCCTCTCTTCTTAGAAAGAGCTTGCAAAGAAAACAAAAAATTAAATATCGCACTATCATCATGTAATTCCGAAATCCCTAAATACCTCTGTCATCATGCCTACAACTGAATAACACAGTTTCAGATTGAATACCACAGCTTCAAACAGATTTGGAATAAATTCATAAACTAAATCAGCAGCCCCAAAGCTCCTTCCCACTTCACAAAACTATTTTGATTTCACTGTGTCTCTACAGGCACCACACAAATGCTTGTATATTCCAAGTTTTACATAATATTTACTGCCGATTTCTTTGCAAAAAAAGGTAAGTCGAGTAAGGATTTAAAGAACAAATAGGAAGTAAGATGAAATTTTGAGAGGGAGAGAATGGAAAAAAGTAGATAACGCAACTACTAATTTATTGTAACTTGGGAAAGAGATTCTAATAACCTCATGGTTTCTTGTTATCATTTCCTAGTTTTTAGTTCTCTAGAACTGCCTTAAACAATCGCTATAGGCTGTTTGGAAGTGGGAGAAGAAAGTGGTATGAAGGAAGAGAGTAATCTTTTGCTACACACATATAGAGCAGACTTGAAATTTGTATGCAGAAACAAGTTTTCTTCTTAAAATACTTTCACCTGTGGTCACACTGTGGCTCCAAGCCACAAGTTAACATTATCACTAGTCCAGTATTTTGTACTAACCTTTTCCTTCCTCAATTAGGAAGCCATTCAATTATGTTTTACATTTGCTTACAAGAGTCCATTTTCCTGTTACTATTAAAATTATTGTAAAACCACAACTAAAAAGTAATCACTTAAGTACATGGTCCATTCATCTTAACAGTCAGAATAACTTGGTATTAAGTTGAATTGCTGCTGCTTTATTCACACTTAGACGTACTGATTTCGCATGCAAGGAATGACTTCACTGAATGTATGAAGAACAGATTTCTGTATAAGAAAAAAATATTCATAAATGATGCCCTACTGTGTGCCCTAAATCATGAGTTTAGAGTGCTAGTTTCAGTACAGTTTTGTTTATGGCATCATACTGAACTATGATTGTTATGTTATTAATCTCTAAAATATTTACTAGCTTCCTATGCCTTAATTCAACTGCATTATTAATGGAAGTGTAAAGAATCATGTTAATTGCAATTATGTATAAATTACAGTTTAGTGTAGCCAGTGAACAGTATCTTCCACAGAAGAAAAACAGAAAACCGCTGAAAGAAATTTAAATGAAGTAGGTTTAATCAGAACAGAGTACTTGCTATTTGTTAATCCAGAATGACATATGTATTTAAAACATTTTGTAAAATTTCTTTTTGTTTTAGCAAAGGAATCAATAAAGCTAAAGTGTAGAAACTTTCCATTTCTCACCCTTCAGACTTGTGTACCTATTTTAGAAAACAATCTAGTTCTTAGAATATAGAGCAAATATTGCCTGAGTTAGAACAGAGATTTGAATCACTTAGCCTTAACCAACAGGATGTACAATTTCTGAAATATATATCCTTCCCAATTTTCCTCCTTCATTTGTTTTGATTGGTGTAAATATTTCAAGCAGTTAAAAAAGTGGTAAGAATAAGCAACCTGATGTTTAGGGCACTGTCTTAACAGAGAGAACAACTGCACTCAGATTCTTCAGCAACTCGCAGAAACTGAATGGAAGTTCTTTATAATTCACTTGAATACTTTCTTCAGTATGATTTTAAATAAAAAGGGTAAACGGTTTATCACTTTTTCTTTTTTCATAAATAATAGTTTCTACTTTGCTCTTACAAAAACCCACTAGGCCAACTTGGTCATTTCTCAGAAAATAAAACACCGTTTGCTGTCGCTGTTGTAATTTCAGCATGAATTAAAATTTCAAACACAACTCAAAACTCTACCCTGAAAAAATGAATAGCAAATTTACATTGCAAATATTAGCAGAGTAAAACAGTACTTACATACTTTAACAGTTAAATAATTTAGTAAAAAGAAGGCCAAGCTGTCCACCTGAACTAGAACTCATGAGAAAGAGTTTGGGAAACAAATCAGAAATTATTAAAAAGGGACTTGCAATGCAAAACCAATCACAACCATTCTAGGAATAATGGTTTTAATTCATTACTTGTCATTCATTTTCTCTGAAATTGTGATTGAAAATGAAAACAGGGCTTGGGAATCACACTGTTTTTTTAGACGCAACTTGACTACAAGTAGATCTTGCCCATGCCTCTTAGTAAGACAAGAGGCTTGTGATTCATGCTGTATTAATAAATTAATTCCTCATATCTGAATCATAAACAAGATTGCTCACAGATCTACTTTCAAGCCACATGACCCTTTTGCTCGGTGATCAGTTTTTCTCACTTACACAGTGAGAAATGTTTTTAAGAGCCTCATGCAGACTTCAAAAAAAGATTCAAGTCTTGTTTTACTATTTTATTGGTTGCATTTCTTCCTCCACACGAGACAACTGATTACTACCAAGTTTCAGCAGTGTCCAGAAATGTGGTAGGTTTCTTAGCCTAAAATGTTTTCATTTATAAATCCAAAAACCTTACCTTTTTCATTGGATTCAACCTTTCCTCTCTGTCTGCCAAATCTTAATGTAACCTTGATTTGTAAACTTTTTACTTTTTCAAAATGTGTTGCATTTTTATATAGACCATAGCTTTTCTCAAAATAATATATATTTTTTATACTGCACCTCCAAAGATACTCCTCTTTCCAAGTTGAAACAAAGTACATTTCAGAATTGCGCTACCCAGCCCTCTTGACCCTACCACATACCAAAATTTCCACCCAAAAAACTCATACTGTATCCATCTGAGAGCATAAGGAAAAGGGAGCTCTGAAAGTATCTCACAGGCAAGAGAGAACAGTATCTTTCAGCAGTACCCAACAAAGCTAGTTTAAGCAGAATCTAGTGATTCACCTCTTTGAAATTAAGGTGTGGATTACTCAGCAGCCTCTGCGCAGGCACAGTCCACCTGTGGCCTGTCATGAAATCCCTGGCACAGGAACTGCATTCCCACTCCTGAACTGTAGGCAGCTCATGATTCATTTTTAGGTTACCCTCATCATTTGAATGCACTGTCTATACTTGCCTCTCCAATCTAATACAAGAAATGGGTGGGTGAAGCATAGAACTAGGAATATGAAGAAAGACTGACACTGGGGAGTCTAGAAAGGAGACACTAAGATTTGTGGGAATTGGATGAAGCCTAAAGAATGGCAATGAGCATTAATTAGGTGAGCTGTAGATTCTGGAACAAAAGTACCAGAAGCAAGTACAAAACAAAAAACTAAACAGATTACATAAAGAGATAATGGACAAAAGAGCTAAAGAAAGTCCCTCCTGGCAAATCCTGAAGAGGATCCAAAACTTATTCTCCCTTTACCAGACATCTGTGAAATCTACTTGTAAAGTACATCCTTCTCCAGTCAAAGATGACGACAGTCCATTACTGCTACTGGCTTCTCAGCTGTCTGAATGGTGCAGTGGGTACCTTCGGCAACTGATCCTAATCTAAATAACCCTACTGATAAGGCACAGAGTTACATCATGCTCCATGATGAACTTACCACCTCACCTATTAAGTTTTTAAACCTAGGAAATTACATTCAGTAAAAGCTGTAGTAAAGCAAAGCATTACTAATTTCTGCATGCTGGAATTTTCAGAATTAAAATTGATTTAAAAGCCATTAACTTAAAAAAAAAATAGAGGAAAAAGCCTATAAGATAGTGAACAATTCTGTTTTTTAAGCACTGCTTGAATAGCATGCAGTGAATAAACAATAGGGTAACACAACAAACAGAAGGAAAAAAAAAATTAAACAGAATCTTAGTAAGTGTGTGCCATCCATTTTGTGCAATCAATGAGGCAGACATCCCACAGGAAAAACTGTGATTTTGTGATTCAAGAGCATACGATAAAATACATATATACAGCAAATTGGACTGTTTGCACAGACAATATTAACTGTGACACTGTTCAGCTTTTAAATGTTTGACTTTGCAACCTTAAAAATGCTCTTTTAACACAGTTTCTCTAAAATGTACCATTACAAATGAAAACTAATAAACAATTCATTGCCAGGAAATGTGTTTACGCATTTCTAAATAATCCTGCATATAGAGCTGGTAGTTTATCATTTTTACGATTACGATGCTAGATTGCTAGTATCATCCCTTGCTTGGCTGCATATTAGCTTTATACAGAGGCTGAGCTTTACTGAATAAAATTTTCCAAACAACAATATTGGATGCTAACACACACAATGCTGCCCATACCAAACCCTCAATAATGTTTTACATTAAAGAAAGGAAATTCACAGTCCTTATGAGTTATAGATTCATACAGCTATAAATGTTATACAGCATAAACTGCAAATCAGAAATATTACAGCAAGAAATCTCTGCAACCACACAATTCAACTTCAGCAGAGAAACAGTACACAAGAGGTAGAGAAAAGAAGTGTTAGATAAACCAATAAAGTCTATATGAAATACAGCAGATCATAAAACAGCTACATGTATCTGAAAACTGCTTTGCTATACTTTACAAAAAATAAAGCAGTATATTCAGTATATGCAAGAAGAACACCTCAGGGTGTTAGCATTCTCGCAGTAGTTACAGCCTTACTTCTGTGAAACGCTAGTAAATGCAATCCTTAAAATGAACTATGGACACTCATCTTATAACATAGCTATAGTAACCCATGTGCTATCCTACCTGATCTATGGGCAGTCTGCTAGGTCTCAGTCAGAAAGCCTATCCCTTTAATGCATTTATATTTTTAGTACTCCAAGTCCATAAAACAACTGTAACTTAGAGCCCAGGATAACAAATACTATACTATGCTATGCAAAAATAGTCTTGGAAAAGAAGATAAAAGGCTCCGACAGCTGTTACATTAGAAGATACAGTTTCAGTTTAGCATGATAGGAAAACATTCATATGCACTTACATCACCAGCTTAGATGATTTTCTCCAACATAGCGTATCTTTTCCACAGACTCGATAATTTCTGTTCTTCATGGGGAGGGAGGGTGGATTTTGTATTTTACTGTCTTCCAATCCTTTATTTCAACAATCTCAAAGTAGTGACAAATTCGCAGTCTGCATCACTTCATCCATCCTTACTTACCACTTTTTCTTGATGTTATCATTACCATTTTCCAGCCACTTATCATCATCTTTCTCAAGTTCTTTCAGCATCATCACAAAATATTGTCTCACCAATAATTCCCTGCACGCAGTCTACTCAGTTCAGTCTCAAGGCTCTGGACCCTGTAGAATGTCTCCTAAAGGAGAATGTCTACTGCACTGAATCTCAGAATACTGTATGCATATATAGTTTATTTTTCTTCTTCATCTATAGTTGACGAGCACCATTTGCTAAGTGCGTAGAAAGTTATCTCAAGGTAAAAATATTATGTCAACGAGAACATATTAGCTGCCCTGACATAGGTGTCCACATGCATCCTTGCAATAAGTTGGAACTGAATTACCATTTATTACACAATAAAGGCACATACATGAGCACTTCTGATCAAACAGCTAATGTACTGTTCTCTAGCTTACCTAACAGTAAATTGAGTTAATACCCTCACAGCAGAGACTAACATTTTGAGAAGGTCTAAAATATTCACACTGCATGCATAGTATAAACACATATTAAAAACTACTATAAACTAGAGTCAACTTTTAAAGGATCTAACTGTGGCTGACAAATATATTAATAGACAGACATAGCTTGTTCCTCTTGTAATTAATCTAATAAAAAGGTAATTGTTGAAAATTGTCCATGTGAATTTCAGGAAACAGATTTTAATAAATCTATTTCTGTAACAACCCATGCTTTACGCAAACATAAAATGAAATATTTTATCATTTTTCAAATTATTACTTTGACTTTCAGTCATTAAAACAGAATACCTGGCTTTTTTATGCAATTATTTCATTTGCCACATTAAGATAAAAATGCTCTTAGAGCATGCAGCATTTAACAGGATATAAATAGATGCAATGTAACCAAAAACATTAATTTTACACCTCTAATATTCCTGCTCTCATAAAGAGAAAGACTTCTAAAATTCAAGCTGTCCCAATAATTTAAAATAACTTAAATCTCGTGTTGAGCATCTTAAGTAAGATGTATAATATTCTACAGAAAATTCTATCTTTAATTTGCTAGAAACAAAAGCCTATTTTATTTTTTCAAAAAGGAATAAACTAAGTAATTCTAATACCAGACCAAATAACTTCAACTCCTCAGGTAAGCTGTCAATGAACAAGATTTACATTTGTTTTTAAGGGCAAGATCTTACGATTGTACTATGTAGTTACCAATAAATGCCCCAGTATTACAAGAAAATGGCTACATCCTCAAGGGACATGAGATACTGTAAAATTCTCACATTTATGAGCAAATGTACATGTATGCATGTTACCTTCTATTGCAATAAAAGCCTTGCATCAAAGAATTCAAAATTCTGCAAAGATTTAAATAGGGATTTAACTTTTTAAGGCATATTAGATATGTTGACTATAGCATGTCTTCGGATACTGCAAAAGATTTCATTGTTGAGGACTTGAGTCAAATAAATATAAGGTACTAAGAAAAACTGCTGCTGTACAGGGGAGTATGAAAACAATCCGCATCTTACTAGTTCCTCTTTATGTCTTTTTGATTGTATATATGTAGAGTATATGCAATAATATATAAAGCAATTTACAAGATATGTGCACGAATATGATGACAGGTTCAAATAGCCAGGAAAAAGGTATAGCGCATCTTCTTTTTATAAAACTTAGCAAAGATAAGAGAGATTCAGTCTTCTTTCCAGGACTTTTTTTCTTGTCCCCTTCTGAAAAAGTCAGCACCATATAGGAAAACCTCAGGAGCTAGGCAGATCAACTGAATAGTTTGTTCTACAGTATTTTGCTCCTATATCTGTTAAAAAATTAGGGAAGAGCCTAAAAGACTTCACCACAGCATGGACTTTTTTTATAGGCATGTGCATATTTCTCATAAAATGTTTATCAGTTTCTCTGACAATTCAGTAGAGCATTTCTATTTTGGAAAAAGATCACTAGAAGATATGCGCTTGCACTTTTGTGTTTTCACCTAGTCTTCATATTTTACTTTCACTTTGCTCCTTACCTCTGGCTGATTAGAAATATTGAGAATGAGGGCCCACAGATCAGCGCGGAGTGCTGTTGGACATCCCTGACGAACATATTGTTGAGCTGCAGCACTATCTTGCTCTGCTAAAACTGTTAAGAAACAAAGCAGGTAATGAATTGATATAGTTTAAGACTTCCAAAGTTTATCAAATTATCAAGTACTTCAATTTTTAACTTTACAAACTGGTTTACCATGCTGTAAGCATTAGCTAATGGGAAAATACCTAAAAGGTCTGGTTTCCACAATGCAATTTTGAAGTAGTTCCCTGGGAAACAAGGCAACTGATATTAATAAGCAAGGCTGTGCTTCCTTCTATCATAAAGTAGCACTTAGTATGTACCCTCTTAGTAGGTATCTATGACTACATCAAGGCTAGTTGCAGCTAGTAGGCTGGCATCAAGCGGAACTAGCAGCCATATGTAGCCACAAATACTCCTGTTTAACTACGAGTGGTATCTCAGTTCAAATAGGAGATTGTCACTCATTCTGGTTTTTTGTGTCTCCCCTATTTTCATATTAACTATATGAATATCTTCACAGATAACTGTGGGGCAAGAATTTTCCATTTCAGAGTGTACTTCAATAAGTTCTCTCATTATTGGTATATGTACTCTGGGGGATAAAGACTTTCCTTCTTAAAAGATTTTGTTTTTCCTTCAGACTGACATAAAACAAATACTCTACTGTTGACAGGTTTGCCTCGATGGGTCATTGTTGTCAAGCTTTAGGCTACTCTGTCATAAGGGCCTCATCTTGAATAAAGTACTGTACATACCTTAGAGCAGATGATCTCATTCCTTACTTAAATCTATAAACTTGAGAGACAATGATCTTTAGCTATCCTCATCTGGTAGAAGTGTTATTTCCCATCGAGGTTATGTGATTAACTGTACCCTCGTACCTGAAATGTCTTTCACAACAGAGAGAGAGTTGGGAGAATATTTCTGTGAGATTATCTAGACATTAGATAGGTGTTGTGCTGGTACTCAGAAGTTTTCAAATCCATATCCTCTGATTTTTCTGAAGTCTCTCAGAAACAACTTGCTTTTCTAAACTTCACTAAATTAGATATTCACAATATACTGCCCTGACATGACTTAGAAGGATGAGGTTTGGAATTATAAATCTAATTATTTTATTCCTCTCTCCTTCCCCCTCTTCTTAAATACTGAATAGAACAGTCTGCCAGTTCTCTGTTTTAACCTGCAGAGCTCTAACACAGATGGTGTGTGATCCTTTTTTCCTAAACGAAGAGGGCAAAAAGAAAAAAAAATTCCTACATTCCCCACAAAATTTTAGAAAAGACTGTGGTTCATCTCAGTGTCCATGAGTGTTTACCTTATTGTTTCTTACTGAAACACAAAATATTAAAAAGTAGTTTTGCTATATACAAGATGGGGTTTACTAAATACAATAAAGAAAATTCCTCAGACTTGGCAATACATCTAATATA
Source organism: Aptenodytes forsteri (assembly GCF_000699145.1). Taxonomy (NCBI): domain Eukaryota; kingdom Metazoa; phylum Chordata; class Aves; order Sphenisciformes; family Spheniscidae; genus Aptenodytes; species Aptenodytes forsteri. The sequence continues at coordinate 1,987,284 of NW_008794542.1, read as the reverse complement.
AAAGCAAAATCAATACATCAATGGCAACCAAAGTCATTACCAACACCCAATAGAGCATGCAGTAGGATTCCCACTGAATGAACTGAGATTTCAGTTTATGGTCAAGACTCTTAACTCATATTTTTACAAAATTTTGTGTCTTTGCATGTAGGAAAAGCTAAGACAATCTCTGTAATACAGGCTGTTCTACACAGACAAGAGATGAGGAGTAAGAATTACATTGTGGAGTTGAATGACTGGCTCAGGAAGTCTGGATGGGGAATTTATTTGGAAGAACAGGAAATGAACAGCAAGATGGACAGTGCCATAATGACTTGCTCTTGGATCAGAAAACAGATGATGAGGGATAGAAGGAGGACCGCAAAAGGAGAAGTAAGAAATAAAGGTCACTGTTTTGTTACTGCAACAAAAAAAAAAGGGATGGAGGACTTTTGGGATGGTACTCACTATTTTTTTCTTTGATGGTGATAATGTTTAGCAGGATTCACAAGAGACAGTAAGGAGCAGATATTGATGGATTTCAAACACTCCTTGTATGTTTCTTCTATAAGCAAACTTGAGCTAATAAATGATTGTTTCTTTTATCTTTCCCTTTCTTTTGTAGGTTATTTCTTAACCTACAAAAAAAGCCTGGAACTTTCTCAGCAAAAGCAGTTTACAGAGACAAATGAGTGAATTTTCCATGGTGGTTAAGTATTGCAATACTTAGCAAGTTCTGCAATTGCAAATAACAATTAAAAAGACTCTGTTCTGATGCACAGGTGTAAACCCCATTACACTAGTAAGAACTGTGTGTGCAAAGAAGGAGTCCACAGTCTTTTGATTTTAAAGTGAAATTCAGTAGTGACATAAGTTCAGTTATCACCAGAAAGTTATGTCTCTATGCTTCCTATTTCATTTTTAATGAAATATCTGTGGAGTTATTTATCTGGTAGCTACTGGTAGACTGCAAATGCTTGCTTTTCTGTCTCTGTCTAAATTACAGCGGTATTACTGACTGTCTCTGAATTACAATGTTATTACTGACTATGCTTTGCATTAGTCTGTCTAAATTGTTAAAATTCTAAAAGGTATACGTAATTGAGACAGAAATTTACTAAATGTATCCCTAACTAATCACAGTTTATTACAGATGAAAACAGATATATACCTTTCTGTCCAACACGTACATGTTCATTTTCAAAGAACTCTATAAAATAAAGAAATAGAAAAGAATGGCAAAAATTAAATTAAAAAAAACCCACTCCAGCTAGTAATGTATTCTATATTTTTACGACACGCCACTACATTCAGCTGATTTTTACTGTTAATGTCACTAAAAATCAACCTGAATCAGCATCAATGTTCTTTTTCAAAAACTAAGAAGAAATAATACTACAGAATTTTTTCTTGTCCGAAGGACACAAATACCAAAGTAGCACTATACTGCATGAACCTACACTTTCAATTAGGCAAGTTTCGATCTAAAAAGAAAAATCACTTGAGACTATAATGTTTTCCACTTCTGTATGAAAAGACCATTTTAACACCTGTTTCTACAGGAATAAATGCGTACATGGAAAAACAACAGAAATTATGCACTATTTAAGCTACTGAATACTAATATATGGATATTTTCTGTAATATTTTCTTAAAGATAGTTATTTAAAAGATGTTTGTATATATGCCTATCTGTTAGTTGGTTTAGCTTTTATTGATATTTTCTTTATTTTTGGAGACAGGTAATTTTGTTCTCTAGATCCTCAAGTGTTCAAACACACTGGAATTAACATATTTTCAACTTAAGGTGACAATTTTAAATCTTCTCCAAATCTGACCTTTCATATTTGCAATGTTTTCTATTGTTAGCTATAATTTACTAAGAAAATCACTACAATCATAGTTACAGAACAAATATTCATGGTTTATTATGGAAAAAATACACAAATTACTTGGTAATTGCAAAGTATTCTACTCATTAGTGTTCTATTTAAATGACTGAAGCACAGCATTAGCTAACCAGGAGGCACTTGTGCTGAATCATCAATACCCAGCTGTCCTATATTTAAGCCTAGTTCACTGAAGTCTTCTTTCTGAAAAGAAACAAAACCATAAAACAGTAATTAACAGTGTTTAATTCTCTAAATCACTAGAGATTTCTTCCGAAAGGCTTAATGTGAATATTTTCTAAACCAAACATAGTACTTTTAAATGCAGATATATGAAATATGAGCTAAGGTTTTTAAAGAGAAGAATCTCACATCAATTCTTACTCTAGTTTTAGTATAGGCCCCAGTTTTCATGTCAACTATGAGCTACACCTGGATGTAGTAAAGTGGTGAATGAAAGATTAGGTTAAGGATATCTAATTCCCAGCTCTTTCCCAACCCAGGTGCAAGTTTTTCTACTAGCATAAAATCCTCAAGAGACTTATCAGTGAAGCATTAAGAGCAGCTCTCCTATTTTCCAATTATAATACTAGCACCCAAGCATTTCCTTTCATTTACAATCTGACAATAAAGGGATTTAAAATTACTTTGAGAAGAAAATTAGAAGCTAACTGATTGTCAGATTACTGATCTTGTACAGCGTCAAATAAAGCTGTAGAATTAAGATAAACTACATATTTAAAGTTTCTTGTATAGAAAAAAATGAGTGAATAACACGTACAGAAGTATATTTTTGGCACAAACCAAAGCTGTGTAGCATAAAATGAAAACTTCCCTACTGGCAGATAATTTAGTTTATGCTTTACTTTTCATTAAAGATGTCTTTTCATAAAACTTTTTTATGCTCTGTGTTTTAACTACATATTTAGATTGATTTTCACTTTCAAAAGAAGAAATTTTTCATGGTATTAGTATTCTTCCTTATTGTTTAGACTCTTATTCATTAGCAAGGCAAAATAATTCTTACAGAAACCTCTTGTAAGAAAAAAATCTACTCACCAATTCTGGAATATCTTTAACTTTTAGAGGAACCTGAATTAGCCCCAGATGATTTCTGAAACTAGGCTGTTCTCCATTTTCATAATTTGGGTTTCGAAGATTCATCAGTACCTTAAAAATGGTAGCTCTGTCATTCCTTGCATATATTCAGAAATTTACATTCAGAACTCTTCTTAACATCATCAGTATTACAAACAGTACATTCAGCATAAAACCATTTCGTGCAACTATCATATATGTATGCCCAAATTTTATCTCAACATTTTCAAAATCAAAAAGGAGCCAAATTTTTAAGGAAGCAGACATATTCTACTTTGAAAAGTAAGCTCAAATTATGAAACAAAAAAGCAGAAAATATTTTTGATATATGGGATTAAGTGCTGGCTACATAGTAATGTCTTGAGTAAAATTTACTTCCTCATCAAAGCCATTCAAACACCAACAGTATACTTCTGATGGCTACAATATCCAGGATATTCTTCAGTATTACTTTTTTCTGAAAGAATTTTTATCCATATTCTTACACTGGCAATCCTATGTAGCTTTCAGTCAAAGTGCTACATAATTTGCTACTAAAATAATTTCTTACTAAATAGCAATACACCAAAATAATCTTCTTTCGTTTAAGGAAAAAAAAAAACCCTACAGAATTGAAAACCTAAAGTAAGGATAAAACTTAAGAGACAAGGAATCATAATGTCAAGATAAGTAGCTTGGGGAAGTAGCTTGGGGAAGTAGCTTGGGGAAGTAGCTTGGGGAAGTAGCTTGGGGAAGTAGCTTGGGGAAGTAGCTTGGGGAAGTAGCTTGGGGAAGAGTGGCTGGAGAGAATGCCAGCAGAGAAGGAAC
>NW_008794542.1:1959061-1983045 GCF_000699145.1 Aptenodytes forsteri | reverse complement strand
GTAGATGAGGCACTTAGGGACATGGTTTAGTGGGCATGGTGATGTTGGGTTGACGGTTGGACTCAATGATCTTAGAGGTCTTTTCCAACCTCAATGATTCTATGATTCTATGATTCTATGATAACTTTGATCTATAAAGGAATTTACAGCCTCTTACGTACTGTTATTTCATGGGTATAGATTTTAATATTATAATGTTGAGATGGCAAGTGTTCTTTCTAAAATGAGTTTCCAGCTCTTAGGAAATTCTTCCACAACATCCTACCTCTACAACTCTCAGTCTTAAGTATTCTAATACCACATAAACTCACTGTCAGACTTGTAAATTAAAAGATTAATGTAAGAAACTGCAAGCTCTGGAAAGAAAACAGTATAAAAGAAAAAAAGAGTGACCTTGAGGCTCACTGGTTAAGGCTAAAATGAAGATAGATTTGTTTACAGATTCGAGATTAAATACACAACTTGGCTGTTAGTACAGTGATGGAAAAACAGAATAAACTAAAAATTTCCAATATTATTATCACTAACTGAACAAGAGGAGCTCTTTAGAAATGTAATAAAATGGATAGAAAGTTTATTGTTGGGATTCAGAAATGCATTCACAATTCATAACCATGAAACAATTTACACTTAAGTCAGAAATACTATAAATCTCTACCACTACAAAAGACATTCCACTAAACTTGCACTGAATCACACTGAAATATTAATACATTAATTCTGACTGATAATTCAGTATTAGACTTCTAAGTTTTATTCTGTAAATTAGGAGGCCATCTTAACTCTATAATTCTACACTGTCGTCATGCTCTAGATTATTTGTTTCCTGTGTAACTCACAGGATATACAGATACTGATTTTTTAAATTTTATTTTCAATCACATTTTAATCCAAAATCTCCTACTGTGTCACCATTAAGTTCACTGTCATCAACAATGTTTATTGTCCATCGCCCATGCCTATTCTAGGCATAACTGGTAAAGCAAGTTCTGTTTTACTGAGATGTTCTGTGCTTGAACCATACAGAATGATGAGCAATACTGTCATTTCTAACTTTAAAGAACCAGCAGTCACCATTTTTTTAATGGTTTGGTTTGATTACAGACAAAAGCCTCCAAATTCCACACAGTTGTTTCATGTTTAATCTTTCACAATCTTCATAGATGACCTACAATTTCAACTGCATACAGGTCTACTATCTACCACCAAATAGTCTATCAGCTTCACACATTGCCATTTATCAACTTAACGTATTGCAATTTAAAATGTAAAATGATTTATGAAATCAGTTGGAGAACTGCTCTCAGGAAAAAAGTTAGCTCCAAACTGACTGTTCTTTGGAGAAAGAGAAGTTTACCACAAGTACAATTTAAAAATGAAGTTTTAAAAAAGAGACAATAGCATTTTGTTTTGTAAACAAAACATGGAGTCATAAAAAACATGCCAAATTTCACTTGCTATAAAGGACAAATGGTCTGAAATACACTTAACAATTATTTTTCCCACTTCACATAAGAGACTATAATGGATGCAAGTCAATGGCTGAGTCATTGTTTCATAAATGCTTACCTCAAGAAAATCTTTAGGTGCATAAACAGGCCGGAAGAGACTTAGATCTGAAATAAGATTTCAATGATGCTATGTTAAAACCAAGAGATGAAAAAACCATGCAATTTTCCCATACCGGTAACACAATCTAGCAATTTCAATAACTTATTAAAGCAAAGATGAAAATAACGTTATCACAGATATCATGGCTACAACCACCACATCTTCTCCAAGATTATGCTACTGTTAGTGCCTTAGTTTTGTAAACCCCAAATAAGTGAACAGTAGTCACAGGAAGCTTTTTACTTATCCCACATAAGTCTTTAGATTGAACCATTCTTAGAGATGGGGGAGAGATGATATTCAAAAGAGGGTTGGGGTTTTTTTAACAGCATAGATTGTTGAATTAAACGTACTGCTGTCAAACAAAAAGTAGGGACTAGTCATAAATAATCCATTAAAAGTATTTGCCATGGCAGAGGAGGTACTGCAATACAAACTAGTACCTTTGCAAAATCATTTCTTTTAAGGAACTTGGATATGAACTAACAAGGCAGTTAGCCTTGCTCTCCCAAAGGATAATATGACTATTTTGTGCAAGTCTTATTTTTACCTTTTGTTAATAAAACATCTGAGCTTAATTATCCATAGTTCTGAACATTTTCTTTCTATTAGCCTGAGCTTACACTAAGAGGAGCAGTGCCCTAGCTCTATAAATCTCTAAAGCACTGGAATGAGGAGTATTATACCATAACCTCTCACTGATGATTCAAAGATAGTACAAGAACTTGAAGTGAAATAACAATGAAATGAATATTTATTTATGCATAATGACACATTACCAATGAGAAAAAAGATTGAAATCAGTTTACCTTGATTACATTAATCTTTGACTGATAAGTAAGATGTATATACTATTTTTCTGTGTAAAAAAATTTAATGCACATAGATTTAGTTGATCTTACCTGGCTCATCAGTTCCCATTTCATTCCATTTACTAAGCAATTCTTTCTGTTCACTTACAGGCCTCTGAAAGGCACAAGAAAGTAACTCTTCTTTTTTTAACAGAATGAGTAAAAACATGCCTATTTCAAATACAATGTAACACTTTAAAAAATAGATTACACTAGCAACACAAACTTATTCTGCTTACAAATTATCCCCAGCCTGAAGGTATGTTCTACTGTAGAAAGTCCAACTTCCAGTTCAAGGAAAAAAGAAGCCCATTAAATAGTTTCATGTGTTTACTAATGAATTTTAGGCTGTTTAGTAGTCAGTTTCATATTACTGAAGATTTACTGCTCATTCCATAGAGCTGTTGGACTTTGTCATCAAATTCCTGTCCCTGGCACAGTCATGAAAAGCAAACACAGCTGCATCCTTTATCTCATATGATGAACCATAGAGGTTCCGCTGCCTATCCTAGATATACAACAGGCGAAAGATAAAGAACAAAACATTCTAACATTATTCCCCAATTCCATGATCTTTAAAATTAAAGCTTCTAAATTAATAAAAAACAAACCAAAACAGAGCAGAATGAATGACAACCAAAATTAGCAATGTACCAGTATCTCTCCCTCCTAAAGTACCAGTTCAGCTATAGCTTTCTCCAGCATACAAAGCATATATTGTGTACAGGCTATGCAGCTAGAAGTTATACTGTTGAGTCTGCACACAAAAATGCTCTATTAAGAGCAATTAACGTAGCAATTAGCTTTCCAACATGCTGCTCCCTCAAAAGGCTAAGTACTGCAACAGCAAAGAGGAAGATCTGCCTATAGACTTTATCTTTTCTCAAGTTGAGTTGATGCATACATTGCCACTATCCCTGAAAATTATTCTGCATTAAAATTATTTGGAAACTGGCCTTGCAGCTCTTGATAACCATGTGTAAAATGAACATTACATTACAAGTGTGCCAGACAAGGCTTAATTTCCAAAAAATGTCAGTTCGGCAACATAAAGTTAATAATACATTACCTTCTGCGCTAGTGGGATACTGAGTTCTGTGCACATGCTGTTTAGACTTTTTAGAATTCGCTTCTCCCAGCTTCCCTAAAACACAAAAAAATTAAATTACATGGAATTTCTTTTTCCTCCAACTGCATTTATGATGTAATAACAAGCAGCTTTTTAAAGTTATATATAAGAAAGGATAGCAAGAGTCACCGACCAACACCTGCAAAAACGTTAAGGGAATCTTTACATGCTTGTTTAAATGGAAACAACAGAGCAAACAGATTTCATCATTTACATCACACTAAAGAACCAGAAAAATTAGTTGTTCACATTTCAGATCTCCAAAAAGCACATATTTCACAATTACTGATTTTTGATATATGCCTAATGATCAAGCTTCTTTATATATCAACATTTAACCAATTTTTCAAATGATTAAAAGCAGGGCAATCAACTGTGTACAGAGAATGCCTTCTCCACTTTGTGACCTGAAGGGAGTGCAAGTCTTTCTCCACAAAAGGTATTTTAGATGTTCTCAGAAGTTAAAAAAGTTAGAAACTTGGTATTCTGTAACGCTCAGAAAAATAGTTATCCTAAAATAATTGTCAGGAAATAGTTCTCTAATTGAAGAGAAAACCAGAAGCAGACAATACCTCGGTAGCAAGTGGACAGCTTAAAGAGCAATCAGATTCTTCCGACTATTGCATTAGACTTCAAACTTAACATATGGTGCCTAATCCGTGGATAATTCCTCTGAAGTTAATGCCAACTAGTATTGACTTCCTAGGCAACTGACTTAGGATTTTGCTGCTGTGATTACAGCAGCACCGGTGGGTTTTATATCTAATTTAGTTTTCTGTGGATGATGAGTCAGGCCCCAATCAAATGAATGCAAAGACTCCTCTTAATGTCATTTAGCTCTATTTATTATTTGTTATTTGCTCTAGACACGAATTCTACAAGTTAGTTACGGTCTAACCACATGTTCCTCAAACTTAAAAGTTCTGTCCGAAAGAGGCTGCAGTTTATTAGACAGGAAGCAAATGAAGGGAAGGGCAGATGTTCAAATGTTCTGTTAAAAAAATAAAAATTATATCTTTTTTATAACTGCTTCATTTTAGCTTCCATTTACAAGATCATTTCATGATTTTTTCCATCAAATGAAATAGCTGTCTTTCACCAGAAATTTCTTCTCACAATCAAGCCAACCCTTCACCTTCTCTTGCATAAACAAAAGAGATCTGAGTATTAACTGTAAGGAGTGTTTTCCAAATTGCAGTATTTTTTATAATATTCTGTATAATATTTTTATTTAACTGTATTATCGTATTCAAACGCCTTCCAAATGCTGCAGTTACACACCACCATGCCACAAACTGGTTATTCTCTCACGGAGGGGTGGTGTAGAGCATTTACAGTACCCTATTTTGCTGAGAAGTGGGGTTTTGCTGCTGGAAGAAATGAGAAGTGAGAGAGCACGAAGACTACCAAGCTATATAAGATAAGAAAGTGGAAACAAAGAGAGAATACAGAGGTGTTAGTAGCAGTTTAAAAAAAAAGTGAAATCATCAAGATCAAAGTTAAGCAAAAAAAAGAAGAAAAAAAAAAAAAGAGCATGGATATGCTCCAAGATATAAAAGCTACAAAAGAAGCACAGAGGAGGCAGATGTCAGCTTTGCAAGACCAAGAACCAGCTCGTTCCAAGGAGCAACGGAGGCTGATACTCTCGGTGTGACTGACAACTGCCAGACCAGACATTAACCCACTTATCACACTGGGGATGCAACATATTAGTACTAAATCACTTCTGGATACTCATAAACTGTGCCATAATTCAGCCTTCAAGACCGCCCAGTAAAAGATCTTCAAATAAAAGCAACCAAGTTAAAACAAAAGTGAGGCTTGGAGAGGCTGTGTGACCAACACGCTCTCCCCTCTCCTCAGGACAGTGGAGTTACCTGCAGTGAGCAGAAACAGAACGCTGTATCCTTGACTGAAATAAAAGCCAGAGGCAGAGTTCATAAAGTCATTTCATTGATGGGAACAATACATTTTCCAAGATGATTCCTCTAATTTTACAAAGAAATTTAACACTAAGAAAACACGTTGCTGGGATTGCTATGGTTACAATGATAACCTTCAGTAAAATAGTTGAACTGAGGAAGGCAGTGCTGTAATTTGCTAACAATTTCAAACATGTCTATTACAAACTGAATTAATCTTATTTTGTATCAAAGCCATTTATAAACTTTCACTGCAGTTAAGTGAAACTGGGTGGACAACAAATAAACTAAACAGAAATATGTCCCAACTGCATAAACTAGCCAGGATTACTTAGTTTTTTCCACAATAATGAATCCTAAAATTCTTTATTCTAGAAGACTAGACAGAAATGTGATTCTTTCAGAGTGTACGTAATAAGACCTACTCTGTGGGTAGAATTCAAGGTGTCTGGACACAGATTTCATTTGGTACATTTTCTCTAATCAAAACCTGTAAAATTCAAAAATAAGAGAAATACAGAAACTATGTTGGTACTGCTCTCGTTCTGATGCTCACGAACTTTTCATTTGCCCTCTGATAAGAGGCATAACTTAATTTAGGACACAAGAAACCAAATCAATACATGATCTAAAAGAGATCTGAATATCCCCTACTCCAACTTCTGTAACAAGAAGCAGAAATTCTTTTAGGAATAATAAAAATGTTATCAAATTTCTTTTGACTTTAATACTTTTCAAAGAAAACACCATTTTTCTTTAACAACTATTCAAGCACTCAAGTCTATTTTCTCAAAGAGATTTAGAAACTAGGAAAGGTGAATTGACTAGTGAAGGAAGATGTTTTAAGCAGATCTTCAGCAGTCACAGCATTAGAATATGTAGCATTGTCATTTTATTTTTTTCAGAGTCCACCAGTCTCTTTCAAGAAAGAAAATTAATAATTTAGCTGGTTTTTGTCCTTTAGGGATTATTTAACTCTTCTGGGAGAAATTAGGATACGGATAGGAACATCTCTATTATACTTTAGAAAGTTCCTAGTACCCACGCTCCTATTGAAATCAACTGTAATGTTACTCTTATTTTAAATAGACTGGGGAGTGCTCTAGCTCGTAACTATAAACCTGCAAGTCAGAATGCTTTTTTGATTGTGTGTCTGTATAGCATGTACAACATGGGGAATCTGGTCTTAGCTGGGCAAAAAACCTACCAGAATATCAATAGCAAATATAGCAGTGTAATTCAAGGTAATTTTCTAATCAAGTCTGTTGTTTATGTATGGACTTTCTTCAAAATGCAAGATCTGAAAATGAACGAAAAGGAACATAGGAAAATTTAAGAACTGGGAGGAAAGGATTTGCTTTAGCAAAGCTCCATTTCAGTAAGATCTTCACAGATTTGGCACGGAGGTAAAGAATCTAATGAAGCAAGGGACAAACGGGTTAAAACACAGATAATTATGGTCTTCTATCTTCCCAGAATTCTAAATTGCAACCCACCAAAGAACAATTTATCTTCTCAGGTCCCTGTATTTTTAGATAACCAGCTGATGCTACTCAAGTAGAACATGCTGAATTACCCTTAAGAATTCCATCAGAATTCTCATTTTTGTGAATGCACTCCAGCACCCTAGTTTTAAGAACTGCCCTACCTTCAGGAAGGTATACTGTATTGCAAAAGACCACCCCGAGTTATGTCGCTGACTGAACAAATTTCAGATAAACCTACCATTTTTTTCATTGGAGACAAATTTAGAAATAATGGAACAAAACTTCAAAGAAGATCAAACAAAAATAAGTATCATTAACTCAAACAACACGGGTTCTCCACAGCCAGTAGAGTATCTCAGCTTTCTCTGAAGATAGCTAGTTACCTTAATGTTGCCTCCCTCTGGAAAGCAACACCTTTCCCACTCCTGTTGTGGAAAGCAGCTGCTGGAGCCAAGCAGACCTACTCCAACGCAGAATTGGCTGCTCCTTTCCCATTTTCTTACTCCTTATGCTTTGTAACCGGATGATGGGGCATCATTTCTTATCTACCTATCTCCTCCTTAAGTTTACTTGTTTAACATTTCTCTCAAACCCCTGAAACAAGCTCCTAGCTTACAGCTAAAACCAGGAAAAAGGACCTGTATGGAGTAAAACACAGCAATGCAAATTTATGAATTATATATTATGGGACTATCATGATAAGAGTTCCTGTTGAGTTTTACAGTGTTTGGTTTTTGTGAACTTTCTAAAATCTCATATGACACAATTAAAAAACAGTTTCATGGGAGGTATCAGACTGTGGAAACACTTCCTAACATTTCTTTGGACTCAAATTCTTATGCTTCTCTTTAGCTCTTTTTGCTCTTATTTTTACATTGTCCATTTCATACCTTCATTGCTGTTTGCAGCAGACTTGTCCTAAATTGAGCAAAGGCTCTCCCAGTGAACTCTGGGAGCAAAACAAACAGTTGAAGAGGTCTGCAATCATTTCACCTCATCAAAACATAGATATGAAAATAGTCAATACAGCAGTTCAATGGATTCAGGCATTTCAACTCACAGCAGTCTCTGCTGGGCAGGTAATGCAAATTAGCAAAGTTCAAATATTTAACCCTAGAATCTAGTGCTAACACTTTGTCTGCATTAAGATGCATAAGTTTTAAGCAATAATTCTGCTGTTTAACAAGGCAGGAAGAGGTGAGCTATCGCCCCAAAATTGTAACCAGACCAAATAGCTCAGAAAACACCAGAGGTGTGAAATAACCCGATGTTTTAAAAGAAAGGTCCTAAATATTATATCTGACATTTTCCAGGAAGCAAACAAACAAAAAAAGACCGAGTATTTCTCTGTCTAGGAAAGACCTAAACAATGACAGACTAAAGCAGCTGTATCCAGTGATCTATCTCAACCCAAACACAGGTCCAGCTCTCCAGCACACATGATTAGAAAATATGCGTTATGTTACATTAATATTCAAAGATACGTAAATATTAATGGCAGTACTTTTTCTACACTGGACAATACCACAAGTACATGAATGATTTACAGCATTACTATTCATTGCTGTTAATGCTCTATCCTTTCCCAGAAAGCTGTTTTTCTTTTGAGGTAGCAAAGAGAATACAGTATAAAAACTTCAGTCTGCCACCTAAGAATGAGAAAACAGAACCAATTTGAGGAGAAAAAGGGTTAATTATGAACATTTTAAAATCTACTCTAGAATAATACTAATATAGTTTTAATTACTGATTCAAAGTCATTCCAATAACTGATATCAAAGTAAGATGGGTTTCAGAATATTACCCTTCTTTCTGAAATTCTGAAGTAGAGCAAAATTAATTAAGATAGAAAAGGATAAAGAAAATGTCAACGAGCTCATAACAACAGAAACAGCATCTCAAATGGTGGCTGTGCATAATAAAAATAGAATATGACTTATATGGAAAACAGTTGCCTACCAGGACAAATTTTGTTGATAGCACCAAAATATTCTTTTCCAACTGTTGTGATGCTAAGAGACAAATAAGGTGAAAAAATCTACCTACAAATAAAACAAAAACAGCCTTCTACCTTCAAAACATTAATTAGATTTCCGATACCTCATGAAAGTAAATTGGTAAATTTCCACTTTTATTTCTCTCCCAAAAGGTTTTAGCAACATGTATATTTGCATTTTAGCTATTTCCAAATATTTTAAACAAAAAAACAAAATCATGGAAACACTGACTTTGTAAGCTTTTTACATCGTTTATTGCTCTTTAATAAGAAAGAGTAACAAAATAAAACCTAGTTGTGATTCAACTGATCTGATCGTGATTGTTTTCTTAGGGACCTATTACCTACAGTGATAAACGTGTGTGCATCTTAAAAATCAAATGCTCACACGTACCTCAGTGGTTTTAGAAAATATAATGTTAAATCCTTAGCTGTGTATTTATTACTATTTCACAACTATCACCATTTATCAATATTTCTCTGTGAAAAGGATTCATATGTCTTTATCGAAGAGCTGTATTTCAAGAACAGATTTGAAAGAGGATCTACTGGTTTTGGCTGGGATAGAGTTAGTTTTCTTCATAGTGGCTGGTATGGTGCTGTGTTTTGGATTTCTGACCAAAAGGGTGTTGATAACACACCAACGTTTTAGCTATTGCTGAACAGTGCGTACATAGCGTCAAGGCCTTTTCTGTTTCTCATGCTGCCCCACCCACGAGTAGGCTGGGGTGCACAAAAAGTTGGGAGGGGACACAGCTGGGACAGCTGACCCCAACTGACCAAAGGGATATTCCACACCACAGGACATCATGCTCTGAATAAAAAAGCTGGGAGAAAGAAGGAGGAAGGGGGGACATTTGGAGTTATGGTGTTTGTCTGCCCAAGTAACCATTACACGTGATGGAGCCCTGCTTTCCCAGCGATACCTGAACACCTGCCTGCCAATGGGAAGTAGCGAATGAATTTCTATTTTGCTTTGCTGGCATGCGTAGCTTTTGCTTTACCTATTAAACTGTCTTTATCACAAGTTTTCTCACTTTTGCCCTTCCGACTCTCTCCCCGATTCCGCTGGGGGGACTGAGCAAGCGGCTGAGCTGCCTACCAGGGTTAACCCACCCCAGAGCATAGGGATGCATAATACTCTTTGAAATAGGGCTATGAAATTTTGAAGCTAGTAAAGGTAGGACTTCTCCTACTCATTCCTAAACTATTAGAAAAACAGTCCTTTCCACATAGAGCTAAAAATATTGGTTACTGTAAGTATTGTATACACTTTTATAAAATAATAACCAATGAAATTGGTTTAGACAAACATACACATAGATCCACCTCTGTAGTTTCGCATTAGTAAACTGATAAGAGTGATTATTTTCAGGCAGTAAATTGTGGCATTACATTTCACATCACAGAAGAAAAATTAATACAATCTGTGTCCCCAGATGCTAAAGACTGAAACCCAGGACAGCAAGATAAGACTTACTGGAAAACACAACAATATGATTGAAAAAGTAAAACAATTTTTTGAATACCTTGTGAAAGAATACTGCAATATATTTCTAGGCACAGCTGAGTTAAATACAATTTTATCCTTACCTCAGATATTTTGGTTCGATCATATTCTGGAAGCATTTATTTTTTTACATTTTTATGTGGATTTTTTTTATTTATTTCAAATGGCATATATTGGTGAAAAAATAAAACCAGTGAAGCAAAAACACTTTTTTTCCTGACACCAAAAATCCTCATTTAATCTTTTATAGTCCAGTTTCTCTTATTTTCCTTCAATATGCCTTAAGCTCCTTAGCTCTATACTTTTCATCTTCCTTTCACATTTCTAAGTACTAAATATATCTCTTCTTCCTGAAGATCTCACTATCTCTGCAGCCCGTTGTATTTCATTGCCAAACTGCCTGCCAGTGTCTCTCCATAACAGTATTTTTGTAACCCTAAGTGAAATGGCCGATAGCTACACTTTTTCTTCTTCCCAACAAAATCAAGTTCTCCTCCTTGACGTATTTCACATTGTCTCTATTCTACAATATTCACCTACCTGCCACTATATCCTACTTCTTTCATGGTTGGAGAATTACTTGAGCATTTTTTTGTATGTATGTAAAATGTCACATATACAACATCACTATTAACTTTGATGCAATTACAAATTTGTGTTTTTCCTATGGTATAAAACCTAGAAATTGTACAATAACATTATAGAGAGTAAATCTCAAATAGTCTAATCAAAGATCTGATATGAACGGTAAAATTAGTAACAACCAACCTGTGCTTTCCTCATATAGGCTAATGGTTCTTTCATATGCTCGGGCGGTGCTGCAGGATGACAGGGTGCAGGAAACCTTAAAGAAAGTATAGTATATTTTAAATGTTCACATTTTTATTTTGCTTAATTAATCCTGTATTTGTAAACCTAAACATAACTTCTTTCATGACAGCACTAGCAAAACCACTGCATATGTTGATCAAGAACTAAAAATAAGCATTATTTTTAGAAGTATTTCTTCCTCATCCTTTCCTATGGACACAAACAATATAAAGACATGTAAGTATTAATAACATTTCAACATGAGTTCTTCTTGTATTAAAAATAATACTTCCTCATAATTGCATGTATTTGTAAAACAAAATCAAATAAATCTATGAACAAATCAGGTATTTTAGAAGTGTATCCTCTTCACATCATGTCATCTTTATGATTCCCTGGAACTTTTACTATCCAGGATATTATATTTTTTCAAGAGACAATACATTTTTTGGAGGATTTCCTTTTAAAAATCAATAGTGAACATGTACATGTCCAAAGCAATTAGAACTTTGCGGTGTTGACCTAAGCAAAGTTGAATATCCATTCATAAACTGCATTATGCCAAAATATAAAAGCTGGAACAAAACTAAAAAAAACCCCACAAACCAAAACACCGATTTGTCTTCCAGTAGTGCAGATTATTTCCAATGAGTTATTGCCAAACATTTCATCCAGCTTAATTTTAACTGTCTCAAGTGTCTTTCAGGAAACAAAATTTACACAAAACTTCTCTTATAGTTAGCCTGAATTTTCATTTGTTTATATGTATTCAATCAGTTCTTTTCATATGATTTTGGGAAACCCTCCCCAAATTTCTTCCCATTTTTAACTGGTAAGGTCATTCTTATACTTGCCGCTAATTTGTTCTGGACAACTCTGTGCGTATGTGTAAAATGGAATCAATACTAACAGATTTCAGCAATGCTCATGAAATCATGGTGTTCTTAGCTAATTTCAATTTTCCAGGACTAATTTCATTATTGTTTGCAGCTTATTTCCGTGAACTCAAAGAAAGCATAAGCATTAGTCCAAAAGACAGATAAATATTTTTCCCTTGAAAGATATGATGAAGATGAATCCTTACTAACTGATACAAGTATTTTGCTGAATTGAGTCCCTCATACTACTAAGACACACTGTTCAAAACTGGTAACTCTAATAAGCTTATTTAAATCAGCACAAATAGATTTGCATATACATTTATTATTATACAGTTGCATTTATGGCTATATCTGTTATGAAATTCACCTTTCCACCTTGCCAGAATGTAAAGGTAACTTATGCTTCCCAGAAGTCTAATCCAAAGTTCGCTGAACAATAATAAAAAGGGAATTTCACAAATTTCAGCATGTTTATAACCATATCCCAAGCATGATGAGCACTGATCTGGTAAGTCTAGAGATCCAATATCTTAAAGATTTTTTTTAATAATTAATACAACAAATACGTGCAATGCTGTCATAAACATCTGAAAATAAAATCCATTTGCAGCAACTACGTCAGCTACACAAGAATTATATTATGACTGTTGGTACCTTTGGAAGTAAAACAACAAAGAAATTACTAAAGTAACTAAGAAATGTGGTGATATTTGTTTCACTCATTCTTTAAAGTTTACTTGAGTCCAATATTTTCACTAGGACGAAAAAGAAATAACGGCACTTTAAAAACAGAAATGAAGCAGGCACCCTTAGTATGACAGATCTTGCAGATAATAGTAACACATCCTACACCTATATATACACAAATGAATCAAAAGTAAATCATGTGAGTAGAACTTATTAAATAAAAATACTAAATAAACTCACACGTTGAGTTCACTATAAACAGCATTCTGAAGCTTCTTTTCCCAACCTGTTAAAATCAAAAAATATCCAGAAGACAACTTTAGGAATTAATACTAATGGAACATGAATCAGAGGTTGCTTTACAGTCACTAGAGTCTTCTGTCCTGTCTCAATTCATGTCTACCTACCAGACAGACAGGAAGAGACAAAGAAACCTTAACCTAATTAAGGTAGGAAAAACTGCAAGTTGAGACCTGTATAAAGGTTGAATATCCTTTATTTCCATCTACTGCTCAAATAATTAAAACACAGTTTTGGTTAAATAATTATATGCTATTTTTTCAAAGCCATCATATTATTAACACAACTATAAACATTAATAGACACAGTGTTCCTGATGATTATAAATCTTATATCACTTATCATCAAATCTTCACATTATGGTTACATAGCCTATAGCGTCCAACAGAAATTGGAAATTCAACTAAGGGTAAAATTTTCAAGAGTACCTCCATGAATGCTAATTTCCATTTTCAGAGGTGACTGAACTCTTGTACCATTCAGAACTTTCAAAAAAATTACCAGTATCTTATAAAATGATAAAATCACTGCTTTGCATAGTATGTTTTTCAAAATGCTGCTGGAATCCAAGAACTTTTTCCCTTTTAATTTTCTCTATCTCATTTAATAATCTGGAATCACTGAATGTCTGCTTCTGGCTACCGTCAGCGACAAGATACCAAGCCGCACAAACTACTATTTTCATCATGTACGTCACATATATTCTTACATAGATGAATACAAATATCCACAAATGTATCAATGAAGTATTACAAACCTGACGTCTTCAGAAAATCCTTAATATCTTCTTTCAGTGATTCCAGTTTAATTTCTGGTTTGTGTAGGCTAACCTAATACGAAAAATTAATAAATGAATAAATAAATAAGCATCAAGCAAGCACTAAAAAGTAAGTAAATTGTGTATTTTAAGTTATTAAACAAGAAACATACATGCTTAAGGTTACACACAAAGCAAACTTCTTCCTACTAACTTGACAAAAGTAATTGCAGCCAAAAAAAAAAAAAAAATCAGCCAACTTTTTCCTCACTCCGTATCTTTGCTTTTACATCAGTGCTAAAAGCTGTATGCAGGGAAGGAGAGAGAAGGCAGAGGGAGTATCCAGTGACATATATGCTTAGTATTCTGAGCAAGTACCCCCCACACTTAGCACAAATGCTAGACTCTACACATTAAAGGATTGGTCATAAGGTACACAAGTTAATAACCAGAAGCCACTCACTGTATTCTACATGAAAAAAATCAAACTGAAAACGTTCCATAACTGCTCACTTAACCTCCCACAGTTCACCTCTTTCAGATAAGAAATGGCATCCTCAAAGTTCAAATAAAACCTGTGGACCAGATATTCCCCACTGCAGCTCTGAGTACCAGGTATATCCAGCCTCTTGTAATGAAATGCACTCGACACAGACAATTAGGCACCAACCAGTTTTACAACTGTACCATGACACTACCACGCAGATGTTGCTGCAGATTTTTCAGCAACAGCAGGAGCAGCTGCTATAGCATCTCCTTCTTCTTCTATAGCTAGACCAAAAGGAGAAAACAAACAGACCGCAAAGGTCCAAAAGGACAACAATCAGAAACTCAGGAGTTTCTGTGAAGTGACTTCTAAAACATATTTTCCTAAACATGGAGTGTGGCAATAGCTGATCAACACCAGAGGATAAAGCTAGAGGTTTAGAAAAGAATAGCAACCCTGGCTGCTAACTCAAAAATAACACTGGGAGATCCGTGTGCAACTTAATCCACTGCCATGACAGCTCAAGGCATATGTTAGAAGCTTATGGCCACATCATCTACTTAGAAATGTGAGATAGCTCCTACCAAAAGCTACTCAGCAATATGCTGTAGGCGTATCAGCTGCTGATTCTATTGCAGTAAGTTATGTTGCTATTAAAAATAAACTTTTGCCAGCCCTAACAGCATGGCATGCTTTAGGCCCATCGCACACAACTAACAAACTCCACAATCCTATCATTTGCCTTACAGTTTATATACAGAAAAGGGTACTTGCTGTGCTGCACAGCGTGCTGGAAAAGTTGGTCTAGATGAATTCAAAATGCAGAATTTTAAGGAAATCTTTCCATTTTCCCTAGTTGAAAGGGGGAATGGCCAATAATGCAGAGACTGATAGCATCAGCGTTTCTGCTCTTATTTTAAGTCACCTTGCCATTACAGGCAAGGAAGGCTTTTATATTTGGTTTATCGACTGCAATAGCAAAGAGACTGTAAGCATGCTTTCTGAGAAAGAAAGGTGATCATAAGCACAAACCATAAGGTGTGGTGAGTTGCATAACTCTCATGTCAAATGACAAACATATAGTCCGTTCAGCACAATGGTAAAGGCAGGCAAAGGATCATCGCTAAAGGCAGGGAAACAAATAAAGATTTTCATGGGAGTTCTTGGGCAGCTCACAAAATACCCTTTTAAGCAACAGCCTCAAGGAATATCTTATGAAGGACTCCTTCTGAACCTACTTTGATGGAAAGTCCTACATCCGTTTTGGACTGATGTATGTCAGGCTGAGTTTAATTTTTTTCTGCTGCAAGGCAGTGGTTTTGTACCTCTCCTGTATGAATTTTAAATAAAGTAACATGCGTCAAACTGGGCAGATTTTGCCATAGTGTTCCTCAGAAGTTGTTGCGCACACTTTTGTAAATGTTCAACTTTGTCTTCTGGGTTAAATATGGCCAATTTTAATCCCAAGGTCTACGGGGTGTTTACCTGTGGGGCCTGGTCCACATGCTTCAAAATCCTTTTTAGATATGCAAAAAACCCCTCACAAATACAATTCATTGACAGATGATGAATCACAACAGAAAAAAAGCTTTACAAACCATTAAAAAGTGAGTTCATTGTCTTGACACTGTAAACAGTGCAAGAACTGACAAAAGTGCAATCAGGAAAATAGTATTTTAATTCTCTGCTGTTCACACATCCGTAAAATTTGTGAACTTTTGGCTCATTAAGGAAGGTCTGACACTCATACTGATGATCTTTTTTTTGTGTGGTTTCCTGGAAATTGATACGGCATATTGCATTAGAGGGGATAGAGGAGTTCAGTCCACACAGATGACTTCCCATTTTCCCTGTCAGCCCAAAAGATACAACAGAGGACTTTCTTGTAAACTGCTGTTCCAAATAGAGCCTGTTCCCCAGCTGCAGAACAAAAAAAACAGTGACTCTCTTGTATGCAACAGGGTGGCAGTCCAAAAGGAAGCAGGACAGCACTTTGGGGAAAATTTTCTCCAAGGATTACATTAGTGCATCATCTCCACCAGTTACTGTCACCTCTTCGTGCCCATTTATTCAGTCAAGTTCTATTTTACTATTCCTAGCCCTGCTGCAGCAAATATTTCTATGCTAATCTTTAATTTATCAAAACTTTTATTTTTAGCCTGTTTCCTGTGTCCTTTTCCTTCTCTTGACTGCAAAATGCCCTACTGAGACAAATTTTCATATAAGAAATGTGAAAATTCTCCCCCAAATTATGGGGGCACTTCTGTCCCCACTCCTGTCATTTCAGGATGCAATTGCCAAAGCCTCCTCCCATTTCCACTTGTCCTTTTGTTTACTTCTGGATTACGATCGATAGATTCCTACAGTGCTATGCAGAGCTACAGAGCCACAGAAACTGTTACGGACTCAGTACATACTGGATTGCCAACCAGTTTTCAAATCAGAAATTAGATGCCTGAAAGGTGAGAATCTGGCAGATGGTCCAGCTAGCGGCTGCAGAACAACATACCCTAGCTCTGTGTAATATAGCCAAAGAAGAAAATACTTATTTTGGTAGGTAAAAGGAAATCCCTTCAGAATTGCTTTGCTGTAACTTAACAGAATGGTACCTCTTTGGAATTTAAACGGGTGTTTATGGGCACTAAATTGAAGAGTCAAAGAGACTTAGCAGAGCTGATGTTCCACAATTACTAGACCGGGTCTCCCACAGACCTTTATTTTCCCTTTGGACTAACTGGTCTAACTTATTTCTGTGTTGCACTATGTTGCAAAAAATATTTAGGTATTTTGGTAGGGTTTGTTTGTTGTAAACTGGTTGATACAACGTACTGCCTAAGTATCATTTGCATTTTCATCCACTTTTTTTTTGTTTGTAGAATGTAAACATGTTGACAAAATTTTATTTATATAAAAAGCATTACTATGATTTACACTGATAAAAATGCCTGGCTAAGGTTTATTGGGAAAACAACACCTTGATGACATTTGTACTGATGAACTGAATTAATTTCCTGCATTATCAAAATGCAGCATGTACCCACCCAGGTAGAACTAGAGACTCCCCAATTTCAATACACACATCTCGATGAACAAGTATCTTCCTTCTTTTAAAAAAAATCTGGTACTATCAGGAGGCTATCACAAGCAGGGTAGAGAGTGAGCAATATAAGGGAACAACTTGTGAAGGCAAAGAGTGACAGCCAGACCAAGGAAGAAATCACACTATTCAGAGGCTCAGTCAGGCCAAGACAGAGTCCTGAAAGGAGACAGGGACGAATGCAGCATAATTCAGCAAGCAGTAACAAATTATTTTTAACAGAAGTTAATGCCTTCCAGTGTAACTGGCATTGTGCATACTCTTATGGATTGGGCACCAGGGTTCAGGCGCTGGGTGTCCACATTAATCTACAGTCTCAGTCAGCTTTTCGCAAATCAAGAAGCAACCAGCTGTTAGACGTTCCTTCATAAAACAAGCTATCATTACAGCATTTGTTGACACCCTCTTGTCCTTCAGCTGAGAGAGGATAGTTTCTACAGTCTCAGTCAGCTTTTCGCAAATCAAGAAGCAACCAGCTGTTAGACGTTCCTTCATAAAACAAGCTATCATTACAGCATTTGTTGACACCCTCTTGTCCTTCAGCTGTACAGAAGAGAGAGGATAGTTCTGGGACTTTCAAAATCTTGCCAAACCTTCTGAAAGGTGGCTTTGTATTTATGTTCTGTGCACATCATCTTTGCCTTTGATTTTGATAAGGTATCCTGCTGAGATCTGGGCAGTCACCATCATAAGTGATACTCCAAACGCATTATACTTTCTGTACCTGGCTGCCAAGATGGAAGAAAATCCAGACACTCAACATTGATCTGGCTGAAAGCAAGCAAAAGGATAGCACAGAGCTAGTTGGAAAAAGTTGGTGGGTGTAGTAAATTGATTTGTAGAGCAAGTGAACACAAAGAGACAAATCTATTTGCAAATTAGCATCTAAATTTGGAAATGGCGTTCAGTCATCATGACTGGAGCAGCACTGATCATGCAAGACGACAGATGAGCCATGAAGGCACAGCACTCAAAGAAGTATAGGAAAATACCTGGAGGACCAGCAACATACTACAAAGAAGAGGCTTGACAGAACGAAGTGTTCCAGCATAACTCCAGTGTTAAACTATTTCTTTTCTCAACAAGAACAAACACTGCAGAGAAGTGATCCAACTATACTGAAATGTGGAACTGCATCAGATGAACACATAGTTTTATCCTGCTGCAAACAGTTCTGCAGATAACTTTACACAATCTAAATATTTTTACAGACTACCCACCATAATTTCTCTTCAAAGCCCCTTTTGTTTCAGACCAGTATGTACACTCTCAGAGCATTTATTACTGTTCACTATGATTTTGCACAAGTACACGTTTTTAGCTTTTATTGCTATTATTTCCCAAATTACAATAAAGCACACTACCCCAAATATAGTCCAACTTCAGCAGCAGTAAATTCAATGAAAGCTAATAAATATTCACCTTTTCTCACATACTCCATTCTGCCATTACTAGATTTTATGAGGATCAAGCCAACTTGTTAAAAACCACTTCAAGTACAACCACAACAATTTCAACGTAAATACTCTCTAAACACTTAAAATCCTACAAATCTAAGGGAGAGATTTTTGTTTTGGTTTATACTTTTCTGTAACAGAAAGAGGAATGATTCTGAGCATAACTAAACAAATTTCAGTAAGTATAAAACCCTTATTACATTGATAATTTTCCAACCCTTGTACATTTCTACAGTAATTACACTAAGGGAAAAAGTATTGTGAACTTTCTTATACAAGTAAAAATAACCTAGCAGGTGAAACAGAGAACTTCAATTAGCCTCATACAGGAATAAACAGCTTCAAATGTTATGTTCTCCCACAAGATATGCAGGATACATTTCTAACAATATAATTTTGATGTTTTAATAAATTTTCTAGGTTTTATTTGAATATAAAACTAGTGCTGCAAATAAAATACACACACACAAGGTAAAACATAATCTACATTACTAAAATAAAATCTGCAAATCAGGCTTGCATTGCTTCTGAACTTCATAATCTGTATTCACAACTGCTTTCAATTTAAAATTCACTGCACTGCAAATGTTACTACTGAACCATTTAAACCAAAGTACAAGCTCTATCAGGAGGGGATAGTAAGCCCTTTGTTAAATACAATGCACGAAAAGGAATCATTAATTATCTATGATGACTCATGAGCCTACATTTATTTGCTAAGTTTTATTAAATAAATGCTACATTTCACAGAAACATTCTCCTTCTTAACGTGATCTTTTACTTATGTAGAGATCAGTATCAATTTCTTTTTTTAACTGTTGGAGAAAAATGTCATTAAAATAATATCCTCAGATTTCTAAGATGTTTATCTGTACTCCCTTTAGAAGCACACAGTCGGGCAATACCCCAGCTGCAACACTCCTAGCGCTCCCAAAGCAAGCTCCTCTCCTTCTTTGCCCCATTTGAAGTCTTGTGAAGACCCTTACCTCTCACTTCGATTAATATTTTCTTTAAACCTTTCTGGTACTAGTCACAGGTCTGTTCAAAGAGTGATGGCAGAGTCCTCTCCTCTGGACAGTCATTCTGATCGTGACATATCCTAGCATATCTCCTCTCCACACCTTATTCATACCTTCAGGTACCTCCTAAAATCTTTTCTCACTCCCAAACCTAATACTCAATTGTCAGATTGGGGTGGGGTGTCAGGGCTGATTCTTACACTCAAGTTACCACTTTTAGCCTACTTTGACAGCCTTTATCCTGTTTTTCTACAAGTTCTCCTTCAAGCTGTCCCACTACAGACATACCTACAAGAAACAAATCTGAGAACGTCTACACAGAAAATGCCTGGAGGGATTCCTTGTATTGTGAGTCTTTCTTGTTCATTTTAAAATACAATTTAGAACCTTTATCTTTCATTTTATTTTCACCTCCTGTTCTAGAAAAGCTCTTTAGGAATAAACTACTGAAGCTTTTGCTTGGTTGCTTTGTTTTGTTTTTTTTTTATTTTAAACTTCACTTGTTATTTGCCCCTGGCCACTAGAGGTTCCAGGCAACTCAGAGTCAGACTGATTTCTATTAGAGGTTTGCGGAGGACAAAAATTAAGATTGATTAATCTTAATTAATTAATAAAGCCTGGCTTCCTTCAAACATGATGAAAAACAAAGTTTCTGAATTCTCTGCAAATGAAAACGTTGTTAAAAAGGTAGCACTTTTTTCCTGTTTCTGAACTGTTCCATTTTTATTGTCAGTTCTCTGACAAAGATTTTCCCTAAAACAAAATTTTAGCAAGATTTCACAAAAAAATTTGTTTTCAAACTGCATTTTGTGATTGAAGATGTCCGTGTCTCAGTTTTCTAACCACCTCTAATTTTTACCTTAAAAACATCTACATTTCAGAAAGGGAGGAGAAAAATTAAGACAAAAGCGAACAAACAAATTTGGTTACAAACTCACACAGTGAAAGTTGTGCCTGAGAAACTGAGATCAGATTTCTCCTCCGATACCCCAATAACCCCAGCAGCAATTCTACCTGTTGAAAAGCCACTATCTAATATTTTGGCTCTTTGTAACTGTTACTCTTTCCTTTCAAACACACTACAAAATATGCCCTGAAGAAATTCCAAGGCAAATGACAGGCACATTACACCTTTTCCTGCATTAATCTCTTTGTATTAACTGCAGGCACATTATCAATATACCAAAACTCAACCTGTGAAATCAACATAACATTTATTTTCCAAATCGTCACTAACAAGCATATGACCCTACCTCTACTTCAGTCCTCAGGACAAAAATGTGATTATCTTGGTATCCACAGAGCTAAAGCTGTGACAGCAAATCATTTGGTGCCCATGCCAAACTTATTTCAAAGAGACTGTGTATCACAGTCCTTGACACCAGCTCAGGCTCTCAGTGACAGCCAAGCATAGCGCTGGTGTGATCAGTTCAGAACCACAGGGCTACTCTGTCAACTCTCACAAATAATGTCAGGATATTGTGTTCTCCCCAAAATTCTAATAACTCGTGAAAGAAACTGTTCATTTTGAGCTCTCCTTCCTAAACATTAAAAGAAGAGGTGAATTTACAAAACAGAGTTTTTAATAGTTAAAATACTGTTTGTGAGACTACATGACCTCTCAAAAATTTCAGGCAATATTATAATGGACCTTACGATCCATTCTGACTCTCATGTTTTCAGAGACGGTAAATATTTTTGAGGAAGGAGTTATCAGCAATGCCGGTTTCTACACTGACAGATAAACAGCAATCTTTGTAAAGGTAAAATATAACTGTAGTATAAATATCCAAAACAATAAGTAAGTTTTATTCTGATGCATTGCCTCAACAGATTTCTCAAAATACAGTATGCTTCCCAAAAAATAGCTTAAAAAACATATAAAAAGGGACCACCTATAGACTAATATTGCAACCAGTGCAGACTAAGCATTGTTCAGAAACTGACTGTTAACCAGCAGACAAAAAACCCACCACATCCTATCAATAAACTGGAGTGCAGGTGTGATGCATAGCGATAGCAAAGATTTCATATTTGATAATTCAACTACAGAAATACCTCATGTAATGGGAGGGAAATCAAGCATTAATTTAATACACAGAGTAGCCAAATTCAGAAACCTTCAGAATTCTGTACAGCTGCTAAGGGATGGAGCAAAGATAAGGAACTCACTGATAGGGTCTTTGCAACTGCATAGTATAGCAATAATATGACTATACAAGCATTATAAATAAAACAAGTCTATACTGTACATGAAAGAACATAAATGCATGCAAGGTCAATTAAAAAAATTCAAGATCAAGGAGAACATACAGATTCCTGACTCTTTACATTGAGAAATTCTCTAGTTGATGTATCTAAAAACTTTCCAGTCTTTCAGATCACTACACTGAACTATAGCTCTGATTTAATCTTCTACTACAAACTCTTTAAACACCTACTCTAAGAATCAACTTGAAAATTTGTTGCCCTGTTTATTTTCTTTCCCCTTAGCACTTCATACGACTAGAATAATCTTCTGACCTGTATATCTGTGAAACAGTGTTCTGCAAAGCTATCATGACAGATTTGGCTGTGGTCAATACACTGTGTTTTATTTATTTTATAGGTTACCTTTATGCTTTAATTATGCAGAGTTTCTGCTTGTATTGAGTAAATTGATATGCTATAGAGTCAGGGAGGGATTTAGGCATTTAACTGCCCTTTCAGACATCAAACACCACCATGGAAGGGCACTGCTAAGGTCCTCAGAGTGTCCACCTGTACAAAATGGCTGTACAACATAGCCATCCACCAGCAATATTTAAACACCCTGCCAAGTCTTGATGACACCAAGCTTCCCCGTGTTTCAAAACAAACATGCAAAGTATCAAATGACTGTGAAATCAGGCCTCATGGGAGACAGAGACGAATTAATGCAGAGGTGAGTACATACAGGTTTTATTATAATCAGTAAGGTAGTTGTTAAAAGAGAGTCCTGTTCTGAAATCCCATCACTGCTTTTATTGAGGACAAGGTCCTGAATTTGCCTCTCCACACCTCATATCAGGCTATCTATTTGGGATGCTGAATTCCCCAACACTTAGCAGAACCCAACGTCTACACTCTTTTATAATTCCAGCCCCCTTCAAATGATGCACATTTGCTTACTTACGTTATTTAGAGAGCAGTCAGTCAAAAGGAGCAAAGCAGACTTTAAAAAAGCATTTAGAGACCAAATCAGCAAATGTAGAAACAAAACAAAACAAAACAAAAAAACATAAAAGGCACGCAGTGATGTCACTTGCTATGGAAAGCTTTAGAGACATTCAGAGAAGAAAAGCATGTTTCATTTAAAAACCTAACAAAACTAAGGCAGATAATGGACATTCTATCCTAAAAAAACTGTACAATTTTAAGCACTGTTTGGAAAAAAAAACCCCACACAACAAAAACCCCAAAGATTTTATAAAACCCAACCCAAAATATTTCAGTAACACAATAATCGTTACAGCACCACTATTATGTTATTATGATCATGAACATTGACACAATTTTAATCTGAAACATCCTAAATGAAGTTCAGCTGAAATATGAAAATCTGGTTTCGAGTGCAGATAAGTTACTAAATATAAAAAAGCCACTCTTTTCCCAGCTACAAAAATGTACTTTCATGTGCGTTTTTCATTTATTTTCACTTCCTTTCACCAAATCCTCATTTTCTCAGGGGCACTCTGGAGGAGGAAAGGGGGGGAGACAGTATTTAAAGCTTTCCAAATTAGAGATTGAAAGACAAAGCGATTCATTTTAGGAACCATTTGAAGCAGTGAGATTTCAAGAGGATAGTCTTCATATTCACTGCGAAATCCTTCAATGCCAGGGGGCGAAACTATAAATACAGCTCTAGAAACCAACCAGCCCGCTCCCCGGCCCCGTCCAGGAGGGAGGGAGGGGAGGCCCCCGGCCCCTCCCCCCGCGGAAGCCGGCGGGGCCGGGCCCGGCCC
>NW_008794542.1:1951567-1959049 GCF_000699145.1 Aptenodytes forsteri | reverse complement strand
CTGGGCCGGGCCGGGGGCGACGGCCGGGAACAAAGCGCCGGGGAGGGGGAGCGGGAAGGGAAGGCGGGACTGTGGGCAGAGCGCCAGGTCGGGGCTCACCCGGGCCTGTCGCTCCAGCTGGGAGTGGAGGCTGGAGCCCTTCAGCCGCTGCACAATCCGCGCTATGGTGAGGGAGAGCCCGCTGTCCGGATCCAGCATCGCGGCGCGGCGCCCCTGCCCGCGGGAGCGCTGCTGCACCGGACCGCTTTCGCCGCGGCACCCCGCCTCATTAACTGGCGTTACCAGGCAACTGCGGGAGCGGGGGCGGTCCTCCGCGGCGGCGTCCGGGTGGAAAGCGATGCCTCACAGAAAAGTTCCCCGCCGCCCATCCTGACTTGAGCGGGACAGCGTCCCTTCCGCTGCCCGGTGTGGCGCAGACCCCCGCGGCCCCCTCGCCGCTCAGCCCAGGAGGCCCCGCGCTGTCCCCAGAGCCGGGAAGACCGCCCCGGTGGTGCCTTCAGCTGCCCCCTTTCCCCAAGCACCTGGCAGGCTTCCTCCAGCCCACGTGCCACACGCACCTTGAGCTGGATAACGGTTGCCTAAAGCTCTGGTGATAACCTCACGCACTGCTTCTGTTTCCTAAATAAACGGTTATGATGTATCATTGCTAGAAAGGAAGTCGGAAATAAGTGTAAGGAAAGCCTGTGTGTGGGTCTTGGGCTTTGGCCACGCAGCCTGAGTGCCAGCGCCTGGCCACGCTGGTGTTGGAGACATCCAAATGTGCCCGGCCTGCTCGCTCTGCCCTGCACTTCTGCGGAGCTTGCAGAGAAAAGTGTCCTTGTCCCCGCAGTCTGCGTGACTCCTTCAGCCTTAGCGTGTGTCCAACCGCCCACCTAGCAGAGGCGGGTTCGTGACAGCAGCCTATGAAGGTGTTTGTAGCTGCTGTCACTTGCTAGCCTGCCAGGCCAGGTGGCCTGTAACTGGCTATAAGCATTCCAGGTCCATCTCAATAATGAGTTAAATAATATCTTACATCATCATAACTTACGGCTTAATTAACCTGTCTGGCTTTGCCTTGGAAAGGACTAAGCTTTCTCTTACAGTCAGCTATTGCACCTCAGCTGAGCTGCTGCAATCAGTACCTACAAGGCAGCATCTTCTTGAATTGCTTCTCACTAGAGCTGACAGTGAAAGGGCTTCAAACCCGTTCCAGAGCAGTCAGAAAGATGAGCTTAAAAACGTCTTTAGCTGTGGTTTAAGCGGCTTTGCACTAGTATGTTGTAGCGGGATTCATATCATTAAAGCTTGAGAGACAGTTTAAAAAGCTGCTTTTTAGGGCCTAAGGTATGACATTCAGATGGTGTGAACAGCAAATTCAGCCCCAAGGCTCCTTTCTGTGTGCTTCCTGAGGAATATTAGTTGACCTGTATACAGGTGAAGTTTTATTGCACTCTTGAATATTTTACCCCTGTGTCGTGGTTTAACCCCAGCCGGCAACTAAGCGCCACGCAGCTGGTCGCTCACCTCCCCCCCGGTGGGATGGGGGAGGGAATTGGAAGGGTAAAAGTGAGAAAACTCGTGGGTTGAGGTAAAGACAGTTTATCAGGTAAAGCAAAAGCCACGCATGCAAGCAAAGCAAAACAAGGAATTCATTCACTCCTTCCCATCGGCAGGCAGGTGTTCAGCCATCTCCAGGAAAGCAGGGCTCCATCATGCGTAACGGTTACTTGGGAAGACCACCACCATAACTCCCAATGTCCCCCCCTTCCTCCTTCTTCCCCCAGCTTTATATGCTGAGCATGACGTCATATGGTGTGGACTGTTCCTTTGGTCAGTTGGGGTCAGCTGTCCCAGCTGTGTCCCCTCCCAACTCCTTGTGCACCCCCAGCCTGCTCGCTGGTGGGGTGGTGTGAGGAGCAGAAAAGGCCTTGACTCTGTGTAAGCACTGCTCAGCAGTAACTAAAACACCCCTGTATTATCAACACTGTTTCCAGCACAAATCTGAAACACAGCCCCATACTAGCTACTATGAAGAAAATTAGCTGTACCCCAGCCAAAACCAGCACACCCTGTCTGCTCAGCATGGTGGGGCACTAATTCAGGCTCAGTACCTGGAGCCGACACAGCCCTCATTTAAGCAGAGCAGCTGTGTGGCACTATGCACATCTCATTGGGTGATGTAAATGCAAGGAACTTTAATCCACTTAGTCCTTCTGGGAAAATCTATTCCTATGTGCATCAGTAACAGGACCATGTAATCAAATTGTCACTTAATAAACTAATTTACTAAGTCAAAGTACTAATTTTGAAAATCCCAGAGTAATTAATAAATAAGCTAAGAGACTTTAAGGAGGTAACATGGAAAAGCTGATCATTGACCTCCGAAGCCAAGCGTTAATACCCATTTTCAGCTCTGAGGATGGCCATACCTTTGTAAAACAAAGAATGTTTCAAGATTCTGAAACATCAGGTTGTAACTTTTTCACTGCTGTAGGCTCTGCAGGTGAGTGACACAGATGTGAGGAAATGAAGATAGATGTCATCAGTTACCTTGCTAGAAAAAAACAACTAGATATAATAGGTATAAAAATGCACCTGAACTCATCTTTCTGCAACCTCTTTTGACTTATCTGTGAGCACTTCTGGATAAAATGAAGTTTGAAGAAGAATAGTAATAGAAGATCAGAGATAGAAGTTCTTTAACCAACTGTAGAGAAACCTGAAAAAGTTGCTTATGCTAAATCAAAACACTGAGGAGAGCTCGCTTCTCAATTCATGGAGAGCACGGGGAAATCAAGTGCTCAGTTGTCTACCAATGCCTTGAATATCTATTCTGATTTACATCAAGTTTTCTGTCAGTTCTGTGCTTACATGCATATATGAAGTTAGGGGCAACAGTGAGCACATTTTTTCTCTGTGTGTATTGGGAGTTAATGAAATGTTTGCCTATGTTCCCAACTGAACAAGCATACAAAGTATAATAGCTTTGTGTGCTAGTTCATAATAAAATTCTGCAAAGAGTTCACATAGAGGCAATACCTCTCCTGTTTTTTGGTTGGGTTTTTTGTTGTTGTTGTTGTTGAGGAGGATCATTGTTTTTGTGTAGGAACTTTACCTGCTAAGCACATGCAGAAAACCAGGGCATGCCACTAAGCTCTGCAGCTCAGTGTCTGTAAGTCCAGGGTTTTACATTGCAGCTGGAAGTGTGAGAGGAAGCCCTGTCCCCTTGCCTAGCACAGTCCTCAACAGCATTTTCTTTTCCAGTTTTTGGGAGAACCTGTGGACTGCCACCGGGATGGCAATATTACATTGCATTTGGCGAGCATGTCAGTTATCAGGACTGCTTGATATGTGGGGACCCAGTGGTTGGGTATGTTCCTACTGGTAGGACAGCATGGTGTCTGGCTGTTTTCCATGCTGTGATCTGCAGGCACCACGTTCAGCCAGATGGCAGGTCATGGAGCGGGACAGAAGCCATGACACCTTGCTGGTTAGAAGTGTGAGTTCCCCTGCTCCTGGGGAATGTGGGGAAATGACACATCAGGTGAGTTTCATGTGCAATGCATAAGACTTCACAGGTCTGCAAAAGCCATCCTTATCTTCTATAGGTCAACAGAACAGGAGAAAAAGCTAATGTCAGCTGCAGATGAGTAATTTCCTGCAGTTGACTATCTCCACTCCAAATCTGCCTTTGTTACCCTCTGCACGTGCACATCTGTCACTCTTCATCCCTGTTTTTCCAGGCTATTTCCAGTCTGGTTTCCTTCCTCCTGTGTACTGGGTTTCTCTCCGGTCAGTTATGTCTCCAATATGGGTAGGAAAACTTACTTCTTGTAAATGCCAGTCAAAGCTAAAAAGCAAGGCGATGTAAAGAGATAATCTTTACAGCATCTCGTCGAGTACTGTGAACTGCTTCTTGTGTATCCTTACCATATCCAGTTAAGAAATCTCATGCTTAAGTGCGTGCTTCTTTTTTGTTTCCTTACAAGGAGCTTACTGCATAGCAGCTTGAGAAATACAGGGTCATTGTTAAAAAATATCACTTAAATAACAGGCAGTGGCAGAAATCCCAACCAACTCTTTAGCCTGCCCCCCTGGTATCGCATGACTGGTTTAACTTGGTTCATGTGATAAGTGTTTGACAATTACTGCTTTTTCATCATGATTTACTTTTAAACTGCAAGTAAGCAACTGCAGTATAGTCAGCGTAGAGTGGTTTTATGATGTCCAGTACCACATACCAAAGGTAGCTTGCTGGTTTTATCAGAAGGTCTGGTGTAGGTGTCATTGTTTTTCTGTTGGGGTTTTTTTTGTGGTCTTTTCCTCTTTTCATCTCTGTCCTACATCCCTGAACACCAACTCTCTTCCCCATTGTGTCACACCTCCTTTTACAGCTGCAGTGCTCTACAATGTTATATCTTCCTTTACTGTCTTTTTGTGTCAAGTTACTGCAGTTAGCTATAACTGATACTGGTATCCAAGTGTCTTATATTTATCTGCCGCTGCAGGTCTGGAAAGCATCGAGAATTTGGCAAGGGAAAGTAAAAATTACATAGCCAGTATCTGAAATATTTCACCCATATTCTCTCCCTCTTTCCCCTGGTGGGTTTTAGATTGAGGAGAGAATATGAAGCAACAGATATATCATACTGTCATTTTTAAGGCCACATGAGACAAAATACATTTTAATGCTTCCAAATGATTCTGAAGACCAGTTTATTTCCTGGAGTGTAAAAGCAGGCAGCAAAAAGGAAAACCATTCAAATGAAGCACTGAGTGCCTGGAAGCTTGTCTTTTTTTCCCCACAACCATATTAGTTCTCCTAATAACCAGAACTGTCTGCAGGACTGTCTGCAGGACATACCAAAGGAGGCAGTTGCCTTGTATAACACAGTAATGGGTGAGGGAGGTCAACAAAACCCCAGCAGTGTCAACAAAATCCCAGCAGTCCCAATCCCAACATCCCAGCAGTCAACAAAATCCCAGCACTCTCAAGCTGCTTCCAAGA
Source organism: Aptenodytes forsteri (assembly GCF_000699145.1). Classification (NCBI taxonomy): domain Eukaryota; kingdom Metazoa; phylum Chordata; class Aves; order Sphenisciformes; family Spheniscidae; genus Aptenodytes; species Aptenodytes forsteri. The sequence continues at coordinate 1,954,062 of NW_008794542.1, read as the reverse complement.
CGCTCTTCCCCTAAGGAATTCACAGCGCTCATGCTGCCCTGATCCCACCTTCATCTTTCATTCTCTTTCTGCTAGAAATGCCAAGTCATGAAGTCTCCTCCTAGGGCTGCTTTCTCTGCTGGGGGTACAGGGATGGGCAGGGACTGGGGGGGGACACTGCACCTTTACCTGTGCTGAGAGTGGGTGCATTCATGCAGTCAGTGTTGGCAGGGTAAGGGAATGAGTTACGGTGCAGAATAGGGCTAAGCATGCAATCGTTGTCACTTATTACTGTAGATAAGCCACTTACCTTTCCTTGACACCCTGAGTAATAGGGGGTTAATGCTGTCTGGGGGGGGGGGGCTACACATTGCATTCACCCTGATAATGTATCACAAATGTTGTGTATATCTCCAAGTTCCTTTTTTTTTGTGCTACATGAGACACTGCCAAGAGAATGACGGTGTGTGCAATCCCTAATGGCAGACTGGGTCACGCGTAAGGATGGCTGTGTCCCAGCCAACAAGTGCCACGGAAACCCAGGTTTAAAAAAACAAACAAAAAAAGCAACAACATTTTTTTTCCTGCCAAAACAAAAGGATAAGACATTAAAGAAAAAAAATACAAAAAAAACCCCAAAGCCACACATACCCTTATACCCCCCAAACCCTCCAAATCTGCCTTCTTTCAGACAGGAGAGCATGGCATTTTTATCTCCTCTCAGGTAAAGTGGAAATTTTTTTGTTTGTTTGGGTTATTTTTTCATCTAAAAAGCTACTCTTGTCCAGACCTTCATTTCTTCTTTCTCCACTTGGAACCATTTTAAGTCATGAGGGTTTCAAATCCATAACCCAGATCCTCCATCTCAAGCTGTTAGCAGAACTTCACCTGTGAACTAAAGCGTCCGGTTCAAACAGCTACTGTCTGGATTTCTCATCCAAGCAGGTTCTTTCAGAGAAGAACATATTCAGTCCTTTGCTCAGCATGCTCACTCTTTGTATTAGACTAATGTATATTAAACTTTAATCTCAGTTATGGGCCAATCCTGCAAGCTTACCTCTATAACATCCGCTGGTTTCTTTGTGTAATCAGAACCACAATACATTGTTTGTAGCTGATAATAGAGAGGTGTAGCAAAAACTAGAAATGCAAGAAAAGGAAATTTCTGACAGTGACTCACCCTCATCAATTTTAAGCTTTATTTAAATTACTGCCCAAAAAGTGACAGTGTATATTTTGACAAGTTTCAATACTTTATTTAAAATAATCAGCTCCTGTGGAGTAATGAGATTTTTTGCCCAAATACCATCGATGCAATCTGAAGAATGTAGGAAGCTTAGATGATGTATCTTCACTTATCAGGGCAGAAAACATCTCTTATTGCAGACTATTGTTCACAAGAAGTAATACATTTTATCTAATATGTGGCTGAACTTGAGAGCTAGGCTTGACTACCAATGACGTCAAGGATAATCAGTCTAGTTTTAGGAGTTTCACATTGCTTCAGTTCTTGATTTTAGGTAATTTCCTACCAGACCTTGGCTTTAGATAGCTATAAGTCTCCCTAGAGAGGATCATGTATCTCAGGTCATAATATCTATTACTGGTACTTTTTAATGGTATTACTAAGTCATAGCAGCAACTGTGAGTTATCAGGCATGTAAAACAAATAACATGCACAAAGTCCCTAATTTTTCTAGTATTACTAGTTTCAGTCCAGTTTTCACGTGTTTTATTATTAATCAAGTGACATGGGCTTTAGCAGTAACATTCTGTATCTTCTGATTCATAAAATCCCATGTGTACATTTACCATGACTATTAAGATATAACTACACAGATGTAGGATTTCTTGTGCTTAAAACAGAAATGGAGTCTATTGATCTAGATCCATTTTAAAGAAAAACACATGCTGAATCACAAATACAGTTTATATACTTAGTAGCATATGCACTTCATACATGACATATATTTTACATATTAATTTTAAATTGTATATTCACCTATCAGCAAGTCTGTTGGAAAATTTACACAACTATTGTACATATCCAAACCTTTTAAAAGACATAATTCAACATTCACGAGCATTTTCCCAGTACACATGTAACAGCTTAATTTAGCCACTTCTTTTAAGGTTCTTACAAATTTTAACTAATCGATCTATAAGCAAGAAATGCACTAAAAAGAGCTCTCTTAGGAGATTCTTTGTTAACATCTCCAGGTCAGAGTTTATTAGTATATAGGTGCCCCTGTACTCGGCCCTGGTGAGGCCGCACCTCGAATACTATGTTCAGTTTTGGGCCCCTCACTACAAGAAGGGCGTTGAGGTGCTGGAGCGTGTCCAGAGAAGGGCAACGAGGCTGGTGAGGGGTCTGGAGAACAAGTCTTATGAGGAGCGGCTGAGGGAACTGGGGTTGTTTAGCCTGGAGAAAAGGAGGCTGAGGGGAGACCTTATGGCTCTCTACAACTCCCTGAAAGGAGGTTGTAGCGAGGTGGGTGTCGGTCTCTTCTCCCAAG
>NW_008794542.1:1916610-1949066 GCF_000699145.1 Aptenodytes forsteri | reverse complement strand
TGGTTGAGTCCCCATCCCTGGAAGTATTTAAAAGACGTGTAGATGAGGCGCTTAGGGACATGGTTTAGTGGGCATGGTGGTGTTGGGTCAATGGTTGGACTTGATGATCTTAGAGGTCTTTTCCAACCTTAATGATTCTATGATTCTAGGTATGCTAGGGTGAGATTCTGTGTTGTCTTTTCAAACCTATTGATTTCAGTGAGGCTATGTGATGTAAATACAAGCAGAACTTGGATTTTGTCTGTGACAGGAAGTATTCCCTTTTTAAAAATATCTAAAAAATGTGTGTGGTGGAGTTCTATACCTACTATTAAAAATATCTAAAACTCTGATTTTCTATTTATTTATTATACAGTATTGAGTATTACTCCACTGAAATAGCTTCTTGGTACCATATCCTACTTAGAATAGACTCATGGAATCATTTAGGTTGGAAAAGACCTTTAAGATCATTGAGTCTAACCATAAACCTAACACTGCCAAGTTCACCGCTAAACCATGTCCCTACTTATTGCAGTAGGGGAATTTGTCTTCTGTGGAAAATGTAATAAATGTTTTAAGGTAGTCTGTTGTACTTTTGTTCACTGCCTGGAATATATACAACTTATTACAGAGTTGTGTCAGTGCGTGTTGCAAGTCTTCAACAACCAGTAGATCACCTTGAGTACATTACTTAGTGTCTAAATCGTAGCCTTCCTCTTCTTAATCATTAAGAAGTAGAACTATCAACTTCAATGCAGAACAAGGATCTCTCCCTGGGTATCAATTCTAGGCACTTTTTATTCCTGAGATTAAGATTTGATGACAAAGTGGATCACCCTGGTTATGTAGGTGGAAGATAACCAGATACCCTAACTGTTAAAAGGAGCACTCTAGTTTGGGTCACAGGGATCCTCACTTCCATTACTAGGATTTTTCAGATATCTTTTACCTTCATTTCTGCTTCCTTAACTTGATGTCTGCTCTGATAAAAAGACAACTAGAAGTGCTAGTAAGATAAACTACAAAATGGAACTGCTGAATGAACTGAGCATAGCAAGCAGAACCTTCATAAGTTTTTCATAGTTTTGTCTCCACTGATGGTGCTTTTGTTTCCTTGTACGGACAGATGCTTTATACCATCGAAAGGGAGCACCGGGCCCTGAATGAATATCTTCACCAACTATGGAATAGAGTCTCCTCTGACAGATCTCAGGCAGTGGCAGAATTCTGTATTGAAATACTTGCAATCATCCTGTATGAGTTCAAAAGAGATTAAGTCAAAATGCAAAACTGAGACCTAATTTCTAAACACAGTTTCTCTGTTTATATACAGGATTAGATTATTGCAGCAAATGATCTGAAAAGATTGAGTACTAATACTGCCTGTTACAAGAATTTTTGTGCATATATGAAATGCAACTAAATGAACAGTTTTTACTGTAGAAATAAGTTCAAAATAAGAACGTGCACAAGAATTCAAAGCAACCACCTGAAAAGAGTGAAACAATGAGGTGGAAGAGCAAGCATATGTAAAACACAGCTCTGAAGGCTGGATACAGGGCTGTTGAATAGCAGGCTACCCTGCTCTCACTAACCCCCAAAATACAAATTTGTATGCAAATCTCCTTAAAGGAAAAATGGCACTGAAATATTGTACCCAGCTTTAGGAGCACAAACAAACCCAGATGACTTGGTTTCAGATGAAGCTCTGTGCATTGAAAGCAAAAAAAAAAATTAAATATACAAATGCAGTCAGGTTTTCTGTTTTGCATCACTGTTTAGAGCTCAGTAAAGAAATCTTTCCAATACACAACAAATTTGCTAAATCAAAAAAGGGACAGAGGTACTATGTAAAAAAAATTGTATTATTTTATTAATTAACAGCATACAGGACTGAATCTTATATGCTATATTGCAACATGTTCCCAGAAATACCAGGAAGCAAAATTAGAAAACATTCACAAAGGTCATAGTGCTAAAGGGCTCAAGAAAGGTTGGAATTATTTGCATTCATTGCAAAAAAAGAAAGTGAAGAGACAAGATATGAAGCTGGTAAAACAATTCAGCAGAACTGTAGAGGTTTGCCCTAGCCGAGGCGATCAGTAATTAATGTGAGCAAGCAGACATATAGCAATGTAATTGGAGGAATATGTAGTGTCAGAAGCATAACTGTGATACATTAAACAGCTAAGGTGTGGAATATTTTAAAGCCAGATTTTCCCTGATCCAGCTCCAGGAGTCCACAAGCCTGAGCTGAAGATCATCAATAGCTTGCCATAGTCCATCCTCCTCAGTGGGATGCCTCCTTACCCTCCCTAATGACTTTTGTCATCGATCACTTTTGATCTTCATAGGAAGGACCCCTGCGGCCAACACTCCTATGCGCTGTTTATTAAAAGGGCATATCTTCTGGAGCAGATAGGATAAAAGGTGCTCTCAGCTTAAATAAAAATGTGGATACACACTAGTAGCCAGTGTGGATAAAAATTTCCTGGTCTTTGTCTGAAACTGCATTGAGGCTTGCACTCATAGAGAGTAGAGCAAGGTAAATTTCTGCTGGATAGAGTGTATAGCATCAACCTAAAATACAGCATTAAAATACCTGATTGGAGTTGTTCAACAGCACTCTTGCTTATGAAGCTTTTCATTTGGGTAAGATTAGATGAATAATAAAGGCAGCATAATAAAGATCTCGATCAAAGAGGTGACACATAAGCCTGTCCCCCCACATATGTACTGACATACAGGGAAATAATAGCAGGAGATGACATGGATTCTTTGAAGGAAGCTACTTTCAAACTGTAGTTAATTTTTTTCCCCAAATAGAACTGTCAAGGTTTGCAACAAGTATATGAATGGGGCAAACTTAAAATAGTCTATAGAGCAGGTTTGGTAAAGGATTTGGAGGAGAAATTGTATGTATGCATATTGATTTTGTAATCAAATATTCACTTAGAAAAACACTTTGTTTTGGCATCATTATGCAGTGGTTTAGGACATCAAAACCCCCAAATCTCCATAGCCATGCAATGGTTTTAACTTTCAGTGAGCTTTAACTGTGACATGAGTTAATATGCTTTTTTTTTTCCTAAATTTAGAATATTTTTAAAAAAATATCCTTATGCAGTAAGGTACTACTAGCTTTCATAACTTTATCCAAGAGGCACAAGTCTTGGAGACCTAACCATTTATTTACTCCTTAGAACTGGAAATAATACCCCTGTTGAAGGTACTGAATAGAGCTCAGTTGTGTGGCCTAAGGGATGACCACTCGGGATTTAAGGTGCTATTTGCAAATTCACAGTTTTGGTTAAGTTGGCTTGAAGGAGGAGAAAATGCACACAGATAGGAAGGGCAATAGCTATAGAAGCACTCATGAGGACACATCGAAGAAGGAACAGAGGAAAAGAAGTCGTTGTCATGTCACTAACTAAACGAGCCACCATATAATGAACAGGATGATGGGAAAAGTGTTAGCAAGGAAAAATCCCATTTTGTTTCTCATTCCCCTGTACTATTCAGGGAAATGAAATTTACTGCCTTCTTGATAAGCAAGCCGGATTTCTTCAAGGAAATATCAATTTGTACTGCCAGTTTCTTCTCAAACAGCATTAAATCAGGAAGGTCTTGGATATTTAGTAACACATCAATAACAAAAGTTTTCTATCATTTTAGGTTGGATAATATTGTATACAACCTACCACCTACTCCTTCTTAAAATAGAAAATCAAAATTTATTTAGCAATTTATATCATGATCGGATTTTTTAGAATTTATTTGACTATTTCCCACAGAATCCAATTTTAAATTTCCAGCCTTCTCTATACAAGGTCTTGTGAACGAGATATTCCAGTATGAAATGACTCAGTTTAACAGCTAATGAAATAAATAGTGCTTTACTTTTCATTTTGCCAGAACATTCCCATTTGACTTCTAGTAACAACTTTCATGAGCAGTCATTAAGAATTAAGTGAAGACTTTGGGGAGGTCTGTCTTTACAAAGTATAAAATTGCAGCTGAAGCTTCTGGCTTTCTAACTGAAATGTAAATGAGATTTAAAGAGATAAGATCGCTGTAAGATTATGGCTTGAGCAAGATTATACTTCTGGTACTGCTGGGTTTAAAACCAGAGTGAGTGAGAGTGGAATCTGGGAGCATTTCACTAGCATATCACTTAAAATATTTTAAAAACCCTTTACTTGCTCCAGCAACTTAAATAAGCAAAGCTTGTAAAAATAAAACACTAATAGTCACTGGTCTTTTATCACGGTCTCATCAGAAATACCTTTCCTACTTCAATTTATTTATGCAATATTTATGCAAAATGAATGCATTAGAATAAAAGGAGAACACTGGGAAGAAATAAGGTATCCGAGAAGTGACACAGTAGCCACAATTCGTATGATCTGTGACAGTTTTGCACTGCTTTGTCTGTACAAAAGACACTTAACACTAGTGCATTTGATTACAGAAAGGGCCAAACCAGTATGTATGAAATTGCAAATGTAAGATAATGACTTCAGGCACACAAAAAATTATTAAAAGAAATCATCCACGTTCATTGCAAATTTTCAAATGTTTGTTAAAGCAAAATCGATGGTGCATCATATAATTTTTGTGTATACAAGGATTACATCCCAAAGATCCAACTTCTGATATGTTTGTCTGGATATTTGGGAATACCATAGCATCCTGAGTCTGGCTCTATCAAAAAGTGAATGTAGAGAATTCAGAGCAGAATTTGTCCTTGGACTTTTGTTTCTCCCTTCTTTTGAGAGTTGAGTCTTCTCCTTGGCAGCTTTAAAACAGTTTTGTAATGTAAGCAAAGACTAAACAATGAAAATTAATTTAAAACTTACATGCTTTCAGTCACATTAACTCCCTGCACAATGTAATATTGTATAAACATGGGCGAATATTCCAAACTAACTACGGCAATTGTTCCTCGGAGTGTGTTTTCTTAAGAATTATATAGACAAAAGCAGGGCAAGTAAGGCCAATAATACTCTTTTAACAGCCCATCTGTGGTGAAACTCTGGAAATTATTATTTTCAGTGTTTCAATGTTTGAATAATATTTTGAAATGACTCTGTATGGAAATACTATCAAATACTCCCAGGACAGCTTAGCACAATAGTTGAAATAAATCAGAGCATTTGTTATCACTATGGGCTTGACCTGCCTCTCTCAGTTTCTCAAAAACTTATAACTGACCACTTCCTACGTCCAGTAATTGGACAGCATTATACCTATCAAAGAAGTCCAAAACACAAAGATAATTTGGCTAATTTACAAATAAAGATAAACATTCCAGAACTGAAGACCTAGAACAGAACTTCAGCTGGGGTAAGTTGTCTTTGCTCCTGAAGGTCTCCCTGTACCTCATCTTGGTTCAATAATTAGTCCAAACTGTCAGCTAGCAGAGTTCCAGTCAACAAAAAAAAAATCAATAATTAGTCCAAACTGTCAGCTAGCAAACTGTCAGACAAAAAAAAACCATGGCCTGGAGACTGTCGCAGTAAAAGAACAAGAGTAAAACAATAAAATACTTAAATGTGTACAATGAAACGCATAGCCATGCCTAACTTAAAAATCTTACTTTCATTCTAGGAGCCCCAGAACTTGAAGGGGACAACCCATCATCTCACTGTCAGAGTACCCTTCCACGCAAAATCATGACGACGGAAAAACAGCAAAATTCTAGACATCACGTAATCCTTTGCTTTTCTTTTTATTAGATCAAAGTTAGTTACTTTCAAAGAGAGAGTATTGTTTCTTTTTGGGGATCGCTGGTAGGGGTTTATAGATGATAGTAGCTGTCTATGTTGTAACCAGTAGTAATGGTAGAAAGGTCTTCTGGAGGAGAGAAGTTTTGCAATATCTCCTAAAATTTTTAGATTCTTCTGAATTCTCTGGCTAGCTGTTTCATAACCAGATACACTACTGCAAATACTTTATTTTCTGTTCTCCTTTTTTTCTTATTCTTTACCCTCACTTCATGGTCTGAATTGTCTTAAATAACTAAAATTCATACTCAAAATTCAGCTGTTGATAAGACTTAGCCCGTTAGTTACTTTGAAGAAAGTGAAGCTATGTGCCCCTTTTTAGCTACTCAGTAATAGAGAATTCATCAAAACATAAGCAAACTGTATGTTCGATTTCTTGTGCAGACTTGTGCAAATGTATGTCAAATCAGAGGACTGCTGTTCATAGAAAGTTTATGATTCCTATAAAAACTGAAGCTTTCAAGAACTACTGTTGTTGATTAAATGAATTCTTCTTATGTAAGTGTAATTTTCAGTATTTTTCTAATAGAGACAATACTTCTCTTGCTACCCATAGCTTAGGTTCCTTTAAGCCAAGGATTATATGATTCTTGGGAACTTAGATGTCAATGAACAAATTTCAATAGTATTACCTTAAAGATATTTATCATCTGTTACAGAAGCTGATTCTCCTCCAAAAATGCAGATGTCAGATCAGATGTCATGAAGCACAAAGTAACTTCTCTCCACACATAGTAAGTCACATAAACTTTGGAATCTTAAATTAAAGCCCTGGCTTCAGACATGCTGGTACCAATTCACCCAATAATTCATCAGCTGACTTTCTCTATTTCCTCCCTACTAACTGCACAGCCAGTCCCTTAATGACTTAGTTGGTGTTGTGAAACTAGCATCTCTTTATCTAATTCTGCAGAAATATGGAAATCTATTTGATCTTAATGTCATGAATATAGTGTGGCTTCTTCTGAGAGCAGGGCTGTCTGACAAATATAGCACCGGACCAAGTCTGAAGAGACTGCCTTCCTTTTCCCAGCTCTTCCACTGGCTCATTGAGTGGCCTGTGCCAAATATTTCACTTTCCTGTGCTTCATTTTTTTTGTCTTTAAATTGAAACTCACAGCGACTGCAGTTAACATAACTAGCTTCTTTCATATACTCCTGTGAATTCTACTAATGAAAATCTCTAGTGGTAAAATAGTAGTGACTCTTTGTTATGTGCTTAACTGGAATCTTAAAAAGAAAAGACTGCAGTTCTCAGTTGTTATGGGGAGGGGTTTATTTAGCAGTCTGTTCCAGTTTTGAGCTTTATTAAGCAGCTGAGTAGTGTCAAGAACAGCTATACCATTTTTTGCCGACATTATAACCTATGGGGGCTGTTTCTGGTGGCAGCTCCTGATCTTTTATCTGTTTGTTACAAACCGTGTCATGACCGTACCTCAGAAAACAGTCTCAGGTGACTGGTACCTTAGAACATGTGATGGATTTTGACTTTGACTGATGTTGGTCTAGTATGCAAAAATATGCTCAAAGGAGCCCATTAATGGTACCAACACCTGATGGTGTTAAGGTAATAAAAGAAAAGTGACATCCTGGGCCATGTGTTCATGCTGGTAAGTTGGCATGTGGTTCTAGCACCCACAACATAAGGGTGTGCAGGGCTATTTCCTTGCATCCCTAGCTTGAATCCTGAACTGTTTTTTCTGGCAAACTAATATATTCACAGGGTGAAGAAAAAAAATAGGACTGTACAACCCAGGGTATAGCCTACAAAAGAGACAAGCACCTTTTAAAAATATCTATGTTCCTCTTTCATGGGTTTCTATTCATTTCTCATACGCACTTATGCATCAGTTATGATAAGCCACGAAAAGGAAAAGGGTCGGCTTCAGTTGTCCAGCAAGCATTATTATAACTTCTGCCCTCAATTTTAACAATTAGTTAGAGGGCTAGGTGTACAGAGAGAGGCAATGCAGCTGAGCCTAGTGATAGGCCAACATTGGCTGAGAAGTGCCAACATGAGTCGCAATATGCATGATAAAACACGCGGGAGGAATGAGTGGATAATGATTCATCCCAGGCCTCACTAATGGTATCTTATTGGCTGTCACAGGGTATAGGATTTTTATGCGATCTTATGTTACACTGGACAGACCATTTACACATATTTCTTTGAAGCAGTTTTCCCTAAACTTTATACAACACTTGCATAGCAATCTCTGGAGCGAAACTGAATTTCTGGCAGTTCTTTCACCCAGAAAACCCACAGAAGCTTTAACATTATGAAATTGGACCTGAAGATTTACAGAGACAATATGCTTTATTTGTCCTGTTCATCAGTGAGCCTTGAACACTGTACAGAAGCCAGAGCCATCACCTGAGAGGCCTCATTTCCTCTTTTCTGAGGAAGATGGTTTGACAGGCTGACTGGATGTCCATGAGGGCATCAAGGCCAGCTCTAATGTGTCTCACGGGTAGGTCAGTGGATGATACTGCAAACATGCAAGAAATTCAAATACTATGAATTGGCACTTCAAAAGAAAGAAAAGTGGTCACCCCCAAAATCGTTTGAAAGATACCTTGAGATGTGTCCAGATGGAGTATCATCTATCAAGACCTGTGGAGTCTTCCAGGCATTTATTAAGCTACATGCCACAGCACTGTCACACATGACCACTGGAGATGCACTGCAGGGGCAGCAAGAGCACCTTGTTTGCCTTTGATCCCCTCTGCAGTTGGCGAATGCTATTTCAGAAATCATTGATGGTACAACAAGGTGCTCTGAAGTAAATCTCATCCTTATGTTAGTTCAGATGAGTATGATATAAACCGGTCTTAATTGCAGTTACTGTGAGACACTGATAGGATTCAAGCTCAGATCACCTTGAAAAAGCTTAAAATAAATGTGTTCCTGAGAATTTTGTGTGTTCTCCAAAAGTGTGGCCTAATTCAGATCTCCCTGTAGCCTGTATCTGTGTGAGTAGCTCCGCTGAATCAGTGGCCTAATGCCAGCATAACCCTGGCAAGTGAGAACAGAAGTAGACCATGACTTTCCATATATATTTCTTCTAATTCATTTATTTTACTTCATTTGCCAGGACAAAACAGACCTGGCAACAAACCCAAAATTGTTTGTAGGTTTGACACAAGATAAAGATAAGCTTTTCCAAATTCGTCATTTTACAAGTGGAGTTTCTATTTAAATTTAAGTGAAAATCTTTGTCAAATTAATGAAAAAAACAGAACAGACGCTTATTCTTCAGGAAAAAGAATGAGGCAACTGTAAATTGATGTGGTTTGGTTTTGGATGAGAAAAGCATTATACGCTTAGCATGAAATGACAGAGCACAGCAACTGTTTTGGCTGCAAAGCCGGTGTGTTCAGTATTTGACATTATAGGAGGAAAAAAAGGATTAAGACTAAAATAAAAAAAAAAAATTAAAAATGGCAGATTCTTTTGTTATTATGGGTTAGGAGGCCTCCTATTTTTCGAGTACAGGGAAAAAAATATTTTTGTATACTTTTTTCTAACCTATCTACACAGGTACGCTATGGTACCTAAATTATTTCTTAATTAACAAAGCCAATTTTATTAATAAATTAGTGTTGCTAATAAAGCAGCCAACTCAAAGGAAGTTCTTGCCTAAAACTTCCAACATCCCAAATAATGCATGATTAAGTTCAAGTGGGACAGACATTCAGGTTTTTGTTTCTCCTAAATAATAAAATTACACCTGTGATTAGCAAGCATTTCATTAAAACAGCTTCCTTTTTTTCTCTCTCTTAAAGCTTGCAGGGGGACAATGAGATGATACTGATCTGCATGAGAGAGTGATCTATCATGCAATTAGCTAAATGTAGTGGAGAGCAAAATGATGTTAAAAAGGCAACTCAGAACTGTCCAAACATTAAGATTATTGGCTGTACGTTTGGGTAAATCTATGCAAAAAAATGCCTAGAAAAACAAAACTCTTTGATCTAAATATGTTTCATGCAGAAGTCCACTCCAAAAGGGGAGTCAAGAGTTCATAGCAAATTCTTACTTATTTAATCTGGCAATTTAACCAGCAGACGCTGAATCCAGCTCAGCCCAGGACCAGATGGTATTCATCCAGAACTTCTAAAGGAAATAGTAAAATTATTAAACATGATGTTAATCTCTTGCTTAGAACTACATCGTTGCCAGAGAAAAAAAATTGTGCAAATGTGATGCCAATGTTTAAAAAGGGCTCCAGGGGAACTAAACCCTTGGAATTAAGAGCCAGTCTGTAAGCCTGGCACCCACAGAAGGAAAACTGGTGAGTATGGTAATAACAGATAAAAATCTCTGGACACATGGTCGGCACAAATCTTGTAGAGGAAAGCCACACCTTGCAGATTTAGAGATCTGGGTTTGTGAACAAGATGATTCAGTTTGTTTTAAACTGTAACTACACAGTTGTTGGGATTTGCATGAGAGAGCATTCCCTCACTCATTCTGCTTTTGGTTGAAATTAGTACCCTCCGGAGTGAATCATGGCTCAGTAGTTATCCCTCAACCCTTCGTGTCTATGCTCTGCCCTCTGCCTCTCTCCACTATGCTTTCCACTCATTTGCTGTCTGCACAGTACATGACTAAGCCGAGAGGCTCCACAAAGCAGGCTGCATCCAAGGCAGTTTGGTCCGTTTTGCATTTCTGCTGACTACATGAAGCCTCCGGCCATGGCTGCTGGCCTCATTGGCTTCAGCCCTCTAGCATGTGCTTAGGAAGCATGCCTTGACACTGTAGCAGGCGCATCCCTTGGGATGGGGCTGGGTGAGGGGCTCCAACCATCCTGGGGAAGCTGGCCCTTCACACCTTCCCACATACAGTTGAGAAGACAACTGAGAGCCAATGTGAGAGACATGCACTGGCTTTATAGTGTTTGTTGTACTGACCTGCAACCCTAAGGGGGTCAGTGGGATCATGCAGCAGTATGTACCACTGATGGCCAGCTGCGTCCAGGACTTCCAGAGGTGAAGAACATTATGCCAAGTCCTCCACAAGAGCTCACCGCTCTCTGACAGTTCAGCCTTTTCTGTGTGGTATGGTCATGGCAGGCTTTTTTATGCACAGCCTGGCTCTGCCACTGCCACCACCAGTGGGCTTGCGTTGGAAAGACATGAATGGTGAGGGATGAAGCCATCTGCTCACATGTAATTCAGGACAATAAGCCTGACAAATGTCATCTGAATTTGCACATCCAGAAAAAGTGAGCTGTAATGCAAACATGGCTCTGGGCTACCTTTGCTAAAGTGGAATGGAAAGGTCTGATTTCCTTCTCTCCCCAGAAAAAAAAATAAAATCAAAAAAGCACTCTCTCCTTAGGCTGGCAATCAGAGGCAATTACTTGGAAGCCAAGTTTCTGTCATCCATGAGCATCATGTGGACACAGAGCCAGTAAGCCATGAGTAACTGGTGATTCCGTGGTTGCCATGCTGCTAAAGATCTTAATAACTCAGTAGAATACATGCTGAGTTTTTCAATGACCTGCATGCATGCTTCAGGCTTCATGTTTTATTTCTTTAACTGAAAACATTATTTACTCATGCTATGGGCACAACCCACATCATTGAGCTGCTGTATCACTTCTTGGTTTGTTTCTTCATTGCTCCTCTAGAAGGAGCTTCCCAAGGCCTGGGATGATTCAACACATGGCCATCAATGTTCACAAACAGTCCTGGAAGACTTATCTGGGCTGCGGAAGCGAAGCTGGCATGGATCTGCGTGCCAGAAAGAACTACGAGAATCATGGAAGCAGGAGTTCAGGAGCAATTTAACATCATGGACAAGTAGGACTCCATTGGTCTGGAGTGAAACAGGGAACCGCGTAATTAAAAGATTGGAAATAAAAAGTAGGAATGAAAAGTAGGAATGAAAGGCAATTATGAATGGAGCCCCACAGGAAGTTTTGCTATAGCTGTTCATCACTTTCATAAATGCTCCAGAAAATGGGAAGAGGGGTGAGGTAAAAAAGTTTTCTGCTGATGCTAAGTCATTTAAGGAGAGGAGAAGCAAAAACTGACTTTGAAGAATTACAGAAAGCTCTTTCCGATAAAATGAGAGAATAAAAATCACTGCAAAGTAGAAAAAAATTATAATTTTTCATGAACAGTGTAGGGCTCTAAACTAGATATTACTATGCAGGAAAGAGACTACTGAACTTACGGTAGGTTCTTCCATGAAAACATCAGTTCAATTCTCAGTAGTCATAAAAAAGGCAAATAGGATTACAGGAATTATTAGGAAAGGAAGAGGGGAAAAAACAACACAGAAACTCAATATGCCGTTTTTTAAATCTTTGATTCATCTTTATGTGTTAGCATCTGTGAAAGACTGTAGAATAACTATAAAAGATTTTAGTCTTGGGCCACGATGCTCATGGAAGGTATGAAACCACTTGTTTACAAGGAATGAATAATGAACCTGATGTTCTTCAGATATGACAAAATCATGGTAGGTACAGAGAAGTTGACTTCAGAATGATAATTCACTCTCTGTCACGATACAGGATACAGTACAATAGTCCCAGTGCAATCTCTTTGATTGCAGTGATCTCCCTAACCTTGTCTTCCTCCTGACCGCTAACTGTGTCTCCCCCAGACTTGCATTCACTCTGTTTCTTTTCTTTTTAACCAGGTCCTGGAGACTTCATGGAAGGCTCTCTGCAATCCAGTTTAGCAAGTCTGGAAGCCCAGCAGATGATGACAAGTGCACAGTCTCAGTCTGTATCTGACAACATAAGTAAAAATTAATCTCTCCCTTCAGTATAACTAAAAAATAGTTATATATATACCTATATATTCATATATAACTATGTATAGAGTTTAGTATAACTGTAGTATAGTTGCTTCTTCATGGTACAGGAATAACCAAGCTATAACTCATCGGAACACCAGCAATTAATCCCTCACCCCAAAAGTATAATGGTATAACCAGTATAAAAACTGTAGATGAAAAATGAATCGAGAGAGAATCCAACCCCAAACAGCAACACATCTATGGTAAAAAGTAATAGAGGAAATACTGCTAATATCAGCCATTCATCACAACTGAAACTGATTTCTCTAATGCAGATCTAATAGAAGGTGCCAGGAATCCAGAAAGATCTCTTCCACATTAAGAATAAGCCCAGAACAACAATTTGACATCTTGCTTACAGAAAGACTCAAACTCCATTACAGACTATTTAATTCAGTAAAGGAATTGCTAAACACAATTACCCAGCCTGTGTTTTGCAGCAGGCCAGACCATTATAATAATTATAAATAACTGTAATAGCTTCTTTTGATACAGAAAGGTCTCTTAAAGCTCAAAATTGTTCAGATTGAATGCTACTTTATGACAGAAGAAAATGTTCTAAAATTTAAAGACTTCGTTGAAGTGAGTCACATACAGATGGGGAAAGCAGGATCAGTATCTCGAGTGTAAAGGACACCTTAGAAAGGCAGACATAGGCTACAAAATTTGGTCTGAGTTGGTTTGTTGCTGCTTTTTCTTCTGTAGAAAGTAATTTTCAAAGAAAAGAGAAGTTGTTAACCAGAAGTTTTGGCAGCTTAGACTAGTCTGCATCCTTTTGTTGTCTACGAAGAGCAAAAAAGCAACCTAAGTTCAGCAGTCCTTTCCAAAAAGCATCCGTTACTTTTCTTGTGCATTACCACTACTAAATCAGCACCTGTCTTGGCTGCCATTTCAGTTGTTTGGGATCTTATAATAACTTGAAATTGTCAGAGAAAATGTTCAGGAAATACTGGAATAATTAAGAATAAATTAAAAAATAAAACAACAAAAAATTTTCTATGTTTAATTAAATGGTCAACATTTGTCCTTTAATATAGGGTTGATTAGTAACACCCATCAATTTAATCATAGAAAACATATAAAAAAAATGAAGGTGAATTAGGCAGCTAAGAGAAAATCGGGGTTTCAGAGACATTGGTACCTGATGTTCAAACTTAATGCTTAATCAATGCAAAAATGGAAACATACTTTAACTTCTATTTCTTCAATATGATTTTCTCCCATTTTGAGATTCACGAGTGGAAAAATAAACCAGAATGTGTCATTCTGGATTAATTTCCTACCAACATGTTATACCTTTGAAACTGGAATTGAATCCTGCTGGACTGAATGGTTTTTTCAGCTGAGATAGTTACACATTGTATACACCGATTGCCGGCTTGAGTCGTTTTATGTCAGATTTTTTAAAACTGCAAAAATCTGTAAAAGAAATGGAAAAAATATAATTACTTTGCTAAAGAAAAGATAATTTAGAAATCAGAACTTTAGATGTAACTTTCCAATCTACTCTCCTACATACCCAGTCCAGTTAATGGCACTACAGAGCAAGGCTGGCAAGGCTGGAAAAGAAACCCAGGCCTTCCAGTCTGTGTATATCAACTTTAAGGGGTCCCGAAACTGTTATTGCTCTGCCTATTTAACTAGAAGAGATTTTAAATGTGAAATTTGTTTTCCATTGAGCTACAGCAGGGATTTTTTTATAATATTAATTTACATTTTTGGCCATAAACAAGCTGTATACTGGAAGTTAAAAGCCCATGACTTTGTGGAAACACCAGAGAGGATGGTGTTTATGTATTCAAAAAGCAGAACTCAGAAGAAAGAGTTTCTGTTAAACAGTCAAGACTGTTGTGTTTTACACTAATGAGTAACTAATGTGCCACAGTTTATCAGTTCACGAAGTTTGTATTCAAGTCTTATACAAGTCCTTGCACTAAGAAAATGTGTAGGCTTCTGCTTATATTAACCAACAATTCTAATATCATACTTGCATAAGGTTTGATCCAAGAACATTGAAATTAGTGAGGCTTTCTATTGACTTACTGGGGTTTGGATCAGTCATGTACAGCGCTTTCATATGAAGTCAACACTTCACCAAATGAGATAAATGTAACAGCTCTTGTTTTTCTGAGCATACCCAGTCTTCAGTCTGCTCCGAAAAATGTGAAGATAAGAATCGTTTTCATGTAAGGCATGCAAAATCTTCACTATGTTTTTCTCTTCTCTGCCCTTTTATTCAGTTACTCTTACCATTTTATATGTTGTTGGTTGAGAGATGGATTTATCACTCTCATCACTCACTGGTTGTGATTTATTGGCCGTGGCAGTACAGACTGCCTCTGAGAAATATTGCAGAGATGTGAGTAGAAGCAATCTTGCAAGGGGTTAATGCTGTAGTCTTTTTCTAGCCTGTTTATAATCCCAACAGTAGTCCAGTAACAGAAGAGGGTGGATCTAAAAAAGTACCAAAGAGTGTGTGTGTGTGTAGATGTGTGTGCATACGTGCGAGTGTGTTATGTGCACGCATGCTTTGCTTTTCTGAACTGCCTTGTGTGCCACTGGAATAAATCTTGTTCAGCCTGAACAGGACTCCGTGTGCCGGGTGTTCCTGCTGGAGAGTTAGAAGAGCTTCCTTGCACAACTGCCTCTCTTGTATTTCTCCTGAAGATTTCATTCAGAGATGTATTTGTTTGCTGAAGGAATGGGCAGCTAGTTACAAACCCACCCTCTTCTTCATCAAAGCTAACCTGTGGGTACTGAAGAATGGAAATAGTTGATGCTAGCTTCCTCGGAAATGGTACCAATATTACTGCTTTCCTGTGCGATATCATCTTGGAAAATGACACTTTTTTCTGTGTGGATGATCCACCTTATCCTTCTAAAGGTATGTATAGAAAAACAGATTTTTTCAGGCAGTTTTAGTTCTAGCTGGAAGTAGAGACACTATGGAAAGAAACAGCTACACAAGGTTTTTCTGTGAGGGAATGCAAAATCAACTGCTTGCTGATAAGTTAGGATGAGAAACAGGCAGGAAAGAATTTAGTATGTGCTGGTTTTCCAAGTTAAAATTTCAACTAGAACAAGATTTGGATATAATGGAAAACTAAAACAGTAGCACTATTGGGCACAAAATGTAAACAGCTCTGCTAAGGACTGGGAGAAACATGATTTTTACTCTTTGAGCAATTCAGTAACAATGGAGTTACCTGATCTGCTACCGTGTATGAAAGTGATTAAGTATGAAATTATAGCACTCTGAGGCTGAAAAAAATCACTCATGTATTAAAATATTTTTGATTGCTGTATCGTTTCTTACTTCTGCATAAAGGAGGAACTCCCATGGTGAGTAAGTGGTGTACACTAAGTAGTGTGAGCAGAACATGCTTTTAAGAAGTTGTATTTGGCTCTCCAAACGGACATTGTATTGCATGTATTGTGTTTTAATGTTATGCAGTTCAGGTAGATCAGAATAAGTTTAAGAATTTCAGAACTTCCACTGATTTTATATTGGTGTAAAGACATAAACCTTAGTAAAACTGAATACAGAAAGGTTTTTGAAAGGCTTTACCTTTTGATTAAAGGATGAAACATACTGGTCTATGATCTCTATATTGCATAACTGATTTTTTCCTTGTGACAATTTTCAGATTTGCATCAGATAATTCGGATTCTGCTGTATTGTTTGATATTTCTGCTCAGCGTTTTGGGAAACATTCTGGTAATTACAGTGCTGATAAGAAACAAGCGGATGAGAACAGTCACCAATACGTTTCTGCTGTCACTAGCAGTCAGTGACCTGATGCTCTGCCTTTTCTGCATGCCGTTCACCCTCATTCCCAACCTGCTGAAAGATTTTATTTTTGGTAGCGCTGTTTGCAAAACTGCCACTTATTTCATGGGTAAGTCTTGGAAGTTTACACTTATTTTGAAGACTGGCTAATGAAATAGGTAACCTCCCTGGGCTCGGAGGCAGGAGGAGCAGGAGGGGATGGAGGAGCAGGCGGGACCCTGTAATAGGTACCTATTACACAAACAAGAGGTAATAATAAGTAAAAAGCTGATTGCTTCCCTCTGCCATCAAACAGTTACCAAAATCAGAGACCACCTCGTAGTGCAAATATTTGTGGTTCTAGTTTCCTCAGTATGATCCAGCAAAACACAGAGGCATCACTTAAGGTTAACTACACATAGAAATGTTTCACTGGATCAGGTTAAGTGAGAAGTATGTTGCATGATCAAGATTTAATGAGGAACCCGGCACATGTGCTTGCTTACCCATCACTGACAGAGTTATTAGCGGTGTTCAGATCACCCATCACAAATTACAGGGTTGTACAATCCTCACGAAGGGCAGATTTTGCCCACAGATTTTTGGTAGCAGTGATACGTGAAAAAAATAGGCCAAAGTAGGTGTCATTTGTGGAGCTGGGAGTTAGAGCGAGCACTTTTTGAGAACAGACCAGGTGCGATCAGAGCTCACCAGGAGACCACAAAATACAGATATAGTTTTTAGAGGCTGACTTTAAGAAGCGTCACTTTTATATGCCTTGCCATACCCTCTTTGGTTGTGGAGCCAGGAACCAGGAGTTTCAAAATGCCTGGATTATGTATGTCTGTGTAAGTGATTTTGTCTCACTTCCAATACTTCCTGTGCGTTTGCTTGTTTCTTAAAAAAAAAAAAGGAAGGAGAACATTATGTAAAGTTTTTGCTACCTTGGGAGACCCTTGGTTAATTACAGAAACCTTAGGTCCCCTTTCAACCCGTGCCCTTGAGAACTTTGATGTAATGTGAAAGTACGCACCTAAAGTGTGCGAATGGGAAATCAACATCTTTTTGTAGATAAAACCAATAAAACTAAAGGCCGTGTTTAAACAGTTATAATGAATTGCTGCCATGAATACCATAAAACATTACTGAAGCGTTGTAATCTTTCTCTTATTTCACATTGTCTGAATTACTTTATAAAAAAAAAATCCAGTGAAATATTTTTGAACATGAAGTTTTTCATTACGAAGGTGTTTCATTTTAAAAGTCAGAATGTGGATATTTCCCATTAGCAGTTAAGGTTAACAGAGGCTTCAACTGACAAACAGACACTGACATCCATTGCGTCACCTACACTCAATTTTTCATTTTAAGATGTAGGAAGGTTTATTTTAAATTACAGATAATTTGTGTAAAGCAAACTGTAAAGATACTGGCATTGTGACAAAGTTAAGAAGAAATATTTATAATCTTGCAGTGATAAACTGGGCCACCTCAGTGACAGAAATACAGACCACTGCGTTATATTTTATAATATACGAACAGGAGAAATTAAGGGCGCTTGAAGGGCAAAGATTCTGCTTCATGACTTCATTTCTCCTGCCTTGTAACTCCATTAGCATCTCATTAAAAGAGTGATAACATATTTAATTCTCTTGAATGAGAAAACCTGATCATGAGTCAAGCAGGACACTTAAAAAAATTAAAACGATAGAAGAGGGACTATGAACTTCTGTGTTAAAAGAGTAATTAACAGCATAATCCCACCGATTTCGAATGCATGTTTGAATTTCAGTGCAATTAGTGGAGTGGATAAACCACAGTAGCAAAGAGAAGAATTAGGAGGAAAAGTGTCTTCTTTCCCTGTTATCAGAATTTCATGGTTTGACAGAATGAGTCTTTTCTTTTGGACTTCTGGAGTTAGAGAAGCGCAGAGCAGGAACATCAGTCTGGAGACCCAGACCCATTGCCCACATATTCTTCGCTGACTTAATCAGTATGATATTTATTAATATTTTAGCTTCTAAATAATTTGCTATATTTTTAGTTTTCTATATGCATACAAAAAGTTAGCAAGACTATTTGAAAATAACGCAAACCTTTAAAACGAGAATAACCTTTTGCTTTATTTTATATATATAGGTGTCTCTGTAAGTGTATCTACATTCAACCTGGTTGCCATATCTTTGGAGAGATACAGTGCCATTTGCAAACCTCTGCAGTCCAGGGTCTGGCAGACAAAATCTCATGCCTTGAAAGTGATTGCTGCTACCTGGTGTGTTTCCTTTACTATCATGTCACCATACCCAATTTACAGCAAACTGGTACCTTTTACCAAGTATAACAACACCACAGCAAATATGTGTCGGCTCCTTTGGCCAAGCGATGTCATTCAGCAGTCTTGGTAAGACATAACTGACTGTTAGCAAATACATAATTATCTGGTGGAAAATCGGATTTCATGGTAGCATTAAGACTATTGAAATTCAAGTATTAACCTTCAGCAAACATTTACACTTCTATCATGCCTATTTAAGAAGTAAAAAAAAAAAACCCATATTTTTAAGCTGCTTACATTTTGACACTTGTATGGCTTTTCCCTTGTCATAGGAATGATACCCAACATGGCAATGTTTCTCACATTATGGTCTGCTAAGCCCCTACTGTCACTGTAAAGAAAGCATCTGTCACTCTTCAAGTAGGAATACTGCTTTCACTCATTTATACATAAATATTTTCAGAGAAATCCTTGATTAATCTTTGAGAAACACAGACACATACAAGCACCCCTCGGTGTGCTGCCTTGCCTGTTAATAAAGAAGGTCCTCTGAAGCAGAGAAGTAGAATATGAGAACTTGGAGAAGTTGCAAATGCCCTTCTTGAGAACTGAACCCTTTTGGTCACTTATAGAATATAGGGGCAGAGAGATGAGGGGAGAGACAGTGCTCCAAGTCCTACACATCCAGGCAGAGTAAGTAAATAGTAGCACTATCAAGCAGCAATATTAGACATTGTGTCCTTGCACGATGACTAAACACTTTAACTGCCACTGAGAAAATAAAGATTTTTTTGGATACTGAAGGTCAGTTGGAACTGGGAACAAGATTAAAGTATGCACCACTTCAGTATGGTGTATCCACAAACATAGTAAATTTGTAGTAATGCTTTCGGTAGTCTCAGGTACTTGGCAGTATGAGTACAGATGAGGAGGGAGGGTGCAGGGTGAAAGTCTCTTCTCCATGGTGTCGTTGCAGATTCCCAGGTGCGTTAGTGAGTTTGCACCAAAGTCCCAGGGAGCAGAAGAGACGTAGGCTCATGAATGCATTTAAACAGAATTATTTCCCCGACTTGTGATCACATTAGAGAAGCTGCCTAGGAGAGTAACAGATGTGCAGCAAAAGCTGCTTCTTTTAGCAAAGGGGTTGGCGGCCCTGGGATCCCTCCCTGGGGGGGATGAAAGCCCAGGTCGTGGCTGCTCTGTCCCTGCTCACGTGTGCCACGACCCTTAGCAAGGCAGATCTCAGTGAAGTAGTGACTGCCAGTACCAGGGGTTCCTTTGAGAATCAGCAGCCGCTCATTTGGCTTCTGCAAGGCGATTTTTACATAATTCAAAGCTACAGGGCATCCGACGCTCATCTGGTTACAGCAGGGAGCCCCACTCAGGCAGAGAGACTTTCTGCCCCCTCTAACCACTATGGGAGTGCCCATCTCCTCTGGGCCTGCAGAGGTTGGGTGACAGATATTTTGCAGCCACACTAGCCTTGTTCCTGCTGTACTTTTCTGGGGGAAGAAGGAGGAGAAGAGGTGGGAAGCTTCTAATTGCCAGAGCTGTCAAAATGATGCTTCATATTAGCATGAAAAAATTTCAGAAGAATCTTGAAATCCTGTCCCCCCCCCAGTTCTCACCTGGAGAAAAAGGAGGTTTTCTGGTTTTGTGCTGTTCCCCGGTCTCAGTTTGTCTTTTGATTATTCAGGTACACTTTCCTGCTACTCATACTCTTTCTTATACCTGGGATTATAATGATGATTGCATATGGCCTAATTTCTTTGGAACTCTACAGAGGAATAAAATTTGATGCCAGCCAGAGAAAATCTTCACGAGGTAACAATACATTTAGTTGTTTGGGTTTTTTTTAAGTTAGAATAGAAGATATGAGCAGTCATCTTGAGGCTACTAAAAGCAAAATTTTCATTATGGTCAGTTATGGTCGTGAACCTGCCAGATGCATTTGTTGATTGAAGTTATTCCATTATTCACTAGCAAATAATTCCTCACCTATGGCTTGCTTGCAAAGACTCTGGGCAGGATACATTAAATTTCTAATTTGCTTATTATAGAAATAAGGTTTTTGTTCTGGCCATGGATGAGGACCATTTCTCTCAATAAGCACCACAATAAAAATTGCCAAATTAAGACAGAAGCATATAATTTTGAAAACTATCTTCAGTGAATACTTGAGCAAACAGTGTTCTTACCTCTTTTGCATCAATTTGTGTAGACTTAAGACGTAAGAATATTGGGAGATAGCGGACGCAGAGCAGCTGGTACACAACTGACTCAGAAGTAGGCCAGTGCTTTCTTTGCAGCAGTTGTTCAGCCATGAATTATGTTATTTATTTAGACTTAGACGCCATTCTTCGTTTTTTATTTTGAATCACTGTTCAGAGATATTTTGCCAACTATTTAAACACTAATTTTTATGTACAGAAAGAAAAATAAGTACCTGCAGCGCCAAATACGAGGATGGAGATGGATGCTACCTCAACAAAACCAAAAGAAAAAAGAAAATGCCATTGCAACAGCTCTCTGCTACTAGCCATAGCAAAATAGACAGGGTGAGAAGCAGCAGTTCTTCTGCCAACTTAATGGCCAAGAAACTCGTCATCCGCATGTTGATGGTGATAGTGATTTTGTTTTTCCTTTGCTGGACTCCCATCTTCAGTGTCAATGCCTGGCGTGCATTTGACACCGCTTCGGCAGACCAGCATCTCTCAGGGGCTCCTATCTCCTTTATCCACTTGTTGTCCTACACTTCTGCCTGCATGAACCCTATCATATACTGCTTTATGAACAAGCGTTTCCGCATGGGTTTTCTAGCCACTTTCACCTGCTGTGCAAAGCAAAAGCCCCCTGCAATACGGGGAGAGGTTGGTGAGGAAGAGGACGGGAAGACAACAGGGGCTTCACTCTCCAAATGTTCTTACACGCACATGAACGCATCTGCACCCCCCTGAGCTGCGTCAGAAGAGGCAACAAGTGGCCTACAGAAGTCCAAGTATCTGTCATCTGGTCTTGGAAAGTGACTGTGACATCAGCTGAACATGATTTAGTTCTGAGGTAATGAAACACTTCAGCTGACAGTAAACGCAGTGAGAATTTTATGGGAAATGGATGCTATCACTGTCTGAGGTTTATATCACTTTCCCTTCAAAAGTACAAAGGAGAAAGAGGGGTCTTTGAAGATAAGAGACTTCATAAAAAGCCTTAGAAGATGCTCTATTTGTCATAAATTCTCCTGTAAAAATTGGTGTCCTTTACATCAACAGTTCCGCTCAGTTTTCGGCTGCAGTTCTGAGTATCTCTTAAAATTTCCAAG
The DNA here is from genome assembly GCF_000699145.1 of Aptenodytes forsteri. Lineage (NCBI taxonomy): Eukaryota > Metazoa > Chordata > Aves > Sphenisciformes > Spheniscidae > Aptenodytes > Aptenodytes forsteri. The sequence continues at coordinate 1,927,118 of NW_008794542.1, read as the reverse complement.
ACGCTAATAGATTCTCCTCAAACATGAATACATGTATTGCAGACTTCACTTCGATATCTATGCCTCATAATCAAAATCTTTCCGTTACATCCGTAGTATTTTTTCACATTATTTTAGCTGAGCTAATACATGTTGAGATCATTTTGGTGTCACAGTCAATTAAAAGAAGAATTTTGGGGTGGGGAGAATGGGCTTGTCCATGTGAAAATAATGCTTTTAAGTAAAATAATTTCATCTTTTTTTTTAACAAAATGAAAATAAATATTGGTGACTTTGTGGACGGAATGCATTCTTTACTTAGGCAATAACCTAAATTAACATAATTTAATGTATTTTTGGTTTAAATAAACCCCATAGAACAAGCACAAAGAAGTGACTTTCTTCTGTGCAGCTGCAAGCACCCACGCGTGAAGTGGCAGGCTCTTAGATGAGCCCCAAAGGCTCTCGTGGAAATTGTCACACCGGGAAGCACAGGGATAAAGGCAAAGAGGTGATTTTACAAAAGACACAGGACTGAAGACGTAGGACGATGCCCACGGTAGTCATACATTTCACAAATATATTCACAGTCACTCCTGGCGTGGTACTGCCCACGTGGAAGTAGAAGCCATGGGATGTAGAAAGGCAGAAAGAGCAGACACAACGAGCAAAGACTGAAAGACTTTGTCAGAAAACAGCTTTTCTAAACTCTGGAACAACTGTTTTCCCCAACTACACATATTTATAAACAGAATTAACATAGAAAAAAAAACTTTGAATGATGTAATTATTGGTGTTTTATTGAGCAAGGAATCCAGTCTCTTCCCTGTGCAGCGCACAGGAGAGTGTGGGTGTTCAGACCATGCCCTTTGCTCCGTGGAGCTCAGCAGCAGAAGTTATACCATTTATTTTGTTTTGTGAAAATATCCTGTTGGAGATGCTTCTATCTTCTAGCTGAATCAATATCATTTAAAAAACTTGTTATTAGACAGAGATTAAATTTGAGCACAGCGTGGAATGTAGATGTGGATATTAAATATAACCCCTCTCAAGTTTTTTAATCAGGAAAATCTGATCTCGTTACAGAATGGTTTTAAATTGGAAATACAGTTTGAGTTCCAGGCACCTAGATGCATGTTCTGCACTCAGTTATTGCCTGAAACGGTTTACCCATGCAACTTTGCACACAACTTTGGCTATTATTCTTTTTGCATCTAGCTTGTCCACAGACAGGAAATTAAAAAAAAGATTCTAAACAGTATTTATGCACAATCCATAGAAACAATGTTTTGCCTGCCACGTTAATAAAGTAGCACCGTTCCTGGAACGGTGCTGAGACTACTGACATCGATCTGACCTTTTGCAAATGCCCACCGAATTAAATTATGGGATTTAATTCATAACAATGAAATGGAAATTTTACTTCACTTAGGGGTGCAGGACGAGACCCTCTACAAACCCGTCCTGCATGTTGAAATTGAAGGAACAAACTTAGTTGCTCTTGGATTTATGTGGAACAGTGAGAGCAGAAAAAATATTTGTGAAGTATTTTATACCATTTGAAAGTCTGGCTTTACTATAGGACATAGTTTAAAAATTGTTGTTTAAGTAAAAAATAAAAAAATCATTTTAATAATATACTGGATGTGAATATTGCTGACTATGCGCTGTATAGTGAGGCAGCCTACTTCACAGCTCTGTGTGCACTTTAAAAGGCAAATTCCTTTTTGGAGATGTAGATTCTCTGGTACCTTCAGAGTCTGTGTAGCAGTACGTGCACCGTTCACCGGCTCCCAGTGATTTAGTCTGAGGATAGTGGTTTCAGATGAAAGGCAAAAGCTATTATTTTCAACAATGCCTTACTCAGATCATGGCCCCCTGTGGCCTCCAGTACCTGTGGCTGAAAGGAACAGAGTTTCTGATCGATCCCCCACTCGTAACTATCAGGGAGCACAATTTGGAGGTGATGAAGTGAGGGAGGCAGGAGAAGAAGATCCTGATGGAGCGGTGGTCGGCGACAATCAGGGAAGGGTTAGAAATGTGCCAGAACAGACACGTTTCCTTTTGTCCAAGGCTCATCTGTGCCTGTGTCACTCTTCCCCTCCATTGCCCCCTACGCACCTTTGTTCTTTTTAAACCAGCGCATTAACTCTTTGACCAAGCTCCCAAAGTCACGAGCCTTAAGCCAAATTCCAGCAAGGAGTAGGAATCAAGTTTTTAAAATGCAATATTGCAATCCAGTCATTTTGTCTTCTTCTGCCCTGGTCTCCTAGCACAGGAAATTTCAGCCTTTCTGCAACCTGCATGCATCTTGATGCCATTTTCCCTGATCTGTGCGCTGCAGAAGTCATTCCTGGCTCCGAATGTTGCCCTTTCATTGCTAAAGAGTCGCGGAATCCCCTCAGCACCTTTAATTCAGATACTGCTGCTCGTGGAAATGTATCTTCAGCAATAAATGTGGGTGGAATAAACAAATCAAAATAAAAGAGCCCATGAAGTCTCCTTATTTTAACATTAGTTTATAGGGGTTAGGGGCAGAAATCCTATCCTAAAAGTCTACTTCTACAATGGGCAGTACCTAAAGGCAAACTGTGTTCCAGATGTAGCAGACAAATAGCAAACCAATAAATTTCAGGTGTATGATGACCATAAATCTCCGAAGTCTTTCTCTTCTTCCCCTTTCTCCCCTGACTCTGGGTTTTTTTCTCCCTTTGCCTTTCTCTTATCTCTTTCAGCTACATGTCACCATCTTTTTTTCTTCTGTACCCTTCCCAGTCTCTAGGTTACTTTCCCCCCACCAACAATTGCTAGATTTTCTTTCGTCTTTGACAGGTTTATTTGCCTTCCCAGATTTACTTTCCCAGAAAGCACTCTCATCTTCATTTCCCCATATCATCTCCGGTTGACAGATTCCTGAAACACATTGCTCCAAGAAATATATCCTGCCCACAAAGCAACAGTTCTGCAATTGCCTCTTACAACCCTACGTCTGAGTTCACACATCGTCCCTCTTGGACACCGGCTCCCGGCATGCTCAAACAAGCGGTATATACTAGTTCATAAAACTGTAGCACTAAATAATGTCCAAGTTCTCCTTTGCTCCTTCTGTCATCATTTCTTGCAAGCTCTATTATTAGAGCGCACTTTAAGGCAGATGCCTAAAATACTGCTAAATACAGCACCTGGTGGTGGGTCAAATTAAGGATACATTTCACTGTTGCCAAGGCAAAATACAGGTGCTTTAGATGAAAAGCGGCATGTGGATTTGGAACTGCAGCCACTAAAGGTTTACACCCCCCTTACACGAGTCGTGGCCTCTTTTCCGATGCCGCCAAGCCCTTCTTGGCAAGGTGGTGAGGCTGTCCGGGGTCCCGCCTGCTCCTCCATCCCCTCCTGCTCCTCCTGCCTCCGAGCCCAGGGATGCTGCAACCTGCGTTCACGCAGTGTGGCTCATCGTGACGCTTTTCTGGCTTGGAATAGATTATTTCAGGATTGGACAATAGTGAAATAGTACAATACAGTACAGAAATATTGCAGCCAAAGCATAGTAAACAAACACACACTCACACAGTTTCTAACAGCATTTAGCAGGATTTCCCTTAAAGGCAGGCACTGGCTCAGACCACACGCACGACCGTACTAGGGCAGAAGGCTGATCTGAGGATAGCTGCTTTTCGCAGGACCTCACAGAGAGAGGCTGCCAGGAAAATCTGGATGAACTACTGTGTAGCGCAGGGTATGACACTGCTGGTGTTTCTGAATCAAAGCTTTTCTACGGTCAGATATACTCACACTATGCCCAGACCAGGATGCGGTAGGCATTTACTGACTGCAGTCAAACCACCTTGTAATCGTACGACTGCAATGGTGAATGCAGTTTTTTAAATGTTTTTTTCCTCATGAAGCATTAAGCTTGGAAGTATGCATTTAGGTGCTGAGAGGATTTTAGTAGCTACTCATCTCCTTTATTTTCTCAGATACCCATTTTTCCCATAGCTGATGCTTTTTTACACAAATCAAGATACAGAAACTAAGAGTGTCTTCAGATTCAAGGACTGTACTTACTTCCTCTTCCATTTCTCAGGACTTTGGTAAACATGCCTCTTTTGATTCAGTCTAAATTGAATGGATGTTGAGCTAAACTTTGGGTTCCTAGCAGCAAAAGATGCCTATTCTCAAGAGGGAAGTGAAGAAAGATAAAACTTAATGGCTTTGAGTAAGGATTATATGAAAGGAGAGGCTGTAATCTTATTACAGCATCAGAGGCAGGATGGTAAAGAGTATAAAAAGAAGTTGGGATTTTGGGGTTTTTTTTTCGTTTGTTTGGTTTTTTACAAAATGTCTTGCTCTTCCATTTAAAATATGACACAGACCAACCAAATCACACTTCACTCAGGTGTGCATGTAGGTCAGCAGTTTGCTCGCCCTCTGACCATAGTTTTCCTATCCATTTTTCTATATGCACCATTCATTTCTGTTAAACAGCTCCAGCTTTTTATGCACAATCCATCCCTGGCTCTTCTCTCATCAGTTACATCCACATCATAGTAATGGGTGCCTTAAAAATGCCAGAATTTCTGTCCAAGTGGTTTATAAAATGACCCATTTCTAGCATTACATTTTTATTTTTTCCTCCTGCAACGCTTGTTAGGCTGCCTTGGGTACCTACCAAAGAAAAAAAAAATAAAAAGGAAATGTTCGTGTATTGTAAAGCTCCTGCTTTGCTTGCCTAATGGCAAATCATCCCTGCCAGGAGTTACTTGTCTGCATCTCTACAGATAATTATGGTCTGAAGAGTTTTCTTTGGCTTCCACTCCCAGTTGTGTCCAAAAAGCACTAATTTTGAGCTAGTGAGATGTCAGTTGTCCTCTGTACTGTGAGACGAGAACAAAACATCTTCATTAGCATCAGCGGGTAGCAAACAGCAAGTAGGAATCACCCCCTAAGGGGCAAACACCATTTAATTGATTTCCTGCTATTTTGGCAGTTATTAAAGATTTTAAAAATGCAACTTATATACAGTTTCATTTAAAACAGTGGACAAATCACTGCATAGCTCCCGTGAACGTCATACAAATACCAGTGTTACAAAACAAGCGTGAAGAACAGTCACACGTACAGAACCTAAACCCACAGGAAAGACGAGGGGCTGCTCATGCTCTTGGCTTGCTGTCAGAGCCAATTTTTTTTTTTATTAAATGGACAGTGGCTCAGGGCCTTGTTCAGAGAATATTTAGCAACTGATAAGAGGCCCCATTCACGACCAAGTGAAGAATGACACACAGAAGTGAAACCACAGGGGCAACTGCAATAGAGATGACAATACCCAGGAGAGAACTGGCCAGCCAGCTGGGAACGCTGCATTGACTCTTACAAACCTGCTATAGCCCTTCTAACACCTGAGATCTTCAGGATTTCCTAGCTAAACTGAAGGTAGATGTGGAGTAACCAGAGCTGCTTCCTTGCTTCTGAAACTGGCTCCAAACTCAGTCCACATCCCTGTGGTGGCATCTGGCAGCGTTACTGTGACTGGCTTGCTGTTATTGTAAAGGAACATAAGGATAGTAACATCCTCCAGGACTCTCTGTCTTTGGAGTTGCTTTTTCTGGTGGCTTCCCAAAAGATGGTCCTGCCACAGTCCACAGGCAAGTAGGAAAAATAACGCTATAGTTATGGCACCGAAACTAATTCGTTGTATCAGAGAGGGTGCAGCTGCTGCTTCTGCTGAAAACCCAGCCTCACGTCCCTTCTAGCTTCCCAGGGTGCTACCACTAATTTAATGCAGCTCTGGTCATCTGATGGGGAAGGACAGAGGTCATCGCAGGATGAGGAGGCTGCCGTGTCTTGAAGAGAAAGAGCTTTTTATTTGCAGGCCAGATGTGGTCAGTGTTCCACTGAGTTACAAGAAAAACAGTAGTGACTAAAGCAAATTTTGGGCTATAAGGCAGGTTCTCACAGTGGATTTTTAACAAGAAAGTTCTGCTAATATCAAAGTCCTCGCTTCACTGGGATTGCAGAACTAGGAAAAGGATCCAGAAAACATATCTCCATGCCCTTGTGTTTGTTAAAGAGGAAACCTGTTTAAATAGTGTCAACTGAAATACAGTGCAGGAGAGACTGTCAGGCATAGCTGTGTGTTCCCTGGTTATTTTGCAAGCATTTTCTTCCTTTTTTATTTATTTGCTTCCTTTTTTCAAGCAGTGAAAAGTAAAAGCTGGTGGAAATTCAAAGTACATTTATTGGAAGGCAGGGTTTTCCACAAGACGTCAAATGTTTATTAACATCCAATGTGACTCCTCCGCCGCACTAATTTGTCAAATATTTATTAAAACCAGGATAGACTTCCTTTGCTACACACTGAAGGCAAGACTGACAAGCCTCCAATTACAGAGGCTGCATAGAGAGGAGGAGAGAGAAAGAGCAAGCTGCAGGTGTACAACTTTGTCCTATATTGCTTTTGTGAGATTTGTAAAAGATTAATGAGACTGGTAGAAGAATGAATATTTAGAAAGACGGTGACTGAAGACAGAGCTGAATCCGATGCACTTGCAGCTGGAATGTGGTTCTGCAGAGCCCAAACATAGGGCTGGGGGAGGAATGGAAGGGAAGGTGAATGGGAAACATTTCGGCCGTGTGGAGTAGGGGGAGAAAGAATATAATAAGGAGGAAAGGACAGTGTGATCTGATCTGCGGAGAGAGAAAACCATCGCAAACACTTCTTGGCTTTGGATTGTCAAGACCCTCTTGAGAGCAAGAGAAAAGGAAGCTGTGCCCTGTATGTGAAGGAGGCATGTGGGGGGCAGACAAAAGTTTCCCTAGGCAGCAAGATGGAAGGAAAATTAAACTTCATTTTGGGTACAAAACCACTTGTTTTAGGCAAGGTTGAAAGTGGAGATTTGAAAAGAAAACAACTATTCTGGAATGAATTCCTTTTCTACAGGCTTTGCATAGGGTTTTGCTGCTGAAGGGATTCTGACAGCAGGACAGACCAGGCGAGCGGAGCTGGGGGTCTCTGCAGCATGCCCCAAGCAGAGAAGCCAGGTGGAGAAGGGCTCTCAGGGCCACAGAGAACCTGCTGCGCACAAAGTACTGCTGGCAAGCAGAGCGGGCCGTACTACGCCTGTACGAGTCAGGCATCTGTCACGTGAGGAGTTTAAACTACACTGCCACAATATTGTTATGTTCTAGTCTCGCTGACGGGTTAAGAGAATATACCGCTATGTTCCTCTGTCCCCAAAGCCTAGTACCCCAGAACACTGCGCACCCATGGGACCTACTGAGAGCTGCACCTCCACGTCTTGTCCACCAGCCAACACAGACCTCATCTCTGCTACCACTGGCGTGGTAGGAGGCAGCCTATAGGGACCCTATATTCCGTCAGACAGAGCTAGACGTGACAAAGTTTTCAGAAACTGTAAAAACCAGTTGCGGTCAGGTAAGTAGAAAAACAAGTACCTAAATAAGCAAGGGATTATTGAAAAAAGAAACCAAAAAACCTCCACAACCAACCCCCTCCTCCCTCCCCCAGATTGTGGTGCCTGCATTTAACAGTTGCCAGTAATTGAAAGAGTTTACTCTTCACTAGCATCCTGTAAATGAACTTAGAAAGAGTGGTACTCTCTGCTAGGAGGAAATAGGTATTACCCCTCCTGCCCCACATCCAGCTCACTTTTGCTAAAGCTCTTTTTCACCGCAGAGCTTCTGTGTCCTCATTCTGACGACTGACAGCAGCAGTCTGTAACGCATCTCGGTGCTACCAGTTGGCTTCACTAGATAATGGTTTCCAAATACACGTGTCTGCTTAGACTACAGTGCCTTGTACATTCAATTATTCTCCTAACTCTACCAAGAGCAACATGTTTCTAAATTAATATAAACTTATAAAAATGCAATTTTATAACTGATTCCTGTTGCTTCTGCGCTTCCTCCAAATTTAGTTTGAATAATGTTTTCTAATCTACTACTACATAAAACAAACTGAAGAACTTTGATATGATTTCCATACGCCTGTGGGCTCAAATGTAGCCATCTGTGCAGCTTCAGGCTCTGCTTCTGTGCCAAATATTGTTATTTACTTACATTTGTCCTTGGTCCTCTCTGGAGGAACATATTTGTGCAAGTGCTTTTGAGTACTTTCCTGTGTCTGTGAGACTCTCTCCACCTGTGTGACCAGTTATCGTAGATAGCAGTCGGGAGGGCTTTTGAAGAAGGGACACTTGGAAACACCTGCTTTTTAGTTACACGATCAGGTAGCTTTACATCCACTTTTTTTTCTTTTGTACTGTAAAATTTCATATCTGGCTTCAGTTCCCTTTACTTTGTTTCAGAGCTTTAATATGAACCTTTCTCTTTCGCCTCCTATGACTGATCTCTAATTCTGGCAATTCCCCTTTTCCACATGGAGAATGTCAGATCTAACGTTCTCACACACAGGTCACCAACAAAACTATTGCTGTTTTGTATCCAGAAAATTAAAGCAATTTTTGATTGCTCCTCCTGATGCATTTTGGTTGGCTTCATCAAACTCTAAGGTTAATTTTATTAATATTTCAGGATTTCCATGTCCTCTCTGACAAGTTACCTTTCAAAAATGTTGGACCATCTTACACATTTTGGTTTCTTGCATTTGGGCCCTTCAGCTCTTTCCATGGTGTGAAGCGAGATGTGACGATTAATCTACCTCTCATGGAGTGGCCTACCAACAGCGCTGAAAATAAGGGGAGACACAGGTGTATTTTCTAGATTTCACTCTTTGCAATACATTTGACGGACGGACAGCACATATATATGTATTGTTAAGGGAAGTAGAGGTTTGGGCAGCAAGGCGAGAGTGGATTAAAATTTTTGGCACCGGGTGAAGTAGGAGCAGCATTTTCAGGCCACTGAATGAGTACGTAGATTGTGTCTGTATTGAAATAAGAGGAAATTAGTTTAAAACATAGTTTAAAACGAAATAAGAGGAAATTAGTTTAAAACATAGGCATTTAAACGTCTTTTGGCCTGGGTGAGTGGACGAGGTGGTTTACACCTGCAACAGGAATCTTCCAAAAGGGATAAATCTTGCAAGAAATGGTCTAAATAAAGGTGCAGAATACCTGAGGAGCTGCTGATGACTTGGAAACCTCGTATACTTCATTAGCTAGTTCTGCTTCAAACCCAGTCTGAGGTCAGTCCCATCTAATCCTGTTTGTTCCCAAACAGCAGCTGCTGCAAACAATTTTGGGCTTACATTTGCAGATTCTGTTGTCATAAATGAGAGTTTGTCTGGGTAAGGATGTCAGAATAAAGCACAACGTCCCTTTTCTCTGGGTATCCGAGAGGAAATTGTATTTTTATTTTCAAGTGTTTGTTCCCACTGGTCTTAAATACATCAGCCCAGAATCCTACTCAGGTGTGTCCAGTGGGACTTTTAATTCTGACCCCAAACACCCATTTATGGAGGGGGGGTGTGGGGCTAGGGCTTGGAACACCACTGAAGCCAAGAGTCTCCATCGGGCCAGCTGAAGTGCAGGCTTCTTTTTTTTTATTTTTTTTCCCCCAGGTTATTTAGAGCAGATAGAACAGTTTTAGTGTTGTAGTAAGGTGCTGGAGGGTTTGTATCATTTACAAGAAAACAATTCTTCTTTCACCTTCCTAATGAATCGACATTTTAGCTCTGCCTCTAAGCTGAGATTCCTGCATCTCTCCGCTCAAAAGCTCAGCTGATTTATCAGGCTGACGTATTTAGATGACTTAGCAAGTAGAAACCCAGCACATTATTGGCATATTCCTCATCAAACAACAGCCAGCAGGGGTTTTCTGGGCAGCAAGCTACAGCCTGAAGTCTAGTAGCCCCCAGTTTCCCTTATACACAAATCCATTCTTATCCCTTGCATTTTTGTCTATGGTCTGCTGTGCCCAGATCCTTATCAAGGACCTGAAAGTACCGAAAGCAATGGTTCTTCAGCATCCTCAGTTAACACAACTTTGCTTTTCATTTGAGCGCATCAAATCACTCGTACATCCCCGAGATGGAGAAATAATTCACTCCTTGAAGAACTTCACAGTTCAACTTCAACCGGGAAGTTAGGTGAAGTAGAGTTCGTCAGGAACTTTCCTATTAAACTATCTAATCAAAAACTTTTTGATGGAGATGAGCCAGTCAGAGTGAACCCTTTTTGGCAGGGAGAAAGCTCTAGTCCAAGACAGAATTTCTGATTTAAGAGGAGAATCAGGTTTTAGTTCTTCCTGTTCCTGCTTCAGAAAAAAAGGATTTAAACCTCAGTTTGCTCCATTCCAGGTGAAATGGACCCAACTAAACGGTTACCTGGAAGACAGACTTTACAGCCTCTCTGGCCTGGGGTTTTATCAATGCCTGTAAACTATTCTTAACTGGAAAAACAGGGAAAACAGGTTATAAATCCCTAGAAAAATGATTACTGTACTTCAGTGGGATGCAGGAGAGCTACTCATGTCCCAACTTTGCATCCAAAGCAAGTATCTTGGCCAGACTGCCTTTTTTTTTTTTTTTTTTCCCCTTTTCCACTTTT
>NW_008794542.1:1883416-1916433 GCF_000699145.1 Aptenodytes forsteri | reverse complement strand
AGACTGCTTTTTTTTTTTTTTTTTTTTCCCTTTTCCACTTTTTTTTAAACTTGCTCTGTGTGGCCCTGTAAAATACATCAAATTGGTTAGGATTAGGTAAATTCAAGATGACTTCAACTTGGATGGCACACATGCCTGACTTTTCCTAGTAGATATCTTGCATATGATTTGATATTTTATAACTGAGCTTCTTGACTGTTTACCCATGACAATTAATGAATTGCGAGAGAACAATAGATTGTAACTCAGTTCTGCTAGACTACAACAGCTTATTGAATTGTTATTATTCATCTGTTATTTTTTTTTTCCTATTTTATATTGTTAGGTTTTAGAATAAAATGTTTCTTAAGTTCTGGCCATCAAGGCGACACCTTAACTGGTACTCGACAGAGGGGTTTCATGTGCGATCATTCCTCCTTCTGAGGCAACATCACCGTTGGCCAGTGGAAGAAAAACCCGACCGAACAGCATATCCTCTTGGCTTACGTGACAAGTAACGCTCAGACTTTAATGACTGCATCTATTACATGATTCGCAACTCTCATCAGCCCCGAAATGTCCAGCAGTCTGGCTTTAAAACTAGCATTCACCTTTGCTGTTACCTCTCTCCTTCCATCTTATGTTACAATTTGGTGGTACTTACGTTTAACTTAAGGTCTAAACTCATTGTTTCCACCCCCAACTGAGACCTGGACAAATGTCCTTTGCATCAGGACATTATTGTATCGGGACCGTGAATTTCCTGCATCAGAATAATGAACACAGTTCAATTTGCATTGAACATGCCATACTGCTTTTGCAGAGAACACTTCACAAGCTGACTAGCATCCAAACATCATTTTTAAAAGAAAGGAGCATTTTCATCGGCACATAAATACTGAATTAATTAAAAAACAAGATTAACATCAATATTGTTAGTGTTCACTCTAATGTGACCAGCTGCAAAGAATTTACTTGTTAAAACAGGATGAAAGTACAGGTGAGAGAAAGAGAAGTTAGATTGTAATACAATGTGAAACTGGTTATGAACTTTTCTCAGATCCCGGCACATGAATGGCAAAACTCTACCCGTATTTCATGACTGTATTCCTCAAGGTAGCTGGAGGAACAAGCTGCAAACAGAGATTCACATATAATTTTTAAAAGCTATGACTGCATGACATATGTAAGTTTTCTCCTTGCTGTGAAGATAATCCCATGCAGGTAGTGAGCCTGGTTTATTGTTTCGCCATCCTAACGTCCAGTGAGAGGAGACAAATTTTTTTGTTTTCTAATTTAACACATTCATATTGGTAGCTGATATGTTTTCTATAAGTTTACCTGTAAGCTGACAGTAAGAAGTTGTGCAAAAGTAGAATTTTATCAAAATTTATCATTTCAAGCTCTGTATTCAAATTCAAAGAAGTCCAGCATATAAAGACACCCAGATCGTAAGTTTTAGGATGAAACACACTTGGCTCATGACAGGCCAGATAAAGAACAAGGTATCTTGAAGGTAGAAATACAAAACAAGAAGAATCACATCATATTTTTTCTTTGGCTGAACAGCATAAAATTGTTATTAATATGAAAAACGAACCATGTGGTAAAAAGTGCAGATGTATTTGAAAGCTTAAACACTCACCAATTGCATTTATCCTCCCAAAACAAGGAAGAGAATTTTCCCTATCAACATTACTTGTAAATTAAAGAATAAACCATTTTTTCAGACCATTGTTTGATTTGTATGTCTATTAAATCTCCAAGGTAAAACTGTTTACGAGAAATTGATTTAGAAGTCCAAAACTTTCTGAATGTGTGAAACTGGGAAGATGACATAAACACCAGTCTCACAACTGAGGTCATCACATCAAGCGGAGTCCAAAAGCCAGATGGCTCCTTAAACCCAGGCAGGCTGCAAAAAGCAGTATGGAGCAGCAAAAGGACTGTCAATACAGATACAGATGCCCACGCAAAGGTTAATCCACACCAGGCCCTTCAGAAATAATTTAATTTGCTTGGAACTCTATTCTGAAATTTGTAACAACTAATCAGTAATGTGCACGGCACTGCCACAAGACATTTTCATTTGGAAAAAAATAACCCAAACTCCTACTTCATCAAGAATTTTGTTTCAGTTGCCTACTTTGTCAGGACAAGATTTAAGACCTTTTTTTTTTTTTTTTTTTTAAATGGTTTCGTATGGCATTCTGCTTTGTATTACAGCAGATTGCCAGACTGTGCCACCTTAGCAACTATACTTAATCACAATGCTTGAAATTATTGTTACACAAATCAGGCTGCGAGACCCATAAAATCTGAGCAGGATGAAGGAACAATGGGACCGCTTACTTTCTTCCCTCAGAAGAAGAAAGTAGATGCTGTATTAGAAGCTGCATTGACATCAAGAGGCAAACCTGCAGTTGCCTTGTCTGTATGTTGAGGTGCTTGTTTTCTCAATCTTGCAAACAAAGAATTACACAGAATTACGTTAAACAGTGTGAGAAATTTAAAATTCTTGCTTTCAAAGGCAAAGCATAGAAACACCTTTTGTTACGACCAAGATATGAGTACATTAAAAAAACCCAGATATATCATTTCCTATCCTAATGATTTATTTCATGTTAAAATCCAATAATGTTGCTGAATCTTTCTTACATTTTTGGGGAATTCCCAATTATGTTTTTTAAGGCAGTAAATTCAATCACCATGAATCCTCTATCTGCCCTTTCACAATTTCCACAAAGTAAAATTGTTGGCAGTGAGAGAACTGAAATGGAATTTGAAGCACACCGAATTGAGAACAAACAGAAAAAAGTACAATAATAGGAAAAAGACATAATTTAAGACATTATAGTAATACATTACTGGGGACGAAAGGGAACAACAGAAGCTAACAAGATACAAACCAACCATTTCTGTCTTTGCGGGGGAGGGATGTCTGTATATCTATACGGTGCTGCATGAGATGTTTCTGCAGGTAAAGAAATATTTAAAGTTCACACTGAACTAAACTCAGCAACTACATGCACATACAGAAGCATCACGCAAAGTTGCCTTGGATAAAGACCAAAAAACCAAGTCTGGATTAGCTCTAAACAGATTATGTACAATTCTGTCAGAATTGTCAAAACCAACAAGAAACACTAGAACAAACTGGCTCACTGAAAAAAAAAAAAAAGTCACTGGGCTCAAAACAGAATTAAACTCACTTGGAGAAGTTAAGAACTAATTATATGTTTGTGACCAGTTGGCTATTAGATAATTTCAAGACAGAAAACACAATATCTATAGGTATGTGCTTCTATCTTTTATACAATTGTTGAAGTTATTCTTCAAGCAGAACTATGAAGTTCTTAAAGATTCTGATGATACGGTCTGTAAGGCTGCAGTTTCTGTAATGAAATCCTTCTTTCTGTAAAGGATGGCCAATGGATAGCAATTTATTATAAATGTCTTAATGTATTGGTATAGCAATGAACAAATGAATGCAGTTTCTATTATTTATACGTCAAAGGCCTCAGTCAAGTCACTCGGGAGAAGCTAAAGTAGAAAGTAAGAGAGGGAGGTAGGGGACAGGAGTAGGTCGAATGGCACAAGGTCCCATCTTGCCTGTGAAACACATCTGTGGGGATTCGTAGAGGCGGAAATGGACAAATTTCCCAGTGAACAAATCAGCAAATAGAACAAAGGTATTTTAGTTAAAAGCAGAGAAGATTTAAGGTTTTAATGAACATAGATGAGGGGGCAACATGACAGCAAATATAATTAAAAGATGAATAATAAGCAAAGAATTTCTAAATTCCGATAAAGATTCACAGGTACCTTTATATGGTTCCAAATTACATGTGCCATCTTCAGATAAAGACCTGCAGATCATTAAGGCCAGGTCTGTAGAAACTTCCATTCAATGTCCCTACAAGCAGCTTAAAAAACAACCAACTAACATGTCTTTCTCCCCCACCCCACAGCACAACAGTAAAACAGCAGAGAGAGATGACAGCACATAGTCTCAAAAGTTACAGCTCACCTTACTTAACACCATCTCCTCTCTCCTAAATTATGCAGCAAAATTAACACATTCTGAGAAAAACTGCAAACTAATTAAGGATCTGGAAAAGTACACATGAAAAGTATGGGAACTGAGACTAGAATACAAAGGCAATAGTGCATGGAAAAGACGACAGCAAACTTTTAACCATCCTTTTCCATACTTGAAGGAGATGCAGAACCTGAAAGATGTCAAATTCAGAAGGCTTTATCAGATCTTTTTCAGACAGCAGTTAGCTTGCAAGTTTGCCGCTACGGAGAATCAAGACTTCCTCAACTTATTTCTCTTCAGCATACATAATTAATTTTGATACTCAACACAAAAGTATTTTTAAATAAATAATATAGGCTGTAACTCTGCGTGCTTTTGGCCTCACGCTAAGCATGTGCTACCGGGTACCAGAAATAAATATCCTTTATGGACACACTAATTGAGCACATACAGGTTTTTTCTACCCTTCTCAGAAGCATGCAACTCCAGTCTAAATAGGGCACTGTGAAAGGTAAACTACCTGTCCCAGTTCTGTAAGTCTGAATGTTCTGAAATGGCATATATTGCATGTAATCCTCCAAATGAATCCTTTCCTCTAGCCAAATAATTTCACACCATTCTCCTTTTAATCCTCTAACCTGGATTTTAACAGGATTTATTATTGAGACTATCTATATAGCTAATTGCCAAGGTTTAGATGAAGGGTTTAATATCTGTAGTTCTTCATCTAAGACCAGCACCATCCCACGCAGTTTCTTCCAAGTGTGCCAACACTGAAGTTTAGCAAGTGACCGTTCTCTTTGCCAAAACCTCAGATCTAATTTCTATTCCGTTCCAGAAGAATCAATCTATCATTCCAGAAACAGACTGCAGAAGTCTTTAAAATAATTTTGAAATGTAATCTGCCCATACCACCCGTTTCAAACAGCAGAAGCTCTACCAGTGTTGACTTTCTGGCTATTTTATGTGTCTTGGGAATAATGGCATTCACCTTTGCAGATGTTTCAATAGAAATCTGTAATGCTTCCTTATAGTTAAATGATCTATTTTTTCCAATGAAATCTCTCTCGCTCGCTCTTGCCACACCTTCGTAACAACCACTTCTGGCCCCTTCGCAGTCTTATGGATAAACTGGTACTTCTTGTATTAGTTTAATACAAAACTGGTACTGGTAGGTTTCTGCCATTCCAAATTCTCTCTCTGCTGTGTCGTCCACTTCCCATCTCAGAAACTTTTTTCAAGTGACTGTGTCACTTGTGCTTGCAAACTAAAAGAGCACATAATTTCTAGTTTTTCCTTATGGCCCTACTAGAGCATTCTCTCAAAGCAAGAAATAAGCTAGCTTGCTAAATTTCTAGTTCTAATTATTAACCAACTGAAAGAAATATCAGACAGTCTGCAACTAAGGATGAAAATAAGTCAGGTTTACTAGTTGCAATAATAAAGTTGCTAAAGTTAAACAATTAAACACAGTTCATTTTTTCTTATTTAATAAATAATATAAAAAAGTGAACCCTTTTTTTTTTTTACATTATTTTTTTTTTTTTTTACATTATTGGAAAAAACAGTTTCTTATCTAACTCCAGCAATAATACAAGCAATAATGAAACCGATTTAGATTTTTGGGTGGACATTCCATATCCTGTTTAAGTGGAGTCCAGTGTGCATAGCCTCACAACTACTGATGACTTTTCCACTCCTGGGGTTGGTCGTCTTTTGTGTTGTTCTGGTTCCATAGATGACCTCACTGTTCATTCGCAAAAAAAAAAAAAAAAAAAAAAAAAGGAATAAAATTCCTTGGTTAACATTGAAAAGAAATCCACAAAAACGTGGCAAGTTTCAACACCTGATCAAATCATAACTACTTCTATATCATCTCACAGATGTTCAATTATGTTTGTCACATCAACAGTAACACGGCATTTTATCTTTAAGCCTTGTAGAAAAAAATGAAACCCGATAGCATATGCACATACACACACAGAGTACACTTGACAAAAACACTTTTATGTGGTTTACATTTCACTTTTATTTAATCCTCAAAACTGCCCATATTGCAGGGTTTTTCTTGATGAAATATGGAACTGAGCAATTAATTCTACAAAATTATGGTAAAAACTTGCTCATTTTTCTACCTTATTGCTAAGAAACTTTACAGGTGCACAGTTTGTAAAAATAACCCTTTTAAGACTGAATGTATACACATGCTACAGGATTTAAAAAAAAAAAAGACATTAGCATAGCACCTCCAGATAGGGCAAATGCAGTGCTGAACACAGACAGAATGTTACATAGGTAGAACTGCTCATTTATTTTACAGCTTCTAAAGGGAAGAAATTGTTCAGTCCTAAAAGGGTTAAGTAAAAACCCTAATATACTTCTTTTTCTAACAAAGCTGCCACTCAATCCCACAGTACAGTGCTTGAAAACAAAGTCAAAAGTCTGGCACAGGAAAGTATACACATTTGTTCAGTACTCATAAACACAGCTGCTTTTGAAAGAAAGTAAATAATATGGTTAATAATTGAAGAGCATCTTAGTTTCAAGATGGACACCTCTATGGAGTCATTTAATCTACAAGTGGGTAGCTTACTTCCAATAGATAATTTGTTTCACTTGGCATTAATATTTTGTATATGGGGAATTCACTGACTTAATGTCTTGAGTTCATGTCTTTTCAGGTAACCATTCTGATCTTGTAAGTCTGTGCAACGAAAAGAAGTACAGAATACCATTATTAACACAGTTGTGGGATGCCCTCAGGGCAAATAATTAGGAAAAACAGCAGCAGCAGTTTATTAAAGACTATGCTAGTGTTGAATTCTGAAATGCAGTTCCAAATAAAAGAAAACAAGAAAAGGCATAGCTAAATGTGAGCACTTGATTTGCTTTTTCTTCCTATAGTTGGAACTATAACAACATTCTGAACAGACTCAATTTCTATGTATATAGAATTAACAGCAGACTTAACAGCTAGACTTGAACAGTTATAATAGTTTCATACTGAAACATTCTAAAAGTAGTTTTATCAAAATCTTGAGATATTGTTAATATCATGAAAACTGATTAACAGCTCACAAGGCCAATAAATGTAACAATATCACCCCACAGGAAAAAGTTCAGGAAGATAATATATCTGAATAACAGGACATCTTGACAACAGTAAGGACCTGGAAGACCATTTCTATACTACGGAATAACTACTGGCGACAATGGAGCCACAAGCCCAAGGGAAAAATGGGGTTTAAAATGGTCTTGTAAGCAGAACTTAGCAGTCTCTTTTTTTCACCCACTTGGCTGTAGTGTGTAGAACAGCAGAAATTAGGCTAAGTCACTACGTTCTTTACAAGTCAAGGAACATCATATCTATTGGACAAAATTATTGCAAGTAAAGAGACTGAATATAAAAAGTATTGCATTTAAATGTAAAAATTTTAAAATAATGAGTAAAAAAGCAGGTGTCAAGTTCTGAAAAGCTATTTTAAATAGTCTTTCAAGGTTAAAAGGCTTGTTATAGTTTGCCTACTGTGTGTATATCATGGTTTGTTCTTGAATACCCTCTAAATCTGATGTATATATCACTTATTTTAATTCTCAGTCTAATTAGTGATGAAAATCTGTGGCTCTCGAATTAAGCCGTACTGTAAGATACTTATGTGCTTCTAACAAAAACACTGTGAAATGATTCCTGCCACAACACAAAATGCAATTCTATAGCACGTACAAAGGTAAACAGATTTGCAAGTAAATGCCAGTAAACAGTTTAAAACAGAGATAAGGCCACAATGAATTCTGCCCTTGGTCACTGAAACGGAGATGAGGTGAGGCAGTATTCACTAGTGCTAAGAACCAGCATTGCAACTATGTCATGGGAATAAGTTTCGTAATATAGAATAGCAAATATGAAGGCCTGTAGTAGAATACAAGCACATTTTAAAAGGACAGTGGCACTGATTTTACTATTAGCTAAATACGCTTTATAACCGGTTTCTTCCTTTAACCACATTGTTTTCACACATACAACGGATCACTAAAGCAAACAAGTAGAATGGAGCGTCAAGAGTACACAAATATGGTGCAGAGACAATGCTTTAAAATGGTTGTGGGTGTTGAAATTGGAATAAGTGGTCAGAAATAAAACCCCTATGAAAATGGTCAACAGATAAGCTTGTAAGCAATGCACTGTAGGAAGCCACAGGTTCACATTTACACAGCAGTTGTGGCTCTTGCTTTAGGGTATAGAAAAGGCTGAACACACCATAAAATTTGTATTTTGGCTTTTAAAGAGGAAGATCACACTATCAGAACTTGTCCTATGAGTCTATACCTAGTTCTGTGACTACAAATGAACTACTGGGGTATACTTTCAAATACAAATGAAGCAGGCAGGTCCACAAGGAGGGACAAAACATGGCAAAGTCAAAATGAAAAACAAATGCAACAACCAACAAAGTCAAAGTGCAAATGAGCCTTGAATTTATGATGGAGAGAAGACTTGAATGTTGCACAAGCTGTTGGCAGGGAGAGAAACCCACAGGAAATAAGGATGGGAGGAGTCGACATCTTCATAGTGCTTTTACGATTTTCTATTCGCCCATTTCTAAGTAATAAAATTTACTTCTAGTTATTATGGTATGATCACTTCACAATGAAAGCACGTTCTCAATACAAGTGTTACACCAAAGTCTGGCCTAATTTACTGAACAGTATGAAGAAAAACATGCTTGTTGTGATTCTCAAGTGATGAAGGGCATCATCTACCAATCCCATTTGTAGCACATACTTCTCATGGTATTTTAGTTACATGCCAACAAGACAGAAGACATGCTGCCAAATGAAGTTATTGGGAACATTCCACTTTCAAAATAAAACATTTAACTTACACTTAATACAAATTATGTACAAGATTAGAAAAACCTGAACAGATCCTGAAACATTTTCAGATGCAATATGACTGAGCAAGGAAGAGGGGGAGTAACCCAGTAACAACCCTTCAAAAACACCAACGTATGCCTGTGACATGAACAATCATTAATATGACTGCTTGAGATCCCACTTTAAAAAGAAACTCATGTAATGTTAGAACCTCATGAATTATCACTATAAATACATATTTAAAAAAGGAAAACAGAAATAACTATTAACAATGACTGAAAACAGAGCACTAAAGTTAACATACATTGCATGTATTGCAGGCAAGGCAGAGGCATTTTTTAAAGCTTTTGCACAGACTTCATATAATCTTAAAAAAAATATGCTGGCCTTTACAAGGTTCTACTTGCTGAAATAAAAACAATTTCAGTTCATAAAAAGTCACAAGACTTCAGTGAAAAAAAAGGAACAGTTCCAGCCACAGACCAAAAATATATATATTTTTTTAAAACTGGAAGAGTATGGTAATTAGATTATACAAGCATGGTCAGGCTTGGAACCTGAATATACTTCAGAGCAAAAGCTCAGAGGAAAAAAAAATATAAACTATTTGGTAACAAAAGTGTACTATATGTTGTGATACAAAAAAGGTATGGTGAAAATGTACCTTTTATACTAAAGCTTATACAAGTTCCTTGGTCCATAAAAACTATGTTGCGTTCATGTTTTCTAGTTTGCTCAACATGTATCCCAGCCACATTTTTTGTTTCTTGCCCATTAAAAAAAACAGCTGAAAAATAGATTTTCAATAAAGTTCTTATGTTTCGGATGTTGTTTTTTTTTTTTATTGTGGCTTCTATATTTAAGATCAGCACTTGCAGGTAACAAGGTTCAAATAATATCACCTAAAATGGAAAGGTGTTTTTCCATGAAACCACAAAAATTGTTCAGTTCTCTTGAATGTAGCACTTAAAAGTCAGTTAAAGTCCAGACAAACAATAGTAGTTAGGAAACTACAGTTGCTGTAGATGATGTGACATTGGTTGGATTTGTGCTGACGTTTGTGTAGCTTCCCTCGCTGTTTGTATTTGTTTCACTGGAAGCCATGAGGCTTGAGTTGGCTCTGAGGATTGCTCCAGCAGCACTGCAGTGTGGTCGTGGCCCTGGTTCCGGTGTGTATGTAAAGGTAAGGCTGGTGGAGTAAATTATGCCATCGTTACGGACCAAAGTTACTGGAACCTGGACTGGCTGACGGACCCACCTCCAACCCTCTCGAAATGCAGAAATGTCTGGAACAACACATAGCATGCTCTCTGCGCATCTGAAAAACAGGAGAGTCAACTGAGCATAATAAAACTTAAGCTTAAAGAATAGAATAGAACAGAATAGTTCAGTTGGAAGAGACCTACAACAATCATCTAATCCAACTGCCTGACCGCTCCGGGGCTGAGCAAAAGTTAAAGCATATTATTAAGGGCAGTGTTCAAATGCCTCTTAAACACTGACAGGCCTGGGGCATCGACCACCTCTCTAAGAAGCCTGTTCCAGTGTTTGACCACAGCTTTGAACCATTCCCATGCACCCTGTCACTGGGTACCAGGGAGAAGAGATCAGCACCTCCCTCTCCACTTCCCCTCCTCAGGAAGCTGTAGAGAGCACTGAGGTCGCCCCTCAGCCTCCTTTCCTCCAACCTACACAAACCCAGAGTCCTTAGCCACTCCTCATAGGACATTTCCTTCCAGCCCTTTCACCAGCTTTGTTGCCCTCCTCTGGACACATTCAAGTACCTTAACAGCCTTCTTAAATGGTGGGGCCCAGAACTGCACACAGTACTCAAGGTGAGGCTGCACCAACGCTAAATACAGTGGGATTATCACTTCTTTTGACCAGCTGGATACGGTTTGCCCTCTTGGCTGCCAGGGCACACTGCTGACTCATACTGAGCCTACTGTCAACCAGCACTCCCAGATCCCTTTCTGCAGGGCAGAAAGTATACACTTGAATGTATACATATGAGTATACACTCTTCAAAGCATCCAGTAAAATGTAATCACCATAAAAGTAGTGGGAAATACTGTACCTGTACATGGTTTCAGCTTCCACATCCCCAAACCAGACACGTAAATTTGGAGTGAAGTTCTGTCCTGTAAGTTCCAACATCGCTACATCCCCGCCACCATTCAACTGGAAAGGGAGCAAATAGAAAAAAGAAGAAAATCCACAAAAAAATGTATTAATAAAAAAAACCCACCTCCCTCTCAGAAAAAAAAAGAAAAAAATTCTTCACATGCATACAAGAACTGTAAACAGTGCTGTTTCTATGAGCTGGATAAAACTGAAAGAAACATACCTACACAACTGAACTGTAAAGAAGTAACACATCTAAAAGATACTGCCAATTAATTTGATATCCTGAAGGAACTTCTAAGTTTTGATAGTGGCCACTAGAATAGAAGTCAACAAGGCTTTGAAAACAAAGAACAAAGAATCTTTCAGAGAACGTGTTAGGAGAGCTTCAAGTTTTTCCACAGCAGAATGCTGACTTTCTTAATAAGGTTTCAGTCTGGCTCTCTTTGATCTATAATTGGCTGTTTTAAGAGCCAAAATAATTTTCTAAACAATCAAACAGAAGTAGAAGTCCTAAGGATATCACTACCGTAGTATTTTAAGAAATAAAATTCCTAATGTATAGAACAATATTAATATTACTCCTGTGACAGATAGGCTCATGTATTCTGAAATGTAGGTAATAAAAATTATTGCAACATAAAGTAATTTTCCTATTTATAAAGCTAGTAAGAATGTTTTCCTACAGTATTCTACAAAGGTACCATGAAGTATGTATGACAAAAATAATCTCACATAAAGAGTTTATTAAAAAAAACAAACTTACTTGAAGACTTTCTACAACAGGCACAGGTGTCACTGGAGCATGGACCGGTCCCATCCCCTCATAAAACGTGTATTCTGCTTTATCTGTGCTAATGATTGTCCAAGAAGCTCCATCATTAATCATTTCTTTATTTGGTTCTTTTGGGCATGGAGTGGCCTTAGAAAGAAAGAAAAGTTTTAAATCTGACCTGTAGACTTGTTTGCCAAATCACAGAGCTAAAAAACAACCCAGCCAGTAACAATGTCTATTATTTCAAAAACATGTTTCCTTATGTTTTTCCTCTAACAAAATGACCTAGAGAAACAGTCACATACATTTCAGCAAAACTAGTAGAAAACTAAAACTTGTGAGAACACTAACTCTCACCTATGACACTGTCACCTCTCCAACCTCCTGTTTATTATTGGGTTTTATTTTAGTTCAGCTTTCAAAGTTTTAAAATTATTCAATAGCCATTAACCAACGAACTACAGCAACTAGAAGTAGCTACTTTAAAATAGATCTTGTTTTATTAATGCAAAGTGACTAAATCAGCTACAGACTGAAGTGGAATACTTTTAATTAGTTATGATTTACATCTGGCCAGGATTTTTTTCTTTTTAGAGAGTTCTTCACCATCTACAAAATGATGGAAAACACAAGCTTATGTTTCAGTGTTTGTGCAAAGACATGGGAGAGAAGCTGAAATTACAACCTTGCAAATTAGTCAGAAACTTTCACTGTCTCCTTGTAAATATTACTAAATATTACTAAATTAGTATACATACATATATACATAGATAGAAAGTACACTGACAACTATTTTTCATGGCAACAAAAGCCTCTCTGAACAATTCCATCATCTAGCAACTAATAAGGAAATTGTGTATAGGTTAAACACAGGCACAGAAAAAAATGGGACTCAAAGATTCTAATTTTAATACCTAAATTCTGTTTTCTTCCATTAAGCTTTAAGGATATCTAGGCATGTAACCATAACCTTCACTCTTCAAAACTGTTAGATAGACTCCAATTAGCACGAATTTACCAGTTCAGATGAAAGGAAGTTAAGATCAAAGCTGCATTCTCATGTGGACTCTGGTATGATCATGTAAAAAAGCAATGAAAACAGCTTGCAAGGGAAGTGTGCAACAAGGATAGCAACTACAGATCTTTCCAAGCTCAAGAACCAACTGATATTTTTATTAGAAACATATAGAGCTTCTAAATTACTAGCCCAACTTCAAAAGAGGAACTGTTGTATACTATTTCAATGCATGACATTTTTCCTACAGGTTGGCTACAATTCCTGTTGGCATAGACTGACGTACTTTAACTCATGACAAATAAAACCACAGATACCAAAAATGAATGACCCTGTACAAGATCCTTGACTGGCTTCTTCAGACCTGCTAAATCCCAGCCACAAAGTGGAAGGCAAATGCCACAGAATTTGTTCTGAAAGTCCTATGTCACAAATCATTTCAGGAACACATTACTCCTTCTGTCACAGAAATCCTTGAAAGATTATGATTCCTCTTCCAGAGAAGCATTCCTCCTTGTCACTTCCAAATACAGCAGTTCACCTCCAGGCACTTTTTCCCACCCCTCTTGCCTTTCCTTTTATAGCTAAACTTTCTCAACAGGTGGCACTGGAAGATTGAAATGCCCTAACACCATGCTTAGTACCTCATGTATTGACTGGCTTCACATGGAGACAGGATGGGAAACAAACAATTGCATAACATTAACAGATAAAGGACAGAATTCCCCAAGAACTGGTAAACACAACAAGGACACAGACAAAAGGAATCCAAGAATATAATATATTTGGATTTTAAAAAAACAAACAACCAAACACCACTAACCCCTCCCCCCCAAAAAAAAACCTCAAGAAAGCTCTATATGAAAGGATATTAAAGAAATGAAATTATAATGGATTAGAAAAAGTTGTGCTTTTTTTTTTTAATAGAAAGCTAATTAAAGGAAAGCAAAAAGCAAAAGGTAGACCTTAACAGTCATTCTCCTTTCAAAATGCACAAAAGCCAACAGTGCAGTCCCCTCCCCGAGACTGGTGTTGCGATCAGTTTTAGTCAACGTCCTCACCAGTGTGCTAGTGAAGTCAAATCTTCAAACTTCTGCATGATCCTAAGTTTTTCAGGTAGTTAAATGCTGTTACAATTGCAAGGACATCAAAATGAACATAGAAAGCAAAAAAGCGGTAATGAGCTTCAATTTAGGTAAAAGTGAGGCTTCTAAAGAAAAATTCTGTAAATGATGCCCATAAGATACTGAACTTGGAACTGGTAGTTACAGCTTAGGATCCTGGAGTCACCACTGACAGTTTTCTGAAATCACCAGCTCAATGTGCAGTGGCAGCCGCAAGTGGCAACACAATGTTGGACACCATCAGAAAAAAAAATATTGAGAACAAGGTATCAGGTACTATTTTGCCAGTGTAAATCTTTTGTTCACCTAATTCTGGAATACTGTGTGCAGTTCTGGTCTCCCTGTCTAAGAAAGGTGAAAAAAGAGAAGGTACAGAGAGGCAACTAAAATAACCAAGGAGCTGCTGACCTTATGAGAAGAAATTGAAAAGACTGTGACTCTCCAATTTGGAGAGAAGAAATTAAGATGTTGATGGGTAAGGTGAATGCAGAACTGTTGCTCACTAAATCCTGCAAAACCGGAACTAGGAATCACTCTCAGAAACTATTAGATCATTCAAAACAAATACAGCAAAAGTTTACTACACAGAGGACAGGAAACCTCTTGAACTTTCTGCCACAGAATACTGCAGAAAAAGAGAGCATCAGCACATTCAAAAGGAATCAAACTGATGGACTACACATCTACAAAATGATACTAAAAGATAGAGTAAGGGATGCAGCCTTTAACAACCCTTAATACAAAAAGTGTGGATGCTGGTAGAGTACAACTGCATTGGACTGCATAAAGCGACCAGATCCACCTGCTTCCTGTAAGCACCATGTCCTATTGCTGCTGTTAGACGTAGATATGCACTATGCTCTGATCCAGTAAGGCATTATTTATATTCTTTCTGTATTCTCCAGAATACATGGACATCTTCAAAGAGAGATCGGGCTGGTACTTCAGCAACTGAATTTCAAGGGTTTTGTAGGTTCATGCCTCTCTGCTTTAAGCCTCTAAGGTCTCTATATTGGGCTATTTCCATTCACCCAAGAGAGACTTGTCACCCTAAAGTAAAGTTTGGGATTTTTTGTGTTTGTTTTTTTTTTTCTTTTTTTACAGTGACCACAGTCTGTCTAGACTCCTACTGTAGGAACTGTATTCAACAGCAAATGCTTAAGAGCAGGCAGGTGAAAGATGCTACACATGCCTGTTTCTCTCATCTTGGTCTTCTGGTCCAAAGGAAAAAACAGATAAAATGGGATTTCTCTCCTGCTACTGGTAGAAAGAGTTTATCTTCCATAGTGGTTTCACTTACCAAAGAGTGATAACAGCCCAATGTGCAAGTTAACAGATTTTATTCAACGAGTAGAAGCAGCAGGTACCTACTCCACTAAAAGAATTCAGAATAGTGGGTTGTCCTTTTACCTAAGCCCTACCCATGTGGAAAGTTCAGAGCTCTTATCAGATCGGGCTTCATGAGTGCTGCAGAAACTGAAGAGTGGTAGGATGTCCTGGTAGTCCCACAGGTAATTCCAGGACGTTGAACTAGGGCAGCTGTCAGAGAAGCAGGAGTTGCTTCTTCATTCAGCCCTTCCCATAATGTACTTTGAGAAAGATCAAACAGCAAAGCTGATCCTGAGTTATTGCAATTCCTGTTTCATCGCTTTCTCTTCTTCTTGACGAAGGTCCATTCTCCTTTACAAGAACGTATATTGATAGATATTATCTGCTACGTGATGTGGGTAGAACCTATAGATCCGGTCCCTTCTTGAGCCACAAGTCATGAATATGTTTCCTGAAATATGAACAAAGCTTCTCATATTCTCTTTCCATTGTCCCAATTCAGGATAGAAGTCAACTGAGCCTTTACCAATCCTTGTCCCTTCCCTTAAATTAAGGGAAATCTTTAAAAAGTTAGCTTCCCCCTTTCCTACCTCTACCTTTCTTACCCAAGAAGCTACAGCTGTTCTCCTAAGGAAGTCCTGAGTCTTTCCCGAGTGTGGCCATCTTCTTGGAGCACAGCATTATCTCTCAACACCCTTTGCTATTTGAGCTGCCCTGGGTGTTTAAAGAAAATTGCAATGCTTAGGTAGGCCTGAACTTGGTCACAGTCTTGTTACTCTGATGGGAATTACCATGCTGAAAGTCTGCTAAAAGCATGCTAACATACACGAGACTAAAACCACAATTTGTTAGCATATTGTACAAGCTGTCAGAATAATTGTACACTGTGGTATTTTTTTTACAGCTCTCCCTAGGGGTTCATTCCTGTTATAGTAACTTGCTAGGGACATTTTTCTCCACCTGCTGGAGAAACAAATACTTGAAGACTGAGACAGCTACATTCTTTACAGACAAATCAAATTTCTGTGGCTTTACAAATTACTGTGGTCAACTACCCTAGCTGTCTATGTTTATGCTCTTAGCCAAGAGCAAGACAGCGCAACTCTGCTAAATTCACCATGAAATAAGATTATCACAAACTGTATCATTTCCTAGTTGTTGTAATCTAGAAATGGACACACAAGTAAGTGGTGCAACTCCACTGGCATATGTCAACATGTTAAGCCACAGTATCATGATTGCATGCACAAGTTCCTAGTGTGTTTCCATTTCTTGCAGTGGAGAAAATAGAATTCATTGTCTAGACAGACATGGAAGGTTACAAGAAAAAACAATTTGGAAAGGGACAGAAAGTTTGTTGCTTTTCATCCTCTGTTTTTTCAAAACAAAATATTAGATTCTCACTCAAAACCAACCGCAAAACTGGCATTCATACACATTTTGGGAATATTTGGGAAAACTTCGCAACCACGCTTCTCATCTATTGAAATAGTTTTAGACAACTCACTTGAAATTGGATTATTCTCTCCTGGGAAAGGCACAAATACATTCTCTCAGTGTCTTTAAGGTAAAATGCACATTTATGGAGCTGCGATACTGGATCATCTGCATCCAATAACGCTGTTTGTTTATCTACTTTTCGAATTATCTGTGAATGAAAATTTTACAGATATATTTAGGACAATTTCTGTACTTCATTACATTGGAGATTACACATGTACTGTTAGTAAAGCAAATGAAAGGTCATTTTTTTTTTCATTTCCATGCCTCCTGTTTTAGTACCAACATTAGATTCATAATTCTCAATGCTTTTGAAACAAGAACACAACATTGAAGTGACACTCCATTCATACAGCTTCAATGTGCTGCATGCATATATATTTTATCTTTTTTGCTATAAGAGTGGGGAAAAAACTTGAAGCTTCAGCAAAATCTACTTTTGTTCCATTTCCTGGTACAAAAGAGCAGTAGGGTCAAGTATTAATAGACTTCTACAGAAGCTTCCACCATTGATAGCATCAACAACATTCTGTGGCAGACTGGTTGCTGAACGAGAACAGTTGAAAATAAGGGTTTACTTTAAAGGTATGGAGATGTCCTTAAGTACAGTTTTGCAAACACAACAATCATAGCGTATCTTAACAATAGTTGGTCATTAAATATTACTTAAAGACAACTGCAAAGAACAATTGTTCCTTACATCTGGCAGTTCAGTGAAAAAGTATCTGCTGACTTAATTCAGAGCTGTTATGCTAATTTATTTTTAAAAATTAAAAAAGTTATTCCCTTACAGACAGTGGAAATCTGTAGCTTGGAATTTTAACTCAACTTCTAGAAAAAAGTTTAATACTTCATTTTATGCAACATCAGCAGAAGCAGCAGCCAAAGTGCTTGAAGATTTCTAAGCCGACAATCAGAAAGCCAACCATGTCCTCTGGGATTTCTAATGATAATAAATGGCATTATTAGCAATATAAGTTTCAAGGTTAACCTGTTTCTTCAAAGTTCTTTGCATTAACCTATAAAATATCTGCAAGTTACCTTTTAATCACATCACCTTCAATCAATCTTGTAAGGCAGCATGACAAATGTTCCCAATAGCAAACAAAACAGGAACGTTTAGCCTAATTTGTTTTAATCTATTTCTACCTACAAATAAGGTTTCTGGAATCATAAATGATGGCATCTCCTTTCGGCAATAAAAAAATACTAACACAAAGCCCACAAATAAAGTGAGATCCTCTTACTGAATTTCATGTGCACTGAACCAGATCAGTAGTAACCAGGTCTGGATTTTTCTGTCAAATAATGTGATTAAAAAAAAAAGAAAAAAAAAGATCTATTTAAACAATCATTTTATACCACTTACTCTGAGCAGGCTATCTTCTTTTTTAGCTAAGTTTGATATTGGGAAAGAATTTGTCATTACAGTCCTAGTAAAATAAGTCTGCGAAGGGGAACAAAAACCTGCCTGCAGGGAAGGTTGGTTTTACATTGGCACATTCTAAAAATTGTTTTTACTTAAAAGTGGAATTAGCAAAGCCTTGTATGAAATTCATAATGGGCTGACAAACCACAATTTCACAGAAGATCTCATATGAAGCATTGTTTATTATCAGTCACATAAAATTCCACTTAGGCTGGCATTTAGTGCATAAAACAGGAGAAAAAAAATCTACAATTATACTTAAATTTATTTACAAAAAACATTACTGTGTATCCAGCAAAAAAATATTTTTTTTGGTTCACAAACCTTAAATGGTTATAATCAATTTTGTATCTGTGACACAGACAAGGGCTGAAATTGTCTCTTTCTAAAAAAAAAAAGTTATTCCAAAGGCTTTTCCAATGTTCCATATTTAAAACAGTGTTAATAAATGTCCAAAATGCTTTTGCAAGCTGATATTGGTATAATTATGTATCCTTAGAAATACACAGAAGTGCTTTTAGATTCAAATCAGTAGAACATTTTTAAAGCTGTGCTGAACTCAACAAATGGAATAGTCCTACTGGCTGCAAAGACTTTACTCATCTATTCGATATCAGTATTTAAAGTATTTTGCTACGCTGGGACCTACATTACTGTTTTTAAAATAGACATTTTCTTAAGGACAGCTTGCAGATTAACCTACTTTGGCAGGTTTGAATTCTGAAAAATTCTCTATGCTTATTTTATGAGCTGTTCTTTGCTTACAGAATTAATCTGCAGGTATCAAAATACGCTTTTATTAAAATGAATGCCATTTTCCATATAAAACGTATTACCAAAAGGAAACATACAAAGCCAAAAATTGTAAACAATGCAAACCCAACTATGCAATTACTCTAAGTAGCCATCTACAAATGAATTACAGCATTGGAGAAATTAAACTGTACCAGTCTTGGGAGTGCCATGCCAGTTACTGAGCATACAAGTTTGACAGTCTGCCCATAATGAATGTAGCCGTCTCTCACTGTGAATTCTTCTCCTTCCGATTCATCATCATCCACTGTGTGAAACAGGAATTTTCACATTATTTGTTTTAATCACTGTTTTCCTCGATAGGAGGAACATTTAACATCACACTATTACATCAAATATACACTCAGTAACAAAACAAATCTGCATATGGGCAACTAATACGGAGGAAAAAATGCAGGACTTTTTTTTTGTGGGGGTGGAGGGAGGGAAGTGAAAAAATATATTGCTTCATTTTTACTTACAGAGGTGAATGTAAAATGCTCCCCACTGTTGTGAACTGGCATGGAAATTACCACCTTCTACGTGCAAATATCTGGTGCTAACTGTTTGGGATCGAAGTCTATTAAATAGTGCCACTTTTGTCCCTGACGCAATACATACTGCAAGGAACACATACAGACTTGAGATTATAAAATTACTTCATTATTACATAGAAAAGTAACAAAAAGTCACAAATACAGTAAAATAAACTGATGAATACTGGAAATCAAGAAATAATTCTCAACTACTGGTTAATATAGAAAGTATTTATATTTGTGACAGATCAAAAATAATCACAAAATTACAAGAGGGATAACATACATAGTGGCTGTTCTCCAAAGACATGCTAGTTCACAGAATTTTGCCACTTAGCCAAATGGGCCAGTGCTTGCCAGCTGAAAACTCCCTTCTGTTCATAGCTCTCCAACAACTGATTATTTGAGCAGAAGCTTTAGCTTGCCCTTGTGAATTACTCAGACAACTTTCAGTGATCATTTGAAGTATATTTGAAGTATAAAGAAAAATTATTTTTACAAATAACAATCAACTGAAAGGAAGACAGACATAACTATGTAAAATTGTAACCATGCAACTCAAAATTTTCTCAGATCTGAACTTACTTATCATTCAAGAGAGAGAAATGCTAAGTCTGCTCCCGTAAAAAAAAAAATCAGCAACCAGCATTTTGCCATCAAAACGGGCGTGTTCCTTCTACTTGGTTCATATTCACTGTCCATCAAAACTATCTGTCTGAATACAAAGTCAACAGTGGATACTCTGAGCTCACAGGCGTGAATTGCACAGCAACAGATTGCCTTTAGCCATGTGGAAAGCTAGCGGCCACATTCCATAGGTGAATGGGTTCCAGCCCAACACAGATGGAAGAGCCTTTTAAAGCACTAGTGAAGAGAGAGAGAAAAACAAACAAACAAAAAAAGGGTCTCTCTTGAGGTGCTCCAGTGGTATGCAGGCAAAAAACTTTGGAGGAAAAGCAAAAATGCTCCCAATTATATGTTAGCACCAAAGATACCTTTAGTTGAAAAACACAGTAAGCAAATAAATCTGGATGAAATATCACCATACAGATTTCTTAACCAATTACTTAAAAGGAACCATGCAAAAGATATTAAAAATAAAACCAACATGAAAATGGCATTAGACAGTAAGAAAGTGGCTGTGATGTGACTAAGTGTAGTTTGGATAACATGCTACTCATTTATCACAATCTGAAAGCTATCTCTTTGATACTGATCAAAACATCCTAAGCACCAGATCATCGCAGCTTAAGAGATCCAACAGCTTAGAAAGCCGAGGTAGAGCATTCTTTATGCATTTGTCTACAAGGATTCACTCCTCAGAATAAAGTTTTTTTGGTGGGCCTTTTATATTTACTAAATAATAACTGTGACTGCATAAAACTCCACAGCATAACCTATCTATATTGGAATACTTTAAAATACACTGATGTGTACAGTTCTGAAATACATTAGAGAAAACAGAAATTGAAAATTTCATTGTATTTACTTTGTAGTCAGACATCAGAATACAAAAGAAAAAATTAGTAGGAGACAAAATGAATTGCTACATAAGAAAAGAACTGTAAAATACTTACAGTCTGCATTTTTCAGTGACTGTTTCTTTTTAGAAGGTTTCGAGATGACTTTGATCCGTTTACTGAGGAACACACCGATGTCGTCACTATTGCCATAGAACATTTTTACCGATAACATGAAGTGCTTTCTCTTGTCTGAGTCTGATATGTATAACGTTTTGGCAGTGCAATAATTCTGTAGGTGAAAACATACTGTTGTTTCTTCTTTCAAGTCAGCCCAGTTCAAGAAACTATGTATATTTAATTATTAACAAAATAGGAAAACTGATGCAATAGTTTCTAAAACACATCAGAAACTGCTTTTTCTCTCTCCTCCATAGGGATATCATTTATGACTACTGTTTAGCTTTGTGAAGTTTAGCACCCGACTTCAGTACTTTAGCATCTTTCTAAAGACCCTTACCAGGACTGGAAAACAGATGATTAGAGACTGTAGCTGTGTCAAAGCCATCTCTGAGCGGTTAAGAGCACTACTAAAAATTACATTTGAGTAGAGCTATACAGGTAGTACACTAGGCATTCACAAGAGGCTGCCTGTGCAGAAAATGTGTTGAGCCAAACTTTTCTTGAAAGGATGGGAGACAACTGGGTTTTGAAACACTAGGAAGTTACTTTTGGCTAAGTCTTTATGGTAGGTGACAACAGGAGCTTAAAAAAAAAACTCAAAAAGAACTTTTATTATTCTTTTTCTATTCAGCAACATATGAAGCATTTCTAAGTAGACTGTGCTGGAAATAGTAGGTAGCTGTAAAATACTGCTTAATAAAACAACCAGCTAAAATGAGCACTCACGTGCTGCCAGTTCTATTCCAACTGTTTAAGTCATCACAAGTATCTTGAAAAAAAATCTTGTAGCAATTTATATCACTGTAAAAAAATAACCTACTAAATTTATTAAGATGCTATTTTAATTGTATTTTTATGCAAAGGGACTTAAAGACCACTTCTAGCAGCAGATGTTGTTCAGATACTTCCTTGATGAGATTATCCATTCATGCAAGCCAGGAAGAGGGACACAGAGTTTGGGCCAGAAACTTTACTTCAGTTAACCACTGATGCCTACCAAATAACCTAACAGTTTACTGACTCTGAATCAACAGCCTACTAATGAAAGGTTAGTACCCTGCTATGATCCCATCAACCAAATCCACCTATTCAACTGTCCTACATATTTTTGAGGGATTTTTTTAAACCACTTATGTAGTATCTGCTACAGTGTAACAAAAGTTATCAAAAATAAGCAAGGGCATTTCTTGAAATATGCACCACGTAGCTGTAATAATATCCTTTGCAGTAATCTGAGTGGTTTATTACAATTCTTCTACCTTTCCTTCCAAGTTGAGCTGCTGCATTTCTTGGTCACTGTTTCCTATTCCAATGAAGGCGCAAGGTTGTGACTCTTGCTCAGTGCAACCATCCCGTTCCATTTGCTCTTTTTTTTTCTTCCATCCACTGCCCATAAGATACACACATGGAGGAGGACAAAAGAACCTGAAAATGAAAAATGCATTATGAGATTACACACAGCTTTCAAGAAAATTCTTGAGACAGAAACTGTTGTGTACCCGAAACTTTCTCAGCCCATTCACACTTTGCATTAGAGTTTATACATGCATGCCCTTCATTTGCCTTGAAGATTTTCTAAAATGCAAATCAAAAAGAGAAAAAGCAAGGAAAATCAGCATTAGTTGCACTGTCACTGAGTATCTTTCCAGTTCAATATATGATAGGTAACAGTCTGCATCCCCTATAAAACCAAAACGCTTTCTACCCTTACAAAGAAGAGATTCTCAAAGAAAATAAAAGGGCCTTGAAAGTGATGAGAGTGTTTTGCTTTTGTAGGTGCTTAACATGATGCAGCAATTAATACACACGGAACAGTTCCACAAACTAATTTAATGGACAACTGCTGACTATAATTCCTAAACATTTAGTGTTTCATCATTAGCAAGGAGGAAGTCTATTCTGTCCAAGCATAAATCTCTTCTGTTTTTAAATGGAATAGATGATTTTACATCTTCGTTGGTAACTGTAAAAGGTATGATCTAGTCTTTAGCAGCACTGACTGAAATCAGTCTAGATGCTACTTACAGCAACATGTTCAAAATTAAATGCAGCATTATACATACAATACAATGTATTGGTGTTGAAGTTTCTGCAAATTGTTAAAACACAAATCCTAATCACTTTTGGTTTTAGTTTAGCCAACAGCTGCAGTGTTTTTATCATCATTTAGTTAAGATCAAAGGTAAAAAAGCAGAATGAATAGATCCAGTTGTGAGGTAGCTAAAGAGGCACGAAGGGAGAGAATAACTGAAAAAGTTTTTAATTATTCAATTTATTTCAAATTGGAGAGTAGTGCTTAACTTGACGTTCCCGAAATCCAAAGACGACTCCTACCTTATACAGGTAGGTAGGAAGGATTTTTTTTTTTTTTTTTTTTTTTAAATTTGGCTTGGGGCAACTGAATTCATGGATTATTTCCATTAAATACCATATAAACCTCAATTAGTGGAAGTCAGCTTTAGTATGAAAATCAAGTCTAATACACTTCTTTATCTCACCTATTCAGCAAAATTACCTTTAAGATATAAAATGCTCTTCTAAGTAACAGAATTCTTAATAGATGAAACCAAAGTCCTGAGATAATACTCACATAATAATAAAATGCAAATATTAAGAATCCATATAAGTAAATGCAAAGATTTGTAATCATTTCAGTTAATGCACACAATTAGTGTATATTCTTTGTTAGAGAAACAACCAAATTTTAAGTTTTACTGCAATTCAAAATGTCTCAGTAGTTATAATGAGAAAAAATTACCCCCTGCAGGAAAAAAAAAAAAAAAAAAAAATCAAACTTGCTGTCTTGCCAATAAATCCACAGTGAAAATTTTTCACTTAATTTCACTCTTTTTAAAAACACAACAAAATTGCTGATATACCAATATGCATGCAGCTTAAATATCTATGAACGTCTTTCAAAAGTATCGTGCCTTGGTTTGAAAAAGACTGCCTACAAAAGAGAATTTGTAGAAAGCAGCTCACTACATGACATCAAAAGATCTGCACGATTGAGAAGCACACTAATTTGTGAAACTGCTCCTACAGATTGCTTTTTAAACTTAATTCTAAACAAATAAAAACAAATGCTGTATTTCCTCCATTATGATAATCCGTTTCAGCAAAGACTTATAATAACAATTATTTGCTCCTTTTATTGCGTTCACATTGTTCTCAAACATAGAAATTTTGATAAATATGGAATTATGAGTTAACAGAAAGCCACCTGTAAAAGCAAACTATTCAAAGTTTAACAACTAACATTTTTTCATGTGCTTATTGCATCAGTTTTAACTATTTATATTTTACTCTTTGGGGTAATTATGGGTCATATGAAGGCTCTGGAATTTTTTTTCTTCCAATTGAAAAAGTAGAACACAGAGAACCAAGGCAACAGGTAGAAACTTGCCAATTTGCAAAGCAGATGTTTCCTGATGGAACTGTCAACTTGAGAAACTACACAATAACTACCTCAAAAATAAAATTTAACACACTTGCAGTAGCAGCACAAGAGAATACTTCCACTAGCCCAGCCAGGAATCATAGAGCTGAAATCTATAGTTATCTGACATTAGAATGGGTTATTGCAATTTTATTGCTGTAAGAATAGAAGTTCTGAAATTTGAAAATCACCATGAATAGAAAGATTAAGCAGTAATAAATGTTATCAAACAACACACACTGTGTATCCCCTTTTTGCTTGCTATTCTGCTTTTTGCTTCTTATCTTCTGCTACCTGACCTCTGTTCCAGCTTTCTTCATGAAGATGCTGAATGATGCAGTAGGGTTATATTTAAGAACACCGTGAGTTTCTGTTACATGCCAATTAAGTCCTCCCGTCCCTACTACAAATTCTTGATCTCAAAACCAGGAATGCATTTCCTACTTTTCAATTGCATTTGTTTCAAACATTACATCAGCACAGATGACATGACCTAATTTCCTTCAAATGCTTCTCTATCCTAAAGGAAAAATGATCTTAAGAGGACTTATGTTTGTGAGGGAGACAGTGCAATGACAATGGTTAAAATCATAAAATTCATACTAAAGTACAAGGTGCATATTCACTTTCACATGACTGATCTGATTTATATATCCTATACCACCCCACATCTAGATGTAAATACCATAATTGTTGTTAAAAATCTATTCTGAGGCTCATCTACTCATTGCTGCAACTTTCGGCTTGTTTTAGGAAAACAGAAAATCAAAACAAAGCAAGAAATAACAGCTTTAGCATTACACTGAGAAAATTTCTACTGTAGACAATTGTGATCACATTTTAAAAAATCATTATAGATACACACACACACATATATATATGGGTGGGAAGGAAGCAAGAGGATAAGAGTCACCTTTTTATTAGACTGGCAAGGGGTCAAGCGAGGGCAACGATCATCCCCAAGTACTGTTTAGGAGGCCTACTCTACTTTGCCATCCCAGATAGAGGACCACCATCATGTTTCCCCTATGAACAATACTTTTCAAATGGGGGTTATGAACTAACTCCAAGGTTAGGAAATGCAATTTTTTGGAGAAGAAACTTCAACAGATGCATTTATTCAAGAGTTGATCTTTTGCCAGAAAAAGCACACTGCATATCTAGTCAGCTTTTGAACTCTCAAACTCGAATGACAATACAAGATCTTTTCAGTGTTAATGGATGTATCCCACTAATTTTCTTCTCAACAATTATAAGGTATTTCCAATAAAGAAATTATACAGAGACTAAAAATTGATATCAAACTTTATTAATGGAGCAACACTTTGCAAAAAAGAAACCAAACCCCTTGTATTCCAAGTACGTATAACACCATAAAGCAGACATCACACATTTACCTTTCTTCCTCATGTACTCTTTTTTATTTATCTTACTGGTTAGAACACAAGAAAAAAATCCCAAACTTTTTTCATAACCTTTTTCAGTCCAGTTTTATTCTAAACCAAGTCCTTTGAATAACTGTGGCCACTAGATGGCAATGAAGACCTATAAGAAGCAAGTTTTAACCCATTGATGACGAGAAAACAAGTCACAATAATTAAAGCACTCTTTTTAAGTTAGAACACAGAGAAAAACCTTGGAAAACTGACTTACTGAACAAAGAAAGAAACTTTTGAAGCCGAGACAATTTTAAGTTTGGTTAAAACTTAAAAGTTTTAACTTTTAAGAGTCTGGACATTCACAATTTGAATGGGTTTTCTTAATGTGTCAGCCTCTAACTCACCCTTCAGATACAGACAAGTACAGTGTGGGGGCTTTTTACTTTGTATTTACAATCCCAGGAACTCATGTATAGAAGAGATTAACTACAGTTTTTCTATCCAATATAGTGTGAGTAAACCATGAGTATCCTCATATTTCTAATTTTCACAGACGATTAAAGAAAGTATCTTTGATATGTATAAAATAAGTGCTGGAAACATGTTCTCTCATTAATAAAACATTTCCAATGTAAATAGAAATGTAAATGTTTATGTGAGAGGCTGGCTTTCAGATCACTATAAAGAGGAAAAGAGAGAAAGAAAATCACCTCCCCAAAATAAGTAAAGTAATTGAGGTAAAGTAATTTCCAGTATTAGTGATAGGAAATAAGGTAGGACAAAGTTTGGTGGAACAAATGAAAATACTCTTCCTTTGACCTTTGATTTACAGGGCCTACCTCTCTTTTTTCTTTAACCACAAAACTAAAGTAAGACTGAGTAGGAGGTAAAAATTCTTCTGAAGTATTAATCTGACCTATACTAAAAAGAAAATTATGTTGGAGGGAAAGGCAGCTGTGTCTGGTTCTTCTGAGCTTGTTCAGAATTTTCAGTACAAGAAGTAATGGTGGAAAATCATGTAGGATGTAATTTCCTCACTGGATTTATAACATATTCTTTTAATACCTCTTCTCCATGCCATGAGCAGACTGGCAATTCCTTGCCGAATGAGCAGTAAAACAACACAGGACATTCTTCCGTGAGGTAAACACCTAACAACTTAATCTAAAAAACACGAGATCTGTTAGGGATCAAGTCTGTGAGCTCTTTCATTACTGGAAGTATAACAACCAGGAATGTCTTTCCTGGACAAAACCTATTCCACCCTTGTTGGAGCTGCATGACAAGATGCAGATTCAGTGCTTCCTACTTGCTGATATAAAGCACAGTGACTGAACCAGGGTAACATTTTGGGATACCAGGTGTCTGCAAATACTTCACGTATTTAACACATCTCTACAACATTTTGTAGCGGACTCCTAGTTTCTCAGAAGAGTCTCTCTGTGATGCTCCTCCTATGCACCTTCCAAGAATTTGTGATCAGTATAATTAAAACGATGGGCAGTTTTAAATGAAGCTAACATTGGGACTGATACTAGCCAGAAAAGGTCAGAGGATCAATCTCCAAGAAGTAATGTGCCTTCTTACACTACAATGTCATGGGCTGCTCAAGTGAGGAAAGACCATAGTATTACCAACCTCACGTTAGACTCCGGGCTCAGTAACTCAGTACAGCAAACAGAAGCAAGCTGTTACTCATCTGTTCTGACAAATCTGTTCCATCAGACCAACTGGAAACTGAACATTTTTCCATGGCAAGAAAACCAAGCTGAGATTTGTCTAATGATGCTCCCCTTTATTCCAAACGACTTGAAGGGAAGAACAAGATAATTTTTAGTGTTTTCTGAGTCTTGACTGCAACAACAGAAAGTGGAAAGCTGAGTCTTTGGCTTATTGAGAACAATATGCCTTCAATTCCTTCAGCCCCTTCAGTCAATTCAGGCCAATCAATACAGAGAAAATATGTCACTTCAAGCAGACAAGCTACCCTAACTGAACTTGCCAGGAAGCAAGGAGTAGAAAGCAAAATAAAATCAGCTCATGTCATTGCTGCCTAGTTCTGATGCATTCAATGCTCTTTTTAAACCACAGGCTTCTGTTCACAAAGGTTTACTTTTTCAAATCATCCAAGTCACCCCTGTGTTCATCTTACAGAAGTCTTTGCCTTCAGGAGGATTTAGAGGTGTCTACCAGCTGGTTTTATGTTCAAAGTGACATTAGCAGGGAAGTTTTTCCTTTGTACCTGTTGGTCAATTCCGAGTCGGTCAGGGCAAGGAGGTGTGTTTGTCAATTACGCACGTTGTTCTGAGCATGAAACTACTCAGCAGTCTTCTGTCCTTTTTAGGAGCTGAAAGAACTAACAATATCCACTAAAGAATTCAATACAACAACAAATAAATGAAAAATCATTAGGTGCTAGGGTGCTAAGGGTGAAGTAGTAGAGTCATGGGGTAGGCCCTGGAAAAGGCTATGCTCTCAATAACAAGAGCATTAACCAGAGGGCAGGCACGCTCAGTTCAGTGAAGGAAAGTAATTGAGCAGAAAGTACAGGAGCTCCTTCACTAACAGCTGTAAAACAAGACACAACTAGACCACTCTCAGGCTAATCAGTAGTGATAACGTTTAAACTCAGAACAGCATGTAATCCACAAATACCAATCTGGCTCACAGTCTTTGATGAACTATGTCTTGGAATCCAAAACACTTCAGTCCTTTAAACTGTTGAATGTTCACACTGTTCAGACTCTGAAGAGAGAAGTCCCAGTGAACAGTAAATATGGAAAAAATACAGGAAGCGCAAGCCAAACACCCACGCTCATCAGGACTAAACATCACCTGAGCCTCTATCAGCTGAATGCCTTTGAAAGATGACAGCCATCCAAAAGGAAACATTAGGCAAAAAGTCTTAAATTCAACTAAAGTCCATCCCTGAGCTTCTTACCTCCTGGCTTCTTTGTTAAACTAAACAACATTAACTTTGGGAAGAGCAAGGCTAATAAGAAGAGTTCACTCAAAAAAGAAAGAAGCCTCCTTTAATTAATGTTATTTAGGGACAAGTATCAAGAACACGCTCAGATTAACCCAGAAAGTCTCCATGCACGTGGCAACAACCTGGAATTGTGTTTCTGGGAGGCCTATTTAAACCAGGCCACACTACGTGAGATCTGCGCCGTCTACAGTGCGTTTTCAACAGAGTATTTCACCATCTACTAAGCCTCGTCAAAACACTGAAAGGTAGTTATTGTGCTAACCTTTTAATTATGCCATGCAAAGTTTATTAATGATAAATATTTTCCATGACCTCACAACAGACAAGGTTTAAAGACTGGAACAAAAGGTGGAAGTTTGTTTAGGGTTTTTTTAGGTTCTATATTTACTTGAAAGACATGTCAAATCTAAGAAATCATTCCTTTTGTAACTTGTATTCTTAGTTACAAACATGGTGCTATTTAACTTATTCTTTATGGATCAAAAATTAACCAATTATATCCATGCCATAATGAAGTCCCATGGAAAACATGAAATTTCTCCATAAAAACAGGTATGAAATAGGTTTCTGTCTATAAAGGAAAACAACTCACTTCAGAAATGGTATTTAATGTAAAAATGGTGAAAACGTGATTGACCAGTTGCATAAAGCAGCCTTAAACCTTTACTAATTTTGCTCAGTCCAGCAATATGAAGAACCAAAGGGCACATTCTGCTATGAATAAAACAGAAGCAATTAAAAAAGCCTAAAAAAACCCCACCCCAAAACCCTAAAAAAAACCCTAAAAAAAAAAAAAGAAAGAAAGAAGCTAATTCATTATTCAGTTTCACTAAGTACCTTAGGGCACACATGGATCCAAGGATTTAATAAATGGCATTTTTCTGTACGCTGATAACAACAGGACATCATTACTGATGCTAACAGTCTGGGAACTAGCAGAACAGTACCAGACAGTCTAAATGGTGCATTAAAACATAAGAAAAACTAAAATATTTAAACTGAAAAATGAAGTCTTAATATGTATTCCAAACTTTCATTTCATACCCATATCAGAATGGCAATCATTTCACCATCATATTATTTTATAACAAACATCCAACCATTTTCATTCCTAGTCATCTTTTGCAAAGCTCTGAAATTCTCTACACTTATTTGACATGCTTCCATTTTTAAAGAGGTGAATCTGAGATACCTTTCATGAACAAATGCAGCTGTGCTGAGATAGGGAACTGAACTGCACCTCACAAAATCTAAAGTGGTAAAAGAATGCCTAATTCCAGTTAGCAATCATTTCAAGCAGTGAGAAACCAGTGACTAGTTTACCGAACATTACCAGTACTTAGGTAATGTATGTGCCACCGTGACTTTAACAGCATCAAGTGAAATATACACAAATATTTTCAAGGCAACAGGAATTTATGGCAACGCTATGAAACACACACAGGAGCTTTCAGAAACTGTTAGCAAATAACAATTTGAAGCTTTGCCCTGTATTCTTCAGAACAATTATGTAAGTTTTCCAAACAGTAATGGAACTTATTAATCAAAATTACATACTTTATCTTTTTATTTTCTCCCTTCTTTTGATGCAATTTGTTCTCCAAAATGATGATACACAGGACAGCTTTGCAAAATGTTCCTGCCCTCATGAACTACTCTGGCCCCAGGAGAACAAACCAACTGAAGTTACAGATAGACTGTTTAGAAAGTCACTTTCTTATCTTCAGGCACACCCCTCATTTTTTGGGAGTAGTATGCTTAACTCATCTGCAGTGATGAGTTAACTATGCAACTCTTGAATGACAATACAATCTGAGAAGATAACAATCAGAGGTCCCTATATTGTCACGATAAATCTTTTTGGCTGTTGAGTTTGCTGCAAACGGTTAAAGTTGTCATTTACTGCTAGTAAGGCCTTGCAATGCAACCCTTTTGCATTTAAGCGTGGCAGTGAGCAAGAGGGTTGTACAGTTATATAGCAGATAGAAGCAGACAAGTATGCTGTGTGTGTTTCAGAAAGATCTAAAAAGCACTTTGAGTAAACAATTCCATGGAGCTGCAGAACCTGGACGCTGCCCAAAAGAAAGGTCTTGAGACACTGGCTAATAGAAAAGACGACACATATTGAAAGACAAGTACTCAGGCACAGAATACTGAAGAACAGTTGAAAATATAGTCTGCATCTCTGTGATTCACAGACATCAGAAGTGTGATTTAGATTGGTAGCAATGAACTGAGAACTTTGCAGGCTTAATTCTAACATTCCTGTTTTCTAACACTTTCATACATAAATATGTTAAAATCTCAAATCTCAGAAAACTGTAAAAAACATAATGATGTAACAGGACTTACACAACAGTGGTGAAAGAAAGGTTAAAACTTCAAAACCATTAATGTGCTGAATATGTGGTCTTTTGTGGTGAACAAATATTAATAATACAAAGTATCTGAAAACTAACCAAATACTGCACTATTTATTTTAGTGAAATTTAAGGTAGGAAAGTATCATTTATACTTAAAGAAAATTCTATTTCATCATGAGAGGACTAGAAATCTGCATATGAAGGACCACCCTACTTGCTTCTACACTAGTCATGCAATAAAAACATCACATAGAGAAGACTGCAGGAAATTCACCTTTGCCTAACAAGCATTCATCCTCACGTCTCCCTGTAGATTCTGTCCCTTAGAAAACTACCTATTATTGTAACTTGTACTGTATTGATTTTTATGAAAGAATGTTTATCGTAAATATGGTTATGATTGCCCTGTCATTCTTTTTAAAGCTATTACAGATCTGATTCAGAAAAGTCTCTTACTGAGGCTAGCAATCTCCCTTTCATATTAATTTTAAATTACTCAGGAAAACACTCCTCTACAAATAGTCACCATTAATCGCCTTGTTTACTCCAGACTTAAAATGGAAGGTTTAAAATTTAAGCCATTTTAGGTCAATGGAAGAAAAACTTCACCCACAGATACAGAACCTGTTGGTAGAAACAGGCATCACTACATTGAATGCCACAGGTTTGCAGCATTTGTTACATAATTAAATGATTTACAAGAACACACTTTGTTTTATGTTTCTTCAGAATATAGTACAATCTGAGGAATTCTGCAATGTACTATGTACCAGACGACACACTATAGTTTCCCCAGCTGGGAGCTGTAGAGGGAAGCCAGGAAAGAATAGACACTTACCTTTTTTCATTTCCATACGATTTCTGCGCAACTTTCGCATGGAGTATTAGCACTGTTTGATCACCTCGCTCCTTTAGGTAATTTCGCATTGCTTCCCTAAAAATTAAAAGACAAAATAAGCTTTGAAAGTTCTTTTGGTTTTGTTTGTAACTATAATAATCCAAAGACAGCTTTAGGACCAAAAAAACCCCAAAACACCTGAAATTCAAAAAAGGCAACCATTAATAGGGTCAAGAGGAGTTTGTCTTGTTTTTTAAGACAATTACACAGCAAAAAGAAGCAACTATCTTGCATGAAGCTAGCAGTAGGGATCTGTGGTCATTTACAATTACTACATTTTCCAGAAAAAAAGATGCTTGTGATATAAAATCGTACAAACGCCAATCACTACGCCATGTTCAAAGCCCAATTTTATAAAGTACCATGCCACAAATATTTGATTAGAACACACTTTATTAATTCAATACTGTCTCCTTAGCCAATTTAGTCTCTCATGATAATGACAAGTTGTTCTGAAATTTTGTTTAAGCTATTAACTAAATCAATGCAATGTTTATATAGTTTTCTTTTGGTTGTGAAGATACTAAGAAAAAGTTAAATTCTTCAGCTTATTGTTTGTTGTGGTTTAACCTCAGTCAGCAACTGAGCACCACAAAGCCGCTCGCTCACTCCCCTCCCCGGTGGGATGGGGGAGAGAATTGGAAAAGTAGAAGTGTGAAAAACTTGTGGGTTGAGGTAAAAACAGTTTAATAATTGAAATAAAATAAAATAATAATAGTAATAATAATAATAATAATGATACACAAAGCAAGTGATGCACAATGCAATTGCTCACCACCCGCCCAC
>NW_008794542.1:1847527-1883334 GCF_000699145.1 Aptenodytes forsteri | reverse complement strand
AAGTCCTTGACTAGTGTAAGCACTACTTAGCAACAACTAAAACATGGGTGTGTTATCAACATTGTTCTCACCCTAAATCCAAAACGCAGCACTGTACCAGCTACTAGGAAGAAAATTAACTCTATCCCTGCCAAAACCAGGACATGTTTCATCTAGTTTTCTAGAGAAAGCCTCTACTTCCTGCATACAATCAGGTTAAAAAAAAAAAATTAGATTTTCTATTGTTCATCATCACTGTAATGACAGACGTCATATAAAAGCTATAATTACCTCAAACACACCAACAGCGATTCCTTGAGAGAAATAAGAGAACAATACACCCTA
The DNA here is from genome assembly GCF_000699145.1 of Aptenodytes forsteri. Lineage (NCBI taxonomy): Eukaryota > Metazoa > Chordata > Aves > Sphenisciformes > Spheniscidae > Aptenodytes > Aptenodytes forsteri. The sequence continues at coordinate 1,883,010 of NW_008794542.1, read as the reverse complement.
TCATTCTTCTGTATAATAATCTAACTGCTCATTAAGCAGCATGCCAAATTCAACACCCTAGGGTTTAGCTGTGTCGGAGTGCTGACAGGAACACTTTTAAGTCCCTGGAGGAGCTTTTGCAGGTTGAATGCCCACCAATGCACTCATCTTCAAAGTCATCAACCAGAGAAACAAATTATGAATTTAACAGGAAGTCATATGAGAGATGAAACCCTACAGAAGAGGGATTTTTGGGGTTTTTTTCTGTGAACTGCACCCAACTGTTGAATTCCCTTTGGACAGTTCTAGAAAACCAAACATTTCCAGTGAAAAAAGATGGAAGATAAAAAGCAGTATTTTGTGGACAAGACCTTTTCCAAAAGAAATCCCCACATATAGTTTCACAGAGGAAAGCAAGCAGATTGGGGGGTCGGGCGTGCTGGACAACAATCCAGCTTTGCTAATGATGTTTTGTAAATTCTTGCATTTGTCATGCCTACGTAAGACAGTGATGTGTGTGCTAGATTTTCTGTGTAAATAGCAGGATATAAGAGCAAAGACTTGAATTACTGTTTTAAATTTGGACTAACTTGATCTATTTACATTTGACATTGGTAAAACTGATGCTTATCCATGAAAGCACAGCTGGAAGAACTGTCTTAAAGCGCACAGACTTACTTTATTTACAACTATTGTTTAAGAATATATTTTAAACCACAAAACAAAATTCACTGTGAAATTATTATTATACATTTCATTATGATATACATTAGCTGCATTTAAGTGGTTTAAAAACTTATCTGACAATTTGAAATACTCTATTAAGAGTACTGTCATACTAAATTAAGAACATCTGTCACACTAAAAACTTTAGACTTGACTACCATTAAAAAACAACACTGAAAACCAGCAACCCACGCACAAAAACACTAGGTGCTATCTAATGTTTATTTAGCATTGTACGAGGAAGAAATTCTGCCTTTTCTACTGGTCTGTTGCTACAGTGGACTTGTGCAATCCAAGCTCCTAGGAGAATTAGGAATGTTCCCCTCCAACCCCTCCCACTGATAAAGAAAACACATAACCATTGCAATTCTTACACGACATTTTTCATTATTAAAACTTAAAATTCTCCACGAAGGTAGTACTATTATAGTTTACACATAAAAACAACCAGCACAGTATGAACAAAGTAGTGTTGTTCAGCTGGATCTTGCATGACGATGAATAAATTATTAGACAAACAGGACTGCCTTTACACAAAAAAATCAGAATAATTTTCCAATAATTGAACTAAATGCCTTTAAGCGTTTACAGATACATTTTTTAGCATTACATAAACAAATCATACTCTTAAAAATTTGTGTGACGGTTTTTTCCATTTCAGCATTTTTCTCCTCAGAGGAAGAGTTAGGTTGCTTGTTTCCAGTCTCTATCAGTATAGAAAAGGTTTACAAGATACTGCTTTGAAGGATGGCTAGCAGTTCCCAGATGCCTACCCTGTACTCACAGAAAGAGTACCTGGCACATCTAGTAGCTAAAATCCTGCACACGAAATTTAGAGTCACTATAGTTAATAGATAACTTAGTTAAAAGACCTTACACTGATTAGTCATAATTTTATTGTTGTTCTTAAATCACAGAAGAGAAATTCTATCAGTAACTTCAGGGTGATACTAACAGGTGTTACTGCTCAAGATGGAAAACAGTTCATGACTTAAAACTTAGTATCTTTAAATATCCCTGAAAATAGGTAGACCAACAGGAAACAGCAATGTTTTTTCAGTTACTTCTAAGTCAGTATAGATCAATTTTGCACTGAAATGACTGCATTTAACAATGACACAAGCTAACCTGAAGCTTATCCAGAAATGCAATGAGACAGATAGCCCCAACACAAAATGTAAATACCCTCCTCCATCCCATGCTTTACACGAGGCATCATGATTTCATTCAAAACAGAAGTAGGTCAGAGTGACAATGGGTTTCCATGTCTTTATACAGCACTATTACCACACAAAACCATAAAAAAATTGCACATCTTTTGTACTTCAAGCAAACAGTGGATTTTAAACTCAGTAGCTACTTATAATTGGCACAGTTTGTGGCACAGAATAATAAATATTTGCATAGACTGTGTTACAACAGTTTGAAAAAAATGGTAACTACTTAACAGCTTCTACTATAAATACTTCCCAGGCAGACCAGGAGCAACTCAGGCACGGTACTCCAGTCACTCTAAACACTTTTCAGAACGGATTGACTTGATGGTACTATTTAATACTATCTCTGACTGTTTAGATTTCACCAAAAATTGGTTAAGATCACTGACAGCACTGTGTTCATTTTGCTCTTACCTGCTGCATGACAGGTAGTAAAAAGTGTTATTTTACATGACCTCACCAGACACTTTTACCCCAGAACAGAAATCCGGCTCATTCCTGGTGATTTACAACTAAGGAGATTCACATCCTAGTGAATTATATACACTAACTGATATGTGAAGACAATACCATTTTTGAAAAGGCATTTTGAGCATCATATTAAAAACAAGCCACTCACTGTTCAAAATTTTACTTCTGGCTGCTGATTGCATACAATAATTGAAAAGCTCTGATATTTAAAATTCTAGGATTAGCAAGCCACAATTTTTTAACTTAGAAATCCTTCTGAGAATGAAAAGGGTAACTTCAGAAAATTGTTAAAAACGTAATTTCTTTACTGCTTACCTGGTGAGCCGTTTTGGTTGCAGTCGCTCTCCAAATTTCCTGAAAAAAGAAGAAGTTGCTAATTTAAAACAAAAGTGTTTAGTCATAATTTTACAGTGAAATACTATTCCAATTTTACAATTCTTGAAAATGTATTGGAATTTGGTGTCTTTTCTTTGTAGTTTCCTAGATAGATTACTGCTAAAATATCAACCACCTCCTTGCAACAGCTTTTCCCACAATAGCAGAGGCTTTTTTTATTTGGAACACTAGATAACTTTCTTTGCTAGTCACATTTACTTTCTCTCTGAATCACTTTTCAAAAGTTCAGATATCACAAGTATGTAAATAACTAGAAGATCTTTGCCATAGCATTGACCAGAAGTGCCAACAATTTCTATATGTTAATAACTGCTTTTTAACAGACTTATCTCTGAGTTGACAAATCACAGTGAATGCTTCCCATCAAGACAATTTCTCAGAAATCTGTTTTTCCTTAATGACTTCTTACAAAAAGGATGACAACGTATTTCATACGTGCCAGTACAGAATTATAAGAAAAATCTCTCTCATGGAATGTAGCCAAGCATGATCCAGAAATATCCTGCTATACACTTAACGTTTTTTAGCCATAAAGTGTTTTGACACAGCTATATTTCTTTCAGTGCTTTAACACTGTTCTTGAGAGACAGTACACTCTTTACACTAGGTTAAGACTTTCCACAAAAGTCTTTATTTACATAAGACAGTGAATTTACACAGGACAAACATTTTCATTAACAAAAACATTCTCAGAGTAAACCAAAATGGTCAGGTAAAAGACCTGAAAAAAGGAAGGCCATACCCAGCAATGTACATCTGCTCAACCTGGTAAGGAAGTATAACCACAAGCTAAAATGAGGACACAGAGGGAAGAGAGGGGAGGAGAAAAAAAAACCAAACCAAACCAAAACAAAACCACTGAGGCATAAGCGATTGTGCTTCTGCTGCCAGTGTTCATAAATATCTCTATGACTTGCCGAACTCTTTGGTAAGTAGGCATATCTTTCCCTTTATGCTTCCTGGATAATGAAAAACCCCTCCCCTAATACTGCCCTACAACAGTGTTGGAGGCTCCCTAGGACAACAAGAATTTGATCGCTAAATGACATGACAAGAAATTCCCCTGTTCATGCAGTCGATCCGTCCTGAACTCTACAGCAACTGGTGGTGGAATGATTTGATACATTCCTATTTCATTTAAGTAATTCTAGAAATGTACAAAGTAAAAATACATAGCTATTGCCATTTATATAGTTGAGCCGAATAGCACTCTCCTGAAAAGACAGCGACAACAACATTCAGCAAATTTTGAAGTTATTTTTCAAGACTTGAGAAATTAGACTTCTAAAGTACTGGTAGTCCACTCTATGTAGAGGAATTGAATAAGCAAGTGAAGCCAAATTATTTTTTTCTGTTTAAACAATGAAATCAAAACTTACTTTTCCGACCAGACATAAGTTCCTTTCACGTTTTACTTTGTTGTTGTTAGTATACTGTTCACTTGTTTGGCTTTGTTTTAATTTTAAATGAAACAATGAAACTAAAATTCTTGCTGCAAGATTTGTTTCTATATATTTTAAGTTTCGAGGTCTATTGGATACATACTTCATTTATATTTTTCTCTGTGGTATGTATCACTACATTGATATTTGTAATGCCAAAAGGTAACTAGAAAACCCAAACAGCTTTGCAGTTTGGCAGCAGGGAAGTTATATCCCAAAGCCTTTCTGCTTCTACCACTTATCTTTTCAGGATCTGCCTAGCTTCATCTCCCGAGCACGCCCTGTGCCTCTGATTTTCCCTGGATAACAGTGTGAGTAGGCGTGCATATCCCACCCCCCTTCCCCCAGTACTATCTATGCAGTTACTGCTCTCCCCTGAAGACCTAGGATCATTGTATCTGGCAGAGGATTCACCTGTCTGTGCCTCACAACTAGACAACAGATTACCTTTAAGCAATAATCTACAGACAAACAACATCACTATAGATTAGCTCCCTGATTTTGAGTAGAACTACAGTCTTTGTTTCAATCCCTCTGCACATTTTAATTCACCATGAAAAAAATTGAGGTGCCTATTTTGGAGCAAAGGAGGCATCAAGCACACCACACTTGCTTGTACTGTGGCCAACAGATCCAGTCCAAGATGAGGACACTAGTGTATCAGAAACTGCATTAACACAGAAAACCTCCCAGACAAAATCTTACACTCCCCTAAGGCAACATCTACCCATGCAGAACTCTGGAACGCAGCAGATACATTCCCCTTGCACGTATGCTTATTGCTGCCTAAAAAGAGCTTTATTAACAAGGCATCTACACAAAACAGTTGCAATTACGTAAAGAAATAAAGCCCACCTTTTTCTTTAGTCAAATCCTGAATATACAGCACAGGAAAAAGTACCAAAATCCCCATTCTTCAGAGGCAGACCTGAAGCACTGAGTCGCTCTAGAGATGCACAGCGTAAACTCTGATCATCTGATGCTCAGTGCAGTACCTTTATAAATCACATGCCAGCTTTCCCTAGCCTCCTCCATCCAAAATAAAGTTAATGTCACTGTAATCAACTTGTGAACACGTATAAATGCTACCCTTAGCAACATGAACCTTCCAAAGAGATGATGCATAATTCTATGCATCATTTGGTAGATCTGGTAGATCTTTTATTATTCTTTCAATATACATTAGAGGGAGAGGTAGAATAAGAAGAAATTACATATTCACATTTACTTACTGTAAGTCAAATTTTTTACTATCTCTAAATTAAATTCAGCTACTTTTTCCTCGATAATGTCCTCTTGACAGATGACTGATGGTTATGTACCCTAGCCTTGGTGTCAATGAACAGCACTTTCCTGTACCACCCCAAAATCATTCCAAAGATCCCATAAATGTTCTTCAGAGCTAAGAACTCTATGACTTAACCTACAAACCACTTAGATTAGTAGACATTTTCACAGGGATAACTATATTTTAGGAAAAATTAATGAGACTTGTACAGGAATGCTATAAATCATACTATTTAAATAAGTGACCAATATGTACATGAATAAGGTTGACTGACATTGCATTCTTACACATCCTGTAAAAAACCTCCCTAGCTCAATAGCAAGAGTCAAAGAAGTTAGAATTCAAGAATGATTAAGAATGGAATAGGAAACACAGACATTACCATGTCATAGCATTATTCTGCCACACCCCCACAATTCTGAAAACTGCCTGAAGTTCACTGAAAACGTAGCGGAAAAAAGCTATCTCAGAGTAATAAAAGATACCACAAAAGTCAATATGGGTGATCAACAGTTTTCATATGCAATTGGCTAAAACTCTTTAGCCTTTAGTGAGAGTGAGAGCATGAGGAAGAAGTGACAAACAGAGGCAAAGACCTAAGAGACTAATAAAAGATATGCAAAATGTGAAAAGGAGATGGTTATTCTCTCTCACAAACACAGGAATTAGGAAATATATCTAATATCTGAAAATTTCATTTTAGAATAAAAAAAAAATTTCCGTGCTCTACAAACACTGTTATAACTAAGTTGTGAAACATATTGCTAGAGGATATCGTGGAGGCTGAAAGCACAAATGGACTCAAAAGATTAAATGAAAGTCTGGTACAGGACTCCATCAGCTTCCATTCAGCATGACCTATTTTTTACAACCTTGTTCTCAGGAAAACCTAAACCACATTCTACCAGCAGCAAAGAAGTTACCGGGAGTTAAAAAAAAACAGTCTACATTTACCCTGTCTTTCATATTCTTTCCTTAATTGTCCATTAGCAGGCACAGTCCAGTATATATACTCCCATGAACCTGATATATTCCACAGCAGCAATTGCATCCAGGATGTCAGATTTTCAGTCACATTGCAAAACTCAAGATATACAAAAAAAGACATGAAAATTTAAAAAAAAAAAAAGGCATCACATGTATTTCATTTAACAGTTCATCTGGTTTACTCTTTCCATATGTTTGCAACTGGATGTAGATACTTGTATTGACAATGCAACCTGAAGTACAAAAACATCAGTAACTACCACGTAGAAGAAAAGACTAAGAGGCTTTTTAATTTTTCTGATATTAAGACAGCCCATTTGAAAGTGCAAGAAACACATTATCAATGGTTTTGTACTAAATGACAGATGTTGTACAAGCTATGATTGCTGTTATTTCAAACTTTCGTATTTGACTGACATGTTGAAAAATGAACCAGTTCAGACATTTCAAGGTTACCTGTCAGAGATGACAGAGACCGCAACATTTTTCTTGCATAAGTTCTCCCTGGATTTCACTGTTCTGGAATTTCTTTTTATATTCAGTATTTCTTTTCCTCCTCTTGTTTACATCTTGAAAATATGCAGATTGATGGATAACAAATATACAGGAGAGGAAACTAAAAATGTGTCATAGTTCTATTCCTATAGTGGTTATTAAACAAGCTAAATATATATAATTTGAAATCTTAATTATAAGTTATATAACATTATATCTGAATGCTCTCCAAGTTCCTTTCCTTTCCTGTTTTTGTTATCTTACTATCCAAGACTAAGCGCCATTTCAGGTGTATGTATTGGAATTCTGGACATACAGTCAAGTTACCGTTTCAATTCACAAAACTAATTCAGTGCAAACTGTATTTTATTAGTATTTCCCTAACACACTGCACTGCAAACATGAGTGTAAGCATTAGTCACACCATAATCACTTGCTGTTGCAGCAAGTTACACTTGTTCTAACAACTCTTTTCCCAGTCTGTAGGAATAACTTTTCTCCCACATCATGTCCCAAGTCATTCTTCTTTTCAAGTCCATCCTTTTTATTTAGCAAGTCCCAGTTCGCCATTCAAACTTCTTTTCCCCATTCACAGAATGGGAAGTGAACTTACTCTTTTTTTTACCTCTTTACTGCCCATCAAGTAATGAACAAGTGCGCTAACATTAATTTTACAAGTACACTAACTAGCTTTGCTCAAACTTTTAATATTCTCAGGTTAGGTGAAAACATGACACAACATATAGGGTAAGTTTCAAACGTTTTCAGAAAATAGCAGAATGCCAAATCCTATTTGGAATTCCTAGCTCAGATACAATATGTACTATACTATAGTTTTCTATGGCTGCAGGAGCATGAATTTCCACTGTTTCCAGCACCTACAAAGGAGCACAAAGACAAAGAAACTCCACTTATTATATGCCTCTACTGTAAGTACCAAACTTTTTTTCTGTTATACAATCTTACTTTCTGGAGATAAACATAACTGTTTGACTGAATATTTTTTTCAATGGTTCTATGTGTGAAGTCAACTTTGGAAGGAAAAATAAATAAATTAAAATTAACCGAGGCGGTTTTGCCATTTGCAAGAACAAAATTACTAAATATATATATGTAAAAAAAAAAATAATCACATGCTGTCCCATTCTCAACTTTAACTGAAAATCTGTGGTCACTAAACTGCTCTAGCATCCTCCTCCCTGGAATATGAACTTCAAATTTTTCCGGTATTGGCCTTCAGCCAAGAGCATCCTTTTTACAGTCCCTGAGAAAGTCCATTCACCTTTATTTACCAAGCACAGAAGCCTTAAAACAATATTTCCACAACATTCAAATAGAGGCAAACTTTAGCAATTTGCCTTAAGAATTCTATCTTCACTTGGCCTATAGACTGACAAAATTTTTGGCATCCAGTAGGAATAGCATGGATCTTTCTGTAAATAATGCTCTCCAGAAAGGCAAAAAGCAAAAGAGAGTTGTCAAATTTGAATACAGTAGGAATAACAGCTGAGCAGAAAGCAAGCCTGTTGGAGGGGCCAACACGAGGGGAATAGCAGGAAGGGTGAGGACTGAGAATGGGAAGACATGAGTGGCAAACTAAGACTTGCTAGGTGAGAAGAATGGGCCTGAGAACTTTATGGGAGATGAGGCACCAGAAAAGCCTGTGGCAAGGCAAAACATTCAGATTTAACCCCAGAATATACAAAGACTAGTACAAATACGCTACAGTTACTGTTTTCTCTGTTGACTTTTTTTGTGACAGAAGTTTTCATGGTGTCTTAAAAATTTCAACACTGAAAATAAAAGCAAAATACTTGCCTTACCCTGAAGAATCCAAAAACATATTATAGCAGATATCCCTGTGTTGAGATCTGAGTTGAAATCTCTATTTTCTTTTTGCCTTACACAAGCATGAAGAGATCATCATGGGTGTTGGGGGCTAAGCCCGATAGGCAGCTAAGCACCACACAGCCGCTTACTCCCCCACCCGCCATCAGACGGGTGAAGAAAAAAAAGCATGAGTAAAAAGCAAGAAAATTTGTAGGTAGAGATAAAAATTGTTTAACAAAGGAGAAGTGGAAGAAGAGAGAAACAAAACAAAACAAGCCAATCACTCACCACACAAGCCAATCACTCACCACCTCCCACAGGTAGACCAATGCCCAGCCAATTCCCAAGCAAAAGCTGGGCAACCTCTCTAAACTCCCCTCCTCTCCATTTTATTGCTGAGCATGACATTATATGGCATGGAATAGCTCTTTGGTTAGTTCGGGTCATCTGCCTGGTTCTGTCCCCTCCCAATGTCTTGTGCACCCCCCAATCACTGTGGGGGGACGGACACGGGGCAGAGTGAGAAATCAAGAAGGCCTTGACGCTGTGCAAACACTGTTCAGTGAGAGCTAAAACATTAGTGTGTTATCAGCACTGTTTTGATCACAAAGAACACAGCACCACACCAGCTGCTATGAAGAAAATTAACTCCATCCCAGCCAGACCCAGTACGATGAGAAAACTAGAGAAAAACCGATGCTTTCTACATGGGAAGCAAGTGCCGGATTTTGAAAAGGCACAGAGTGCCTGTTCATTGGAAAAGTTTCACTCCCAAACATCCGACTGTCAAATCATTTCCAACTGGACCTACACACTTGGTGCTTTTGACTGATTTAGCAAGGGCCTAACATTTTTCCTGAATAGCGAAACCAATTCTTTATTAGTCCAGTTACATGATAGCACATATCACAGTATTTGCTGCAGAACATGTTAGAGGAACTCTTTAATAAACTACAAGAGATGACTGTAATACCTCAGTATGGATTCTGGAAACAATCCCCAGACAAGTGCTCAGAAGGAAACTTCCCTGGAAGGAAGTTATCCCGTAACTGTTCAGTGCAATCATTCCAGCTCCTTCTCCTGAAGCACAAACCTCTCAACATTGTCAGAAATAAGATACGGCAATCACTAATCCAGGGCAGTATAAGACCCGGAGACTGACTGAGTGGCAAGTCCCACTTGACTTAAACAAAGCTGTCAAATAAATAGGTTTCGAGACAAATACAGTGTGCTTCACATAGGCTTACTAAGGGATAGAGATGATTAAGAATACTGAATTAAACACAGAATAGAGTGACTGAAGAAAGTTTTTACTTCCTCAGAGGTGGTCTGAGGGAAACAATGCTTGAAACGGGAGGAGTCTAATGAAGAGAATTTCAGATTTTTATATAATCTCTAGAGAAGTTCAGGATACACTATGCAATTCAATTCAGAAAGAAAGAACTTAAGAAATTCCAACCTCTGCTCTCCACCAATATGAAGTGACAAAGAAGTTTGGTGAGAGGTTGAAGTGAAGTTCCAACGTTTCTAATATCTACCCAATAGCTGGTATACCAAAAGCCATTAAGTGTGACGGGTTGGGGAGGGAGAAATACTGCCATTTCAACTACTAGATGTATATTGTAGTTAGGAGCGTAGCAAAAGAAAACTCTGTGCTTCGCTTAATCCCAGTTCTAAAAACACGGTCAACTGTCAAATGCAACCTTCTCCTAGACCTCTTACATAGCCATGAAACTTGTGAAAAAATGTGAAGAGTTTGGGGTTGGGCAGTGAGACAAAAGCCTTTTAAAGAAAGAAATTAAAATAAGACAAGTCATTTACAGGTATTTTTTATCATTCTCCCTCAACTTTAAAACAACTGCTACATACATTTGAAAGAGTTTCTAGCTTTCCAGATAAGTTCAGCCTTTAGCACAAGATGACCCTTGTCATAACAGGACCTATTGTTTCTACCATAAGAGACAAAAATACTTTTCAAAGAATTCATTTCAAGTTGCTATGTGAAAAGTTATCACAAACCTATTAAACGTGGTATACTACAAGCTCACCAGCATGTGAGCTCACTAGGTTTGCCTACTGAGGTTAGGAAAGTGAAATACTAGGTTTTCTAGTTTGAGGTTTTATATAAAAGTATTCCTTTTCAGCTGTTAACAGAGACATCATCTGAGAAAAGCTGAAAGAGATGGATTCAAGTAGTATCCTGGGACTCTGTTTTCTCTCTTTCTTTTAATCCTCTATCCTCTGCCCATTTCCAGCTTCAATTTGCTTACCATAGACAAATTAGTGAGGAACTGAAGCAGCACTGAGGAAAGTTCATACTCATGGATTTTAAACATGCTTAAAATTATCAAAGCCAACATATATACAACAATGCCCATGTACAGGACACATTGAATAGTTCTCAGGAGCTATCCCTTAATCTTCCATTTGTTGAAAACATGTCATACAGGTTAAGTAGTATACTGCAACCTACATGGTAAGACTCAGCTACTCCACATCAGCCTTGTTTTGTTTTTGCAGATTTCTACATTTAGAATAACATCTTACATCAACAGTAAAAGCAAAGCAGCAGATGTATGTTTTAAAACACAGGAATTTTCTGTTACTGTAAGCATATTTTCCTGTGCACAGATTTCTGTGAAGACAAGATGCAAATACTGAAAATATTTCTGTGCATTCACCTACACAACCATATTCTCTTACAAACATTTTAGAACACAACTCCCAAGGGAAAAGATCATCTACCACTAGGAAACATTATCCCATCTGGTGGTTTCACAGACACAAAGAGAATTCCTACGTATTAAAAAATGGCCATTTATGATCCGGCATGAGCTGGCATATAAAAAAAGACCACAAAATTTCATGCAGTGGTTTCTGCTATGATTAGTCTCTGAAATACACATTAAATGTAGCTGTTGATTCACATTACTTTTAATATTTGTTTGCTGTTGAAGATAACTGATGCATTTGATTTCTATAAGTGTGCCTTATTCCACACAGATATCCTTTATTTTTTAAATGAAGCTGAAAATAGGGCACTGTTATGATTTGCCAATGGTAAAAATGCGGAGCTCAAAAAAAGCAATGTTCTACAGGTTTAACACATGATTAAAAAACCAAAACACCTAAAGGACACAATTTCTAAGAGACTAATGCAAAAGACATATAATTGGATATATGAATTCAGTTAAGATGGAAGTAAACACAAGCAATTGGTATTACTTATGCTCAAATAAAACATTTCACATTTATGTTTTCCATGGATGAGGATATTGAATAAATGAACCATACAAATGGCTAAAACAAAGGCCTTCAGAAGGAAAATTTTATGTTCTCCAAAACAAAAATGGATTCAATATCCACAGGTCTGATCATTAGGGGAAACAGTTGTACTGCCAGTAACATCCAGCACTAAACAACCACCACACTGGAAACACAAACTAAAGGGCAAGAACTAAACTAAACAAACATATTGTCAAAAGAAAGGACAGGTGATGAAGTCATTCCTCTCTCATCCACTCTATACTCCACAGCCTACGATTCCACACAACCTTAATTCTTCACAAAGTTCTGAGCAGATTTACTTTTCTCAGGCTACCCACCTCCATGTCCCACACGTTTTTTCTGTGGCCTCCACTGATCTTTATAGTTGTAACTTAATGCCATACAGCCTAATATGACCCAACCTACACTGTGAGTGTCCCTAATACTGTGGCGTTATCTGTGTAGCATCTTAGAGAAAGGAGTTTTTAAATCCTTAGACTACTCATGCCCTAAACCTTTTATGGTCTTCTACTATTTCCTTTCACTTAGCAGAACCACAGAAGCTGTTGCTGTGCTACTTCCTCAATAAAAATACCACTGTGGCCATTACTCAGTTCTATGAAAGGTGTAGAAGACACTGAAAATTATGTAGATCCATTACTTTGCAGTGATACATGTATCTTAGGAGCGTTTGGTTTTTTTTTTGCTATGAACATACTTAGGTTTATGTAATATGACATATGCAACTAAATACACAGATAAATGATCCATTTCAGAGGCTCTTTTTTCTGTATCACACACCTGAGGTATGGAAACTGCTGAAGAAATTACACCTATCTCCCCTGTCACTCCCTCCAGGTGCAACTGCGTTCGTAAGCATGATCCTCTAGAGCTGATGAAGTCAGCAAAATTACAGTGTCCAGATCACCCATCACGCTGCAGGCTGGTTCATCATTCAGGATGAACACATGCACTAACAGAGTCACATGCAGTCATCAGCTCACTCTCACTTTCGCCTGCCAGCAGCACTTAGGCCCTGATTCTCATTAGGGTGTCTACTGTAATAAATATTGCTGTAAAGACTTTGTCCTGAAGATCAGTTGAACTAAAAGCTAACCGATTTTAAAAAATACAGTTTTCATACCCACACATGACATACAAAGAGCTAACCTCAGCCAATCTGCTTTGAAATACTGCTGACCCAATATACCCTCTTTCTTATCCATCCTACAAAAGGAGATAAAATTAATTAAAACCTCACCAATCAAGAATGTCTAAGGGACATGAACAATGCTAGCATTTGTCCTACTCCTAAAGTCCTTTTCTCCCCTCGAAAGAGCGAGTGATGGGTGGTCCAACTGCACTGTGGCCCTTTGGAAGTAGGGGGCACAGCAGCCCCTGAAATCACAAAACCAGAAAGTTTTTGATCGATACACAAAACATTCCCTCTCTCCAAGGAAAAAAAAAAAGAAAAAAAAAAAAGACCCACCTGCTCCAGGGTGAATGCCACCAACAATGCACTATCACATCTTTGTACTGCATGCTCCTGTACTGCTCCAGCCTATATTTAAAGAATTTAAGTCCTCCAGCACAGGGAACATGTTACGTGTTTGAAACAAGTCTTCTACTGTACAGCACTATATACACTTTTGGCACTATATCAAATAATACTGACATAAATACAATAGAAAAAGCTCTGCTTCATTTAGTCACGCCCTCTCACTGGAAGTCACTGGTTCAATTAGAAACTCCCTCTCCCTTTTCTGACCTGCTTTCATCCTCCCACATTGCTTTCATTATTGTCCTCTCTTTTTTCCAATCCCCAGAAAATCACAGAACCACAACTGCAATTTAAATACAGCTTGCACCGTATCAGTAAATAGGCTCACTTCTAAACAACTTACAGAAGTGAACAAATTCACTTCTTTGTACTAGTCTACCTACATTTGGAAAAAAACTTCATCCAGTAAATCACTATACTTGCACATGATTCTAAAAATCAAAGGTTAGTCCAAAATGGACATAATTTTAATCCAGACAGAACTCACACAACTCTGCCACGCTAAGTAAGGCAAGAAAGTCAATAAGGTCAGCTTATTTAAGAACAAGAAAGTGCCTAAACATATATCTGGAGATGTGTTCCCTGCTTTTGCTTTTTGCTGTAGGTACCTGCTGCAAGAAGCTACAGTAGCCCAAAGATCTCAAGTATACCAAAGAACTTGGATGTTATCAACTTAAAGCATGCCATTAAAATGTTAGAATGGTGTAGAATGTGAAAAACATCATCCAAAATTACTCCATTTATTAAGATTCCTTTATATTCACATGCTATTACTTCTTTTTGATTGACTCCCTAATAACGTTGGCTCAAATGTTCAGTGGAAACTGCAGATTTGCACACACTTACCTTAGCAACTGAAAGTTATCAGCTTGAAAAATCAGCATGCCAACAGAATCTCAGTCCCTAAAACACAATATAATTTGGCTCAGCTATTGTAACTGCATAGGGAACGTGCAATGTAAGGCTCATTAGTTTTATCTTCATCCACTCAAACCAAAAAAGAGTGACTGCTAGGAAAAAGGAAAACAACTGCACATAGTTCACAAAATTGGCTACTAAAATAATGGTGAACTGCTAATACATAAAAACAGTCTGAAGCATGCTTCCACATGTCCCACATTCACAGCTTTCAGTGACAACTACTTTACTCAAGAGTACGGTTATTAGGATTATTCTTGTCCATCTAGCACAGTAAATTTCCACCTGGCTCTCACCTTGCACATCATCTGTGAATAGATATTTCGCGAGTGAACTTGACTTTCATTTCCTAAGAAAGTCATTCTATGTCCCCTACTAAACCATAATTTAAGTACCAGCAGGCCTTTAAAAAACAAGCAGCTACCTTTTCTTTTAAGAAATTAAATTTCTAAATATGATAAGAACAGAGTTATTGAGTAATAAAGGAGTGCTTTTTACAGTTACCATAATTGTAAATAAGATTTAGTCTGAAGAAGGATTTTTTTAGATGCGTGAGGAATCAACTTTAATAAACCTACTGATTGTTGCTTCTGTTGCCTGATTACTTGACAAAAGTCACACATTAGGCACAAGATGAGACTTTTTAAACCACTTTCCTGCCAATGTAGGAACCTTCCGTTATACTATAGTACCTCAGGATTTGCTCAACCTTGCTTTCAACGGTTGAATGTCTGCAGTGTTAGAGAACAGCTTCCCCTCTTTAAATACACCTTCCATCCTCAACTAGAAGATAAGCATTCATCTTCTGTGCAGAAGGCAACTTAAAAAAGTGAATAAAAAAGAAGCACAAAAACTTAAGGTTCATGGTCTTCTTTGAATTGCCACCGTTCACTGTAATGCCAAAAATACATAATAGAAGCAGAAATTGTGAATGATTTTGCAAGGAAGTGGTAAAGAACCATACTGAACTTGCAAAGGAGGAAGATTCTCAAAAAGCCAGCCTAACCTCACTAACCATAAAGGCAAATATGTATTTCTTTTGAACACATCTTAAAGAGGTAACAGGTTCTTGACAGGGACAGTCATTGGTCAGCTCAAAATTTCTAACCACTGCTCTATTAAACTAATAGGTTAATCACTCTTCCATGTGCTTTTCCTTACTCTACACCCACATAAACAAAGGAGCTTCATTACTACAGCGACTGCTTCCTATCAGCAGAAAAACAAGGAGAACGTACTAATCTCTCTCTAAGGGGCTTACTGTCCCGCTCCAAGCTCCTCAACCAGCTTCCCCCGCACCACCTGCAGAGCTCAGACCTTCAGAGGGAGCCAACTCAGCCCATCAATCTGTCACATCACTAATACACTAGGAAGCATGAGACAGAGGGAAACCAGTGGTTTTGGTTGCAGAAAGCTGTTCGGTCACCTCAGCAAATTCAACTTTAACAGAAGCCAAAAAAGATTACACAGAAGCAGCAGCTAAGCTTGTTTTCTCTTACATTCTAGCAAGCCCGTAACTCTCATGGAGAAGAATTATATGTAAGAAAATAAAACACAGAAGAATTCTCTAACCTAGAAAGTTAAAAAAGTATATGCACTACACTATTTTAATTTTTAATCGAGTCAGTTGTTTCCTTTTGTTTAAGGAAAATGACTTGCAAAAAACAGGTCTTAAGCATAATTAAGAGATCTTACCAGCAGACTAACATCCTTAGTCAAAGTTTTGCTTGGGATAGTTACAAGACTCTCACCCCACATGCAGTCAGAACTTAATGCAAAATGACTAAGGATACTAACATATCTACGGTTTAAGCAGACCAACTCTGACAAGTCTTGCTGTGACAGTTTAAGTCACCACTATCTCAAATGCCTCTCCCACCTCTCTGCTAGGTCAGGGTAAGCAAACGTGTCTGTGTCCCAGCCGCTCCAGTTCACAGTTGGACTGTGGCTTCACAGGCAGCTGAGCTGATTTGTCGCCACCAAACACAGGTCTTGCCTGCCAGCTTCCCCCTGGCCACACTGACCTACCCTTACACACCAAACTCTAGCACTTGTCAGACCTTTCCACAGATTGATTCAAATCAGTAACCCAGAACAAAAACTATCTTTCTGGGGAGGAGAGGGATGAGGGAAGGGAAGTGAATTTTATTGATTCAGTCATGAACCCAGTGAGTGCCAGCGCCACCACAATGCAAGCAACAGGAACACTCAGAGGAGAATGTGACCTCCCACTTCGGTAGCAGTGCGCTATTAGAAATCTGGTGCATCCACAGCTTCAGTTGGGACCCACTTCACTGTATTTTAAATAATATAATAAAAAGAAAGCCACAATTCATACATTCCCTTTACTGATCTTTTTTTTAGGAACTGTAAGCTTTGACAGCAATAGTATATATAGTGCTTAGCCCACCAAAGCAAAAGTTTCAAGAGCCATTTTTAAAAATCTTTACTATGTTTTTATACTTCTAAACAACACCTTTAGGAAATGGGGATGAGTCCCTATCATCTCCTTCCTCCAGCAACTCAGTCAGTTGAGTCAACTTTTTATATTTTAGAATGTTTCTTTTTTTTTTTTTTGAAACACAGTATTATTACCATCTGTACCCTCTCCTTTCATTCCCTTTCCTCCTCCAACTTCCAGACTGCTGTAATCCTTCAAAATGCAAAATGGAAGCAGCTCCTTATATTCATTAAAAGGAAACTGCTAGTTACATAAGCTTACTTCTATGCAACTATGTCTCATCCACTGATTCTAAATTTGTAAAACAATTTACAAGTTATATCAGTATGTAAGCAGAGAATAGGTTATCAGCTCATAAGCAGGTTTCCATGCACACAGTAATTTCCAAATTAGCAAATAAAATTCATCTCTTCAGTAGATTAAAATGATGATACAAAACCTGTGAATACACATACTTTTTAACACATTCATATTTGGCACCAACCTGTTTTACAAAATTGCAGGTTTTCCTAGATTTCAGATGTTTTCTTACTGCATCACCCAGGAATTATGTGGTTACACTAACATTAACTGGGCGCAGTTGCAAAATGAGCTGTCAGTATCCTAGAATTAATCAATCTCGAGTATATTGTTTCGTAATTAAGCTTATGAATACATCAGCCCATGAATATAAAAACAGCAGCAATAAACACACATCCCAGAAAAGAGGGAGAATTATAAGGCTCTTTTTCAACTTTCTAGGACAGCTAAATCATTTGGAGGCTATTCTTCATCATCAATCTTTTTCACTGTGGTTGTGCTAACGGTCTCCAACTGGGGAGCATTTTATATAAGCAAATTATTCTCAAGCCTTTAAAGTCACATCACTAGACAGCAAAATTAGGTGATATTCCCTCTGCAGTTTACAAACCTGTGTTTTAATAAAAACATAAATGTTTTAAGCTATTTAAAAGCTTTGGATTTCTTGTTGTTGGTTGTTCAATTGATTCATAGGTAAATTATTTCTATGTTTCTAAGAGATTAATTTGTACTTCAGCTACAGCCCCTGCAATAATTAAAAGAGCATTCCTACATAGGAAAGACACAGAAATTCAGATTCCCATTTAATAAATACTTGACTACTGAAAGAGAAAAAGGAAAATAGGGTATGTATAGCAACAAGTATATTTCTGTTTAAATTATATAAGCTAGAAGTTCCTTTCAATTTCTGCTACTTTTAATTGCAAAAGTCAAATATTTAGAAACAAATTGCTAGAGAAATATGATCTCCACAATGCCTATCATCAAATACGATAATACTTTTAATAACTGTTGTGGTAAATGGGTCAATGATCCCCGACCAAGATAATTAAACGGACACTCCAAAAATACACTTTCATTCCTCCTTATCACAGTACATTTACAACAACCATATGAAAAGATTAGATTACGTGTCTGAGACGTCAGCAGGCTAATACCTTATCATCCTTTCTTCTGGTATTATAATATTACAGTTCTCTTACGTAGTTACACATGCTCCTGTTGTGCCCAAATAGCTTTTATGGGGCATTTTTCGTAAGAAAAAAAAGCCTGCAGAGCACAAATGCAAAGCAGTTATTATTGTCCATTTTTTTAAATGGAAATTGTGTGAATCATACTTAATTCAAGTAGGCTTGCTTTTCAGGTTTGTCAAGTTTAAACTCCACACAGATGCAAATTACTGGTAAAACTTCTCCCTGCATGTTAATGAGGTACAATATAAACTATGAAGCCAACTTGAAAACAGGAATGTTTGAGACAAATTTTACTTGATCTAGGTATTCTAAGTGTTTAAGGAACTAATATTTTAAAAGAAAGTCTACCCAACAGCACTTAACTTCTTCATGATCTTGAACCTGTGACTGCTACAACACTAGTTTCCCAGAATAATGCCTGTGCTGGCACAAATTTTTGTGCAAGGATTTTACTGCATGATAAGCGTGCCTAAGCAGTGTTGCGAAGACTCCCAACTGCTGAGCTTTGAACCCAACCTCTTTTCAAAACATTGTCTCATCCTTTCAAGTACATTCAGGCCAGAAGGGAAAGTAAATTGTCAAAACTGTTTTGAAGTACTAAACAACCAAATTTAAGAAGTCATTTCAGTTAGCAGCTACCACCGTCTCACTCATATCTTGACCAGTTTAAAAATGATCACCAACACAGGACTGCCGAGCGTATAATACCTGGAACATGCTAATCAATCGGGAGATTTCCTTCCTGCAATTCCTGCCTACTGCTGCTTCAAACAGGGCAGACTGAGCTCTCCAAGCAAAATGGGAAAATCATGGACAAATGCGATCATTAAGGTTCAGCAATCAGATACATAAACTGAACTCCTGAATTAAAACATGCAGATACCTGTGCAGCCAAGATAAATGAACAAAAAAAGTCTCATCCTAAAGAAATTGGGGGGGATGACCTGTATTAAAAGTTACAGCTTAGAATTCAGCATTTTAGAGAGATGGTATGTTTTCTTCCAAGGTATTAATGCATTCTGGAAAACAGGGACACGCTAATGTGTCCACAGAGCAAACTTAGTATTCTGCTAGCAGCTAATACTCCTTCACTGCTTTAGTTTCCCAGTTTACTAAAAAAAAAATGAAGCTTATGCTATAAAACTGATTAGCCATCCGTGCAGTAACTTTGGAACCCATAAATCAGTTCTAACTAAGTTTAAAAAGAAGAAAAGAGTTTTTAAAGACAACTAAGTTGCTATGAGTTTTATGAAAACCGGAGGCTGGATAGATATTTCCAAAATACTGGTGTCATTGAAAAAGACAAGCAGAACTTGGAAATTACATACTGTTTCACAGCTGGTCACTTTGCATATGCCATTTCGGCAGATAGTAAGCATATGCCTTAGCTATACTACAGCTACACTTTGCCTATTAGGGATGAAGGAGCTCATGGTATTGTCCTGTAAACTTTCCTCACCATACAGGGCACAACTGAATAGGAAACACAAGTTCTTTAGTCCCGCTGTTTAGAGAACAACTTGGAGAACAAAAAAACGCTGTTACTTGACAATAGCATATGCAAAATGCAGTCTAAACAAATGAAGAAAATTCAGAATGCCAATTCTGAAGTGCTTAAATTATCTTATAAGGTTATGGGAAAGTTTAAATACTGTCAAAACAGCATTCACGCATATAGAATACAGTACCAGCATTTCATCTTAACAAAACTTTTCAATTTGTTATCTACATGCTGTTCACCCAGGCATAAGAAATATAGAAACCAACTGTTTGCTCTACAGTCAGATTGTAAGGAGAGGGTCTCCAGAATTTCTAATGACAGTAATAAATTATGAAATGCAATTTAACTGTTGAGTTACACACAATTTT
The DNA here is from genome assembly GCF_000699145.1 of Aptenodytes forsteri. NCBI lineage: Eukaryota > Metazoa > Chordata > Aves > Sphenisciformes > Spheniscidae > Aptenodytes > Aptenodytes forsteri. The sequence goes on along the minus strand of NW_008794542.1, from coordinate 1,862,610 downwards.
AGGGCCCCTGCCTTAAGTGGATTTGTAAACCAAAAAAAACTCATGAGTTGCATACTAAATTTATTTATGACTATAAACCTCTTGGAACAGGTATCAAATTATGTTATGTTTACTAGCCTGAAGAAAGCCTAATAAAACATTCTGGCAATTTAAAGATAAACACCAGAAAAGTATTTCACTGTGTAACTTAATATTTGGTTTTTTTAATCTCCCCAGTGGTTCACAGGTTGTTGTAATAGTTTTGTGTGCCAAGTTACCTACCATATTAGCTATGATGGTGTCTAGCTCTTTAAATAGATGGTATTGCTATGGGGACAGAGGAAGAACTGCTGGACTGTTTCTATGATGAGAAGGGTAGTGGGAGAAGTGAAATGTGAGCAGCAGGTTTGGAAGCCTGAGGTATTTTTCACTTCTGTTTTGTATTTTTTCCATATACACAGGAAACTCCCTTGGGGGGAGAAAGACCAACTTCCCTACAGCTAAATACAAGAACATGTGTAAAACAGAAAAGCCATAAAGTCTTCAATGTTTCCATACCTTCAAAAAAAAAAAAATTTAAAGAATCAGACAAAAACTTCAACACTGAGATAGCAAAATCTAATTTTCCCGCCTCCAAAATTTCTTCAGACTGCAAAGTCTTTGCAGTAGTAGAAAGTTCAAGAGAATCAAGAGACAGAAGATTAGGATGCCTCCACACACACATACACACATCATCATCTACCTTCGTATTTAGAGTTCATTCTCTTCCCCAACCCCAGACTACTGTCCGTCCATTCCCCTCCACTCCCTTTTGCTGCTGCAAAACAAGTGAGGCAATAATGAGGAAGAAGGGTAGTCCACCCAGAGGTGCAGGGCCTTCTGCTCCCACTGCTAGTGGATGCAGGGATTATTTTTATTCAGGCCAAGGCTCCAGCAATCCATTTGTCCATCTCCAACAGCAGGATTAATGGACAGCTGAAGAAGAGTAAGAACCAGAGAAGCCTAAAAGGTACTTCCCCTGAACATTCTCCCATCTATGACTGTTTTCAGTTCAAGGGATTTCTGAGCCCAGTGTTGATGCCAGGAATGAACACAGCTTTTATTAATAACTGGACCTCACACAGTCCAAGCATACTGTAGATAGTAAAGGACACACACTATGTGCTTTGGAGACCAGTGGGGCAGAGAAGAGACCGAGGGAGAGTTCTGCTATAGAACAGGGCTACACTAGATGTGCAAGGGAATCGCAAGGCAACTTGGCATCATCAGTATGATCAGCCTCGAAGGGTCACCCCTCCCCAGAACTAAAATTCAGTTTTAACACGTCAGCAAAGTCAGTTTCATATTGGAGTGACACTTGAAAAGCTTGCAAATCACATGGCTCAGAAGCAGCAGATGCTCACCACTGACCTGACCGCTGCAACAGAATGCCACAGCTGTCTGAAGGTACACACAGAAAGCCAGCTGCAAGTGCGGTATGATAATACAAATGTTTACTAATAAAATTAACTACAAACAGTAAGGGAAAGCATAATGAATCTCTACTAGTCATGTATTTGCTTTTGAGAGAGCTAACTGAAATAAATAAGAAAACAGAGCTTCTACATTTGAGAGTCCCAAGCAGTTTTGCTTTGGTACCATGCAATACAGCCCTGCTACCAGATGTTTCTAACTTTTGAGAACAAAATAAGACCTTTTTTGTTTGGGTTTTTGTTTTTGTTTTTTTTTTTTTTTTAAAAAGAAGCTGCAGACCCAGCTGAGTTGTTTTAGGGGTTTTGTGGGGGTTTTTTTGTTTTGTTTGGTTTGGTTTATTTAAGTTTTTTTTCCCTAAAGAAGGGATTCTCCAGGTTTCCCCAGAGATTGGCAACTACAAAGCACGATGTCCTTCAGGAAATATATCTTCATTAACTACACGAACAATGCCATGACAGGCACCCAACAGCTGCTCGACTATGCTGCTTTTAATAGTTACAAGATCTGGTCGACCATGCCAGCACACCTTGGGACAAACCTAAAGTATACTCACCATCAGGGCACCACTCTTCACAATACACAAGGAGTATAGAGAGATCCCGAGAGCTCCAGTTATCCTGACTGCTTTTGTAATGAAAACCAACACAGTCCATCCTTTCAGGTATACTAGAGCCCCTGTTAAAAGGGCTCCCTGAACCTGCATGCCACCCAACAGATAAAGTTTGTAAGCAGTATGAGTTATAGGTGAATACAGGCTACTTAGAGGAACGATACTGTGCCAAGACCTAGGGCACTTTGAACTCGGAGTCCTCAAGAAGATGTTTCTAACAGCTACAATTAACTGTAGACACTGTAGAAAACGGACAGAATAAGGAATCAAGAGGACTGAGACAGAAAGGCAAAAGCAAGTGGACAATGCAATAAACAGCCTCAGGCGGAAGAAAATGTAGTGGATTCCATTACAGGTTATTTGGCAAAGGAGAAGCTGATAAATGATTCAACTCTTGGGAGAACAGCATGAAGTTACTTTTGGCTTCCAAGACAGAAATTAAGAAACCAGCTGAAAAAAGGAAGCAGCCACAGACAGAAGGAGCAATGAAGATCTGGGACAAAACTTAAGTGTTTGCTTCCTGTTTCTCCAGTCCAGTGTTGCAAGACTGAATGTTCGAAGGTTCCTTTTACTAAAGAAGAAAATTTGCACACATCGAGCCTCGCTGGCTGGAACTGTTATTCAGTTCTGATATCCAAAGGACATGCCTATTTGACTTTTTAAATTTTGTTGCAAAATGAAGGGGGGAGAAGTGCTTTAGCCAAAGGGCTACATGAGCTGCTTAATCACTGAGAGTAAACTGAGGCTCACCGTTGAAAGAAAAAGTGCACCAGTGTTACACATCTACTTCAGGAATATCTTGATGTTATCCTTTCAAATACATATTTTTTGTGATGCAACAATAGCAGACAAGCTCATGACAAGTGTATCACAAAATCTACAAACTACTGAAGATTCCTTCTCTGATGAGAACAACAAATGTAGGAGAGAACTACTTCAGTCAAACTGGTAGTTTTTAACCTATATTAAAACACCCCAGTATGAATACTATTTCTCTTAAGGTTCTGAAAAGGTAATAAGAAAAGCAGATCTAATGTTTGTATTCAACCACTGAACCAGGCAAAAAGAAAAGTTACAATTTTATGCAGAAAGTTACACATGCTCTTTTAACCCATCTTATGTTAGGAGGAACTTTCTATATAGTAAATATTAATTTAACTTGTATAACAAAACTGTGTAACAAACAACCTGAAGTTTATCTGTATACACACACCCACTCCCCTTTTTTAGGCAATGCAGAATTTAGCTTTCAAGACCTGGTCTCAGCTTTCCTTTGTTTGCTTTCATCACTTCAAAAACAATCCTTTCTCCCAGTTCTGTTGCTTTAGAAATGAACCATGTTAGTAAGAACAAAGTGTCCTGTTTCTTCACAGCTTTCAATATACTCCCTACAAAGCCACTAGCAACAGATTGCAGTCTCTGAATTCATTCAAAGTTCTATTTTATCCATCCCTCTTGGGAGTAGCAAAAGGATAACAAAATAGCAATAGCTTCCCATACACTTCTAAGATGATGAAGAGGACTGAAACGTGTCAAAAGAGAGAAGGGTAGTGAAAGGAAATAATGAAACTCCTCCAAAATAAAGTGATCCTCCACTATGTCTTCTTCCTACCCCTCCCAAAATACATTTCCTGCCCTCACAATATCAACACTTAGGATCTTTCTTTGGCTTTCCCCATATAACTTAATTTTCTTCATCCCTCTGTATCAATGTTTTGTCTTTTGCTACACAACATATCTGGGGTTCTTGAATTCTTTAGATTCTATTTTCTCTCCAATCCTCACCAGTTCCTTAGCTGGGAGACAAGCAGCATACAAGTGCTCATTAGACATCCCCTCTCACGATCAAAGACACCGATATGTCCAAGCTCCAAGTTCCAAAAAGCAAGGGACAGGGTTTGGACTTGATTTAAAACATGCAGTTGTTCTATCACATTGGTTGAGTAGTAACAGTGACTTCCCCATTCTGTAGATAATGGTGGTGATGCTCTAAGCACACCACAAGCCTTACAGGGCTAGTAACAGCAAAAATTGGGGGGCAAAAAAAAGGAACATGACAGATTCAGAGTAAGGAGCAAGACTGTTGGGAAGTACTCTGGAAGCACTGCTCTGGACAAAGGTAAGTGAACACAGACTGCCCAGGAACAAAGAGAATAGGGCTTATAGAGAAACTTCACAGAAAAAAAGGGGAGATAAAGTATTCCAGTGTACTACTCCATTAAAAAAAAAAAAAAAAGAGATGTAGAAGCAAAACTAATTGAGGGCTGGACACAAAATTCAGAAGAGAACAAGACTGAAAGCAACTAAATAAAATAAAAAACAACATTTTTTCAATATGCTGTATATATAACAAGAGGAAGCAGAATTGACCGGATCTAAATTGGAATCAGAGGAAAGGAATGTCAAGCAGTGGCTGTACACATTTTTCAACTAATGTCAAAACAAAAAGGAGGACATGTCAGTTAGGAAAGCAATTTGGATGCTGGTAGAATAGTATCTTCCATCTTAAAAAAAAAAAAAGTTATATAATTACTGAAGGAAATTGCCTAAAATCAGGACATTAAGTAGGAGAATACTGAATAGAACAGAGAAAGTATCAAAAGTGTCACCAGTAAAATCTATGTTAAGAAAGTACCTTAAATAACAATATCCACAAATTGAATGCTATGCACCAGAAGCAGAGGAAACTTCCAGTAAGTGAAGAAGTCTCTTATCACTACAGATATAATACTCATCACTGCCTAATAACTTCTAGCAAACATAGGTCTGTTGCGTTTTGGTTTTTTTAAGAACTGTTCTAACTGAAAAAGATAAACTTTAAAATTTGAACCGATGCAATACGACTTTCATGACCATGCAAACTGACAAGTCTAACCAGTCTATTGCTAACTTCTAAGTGCCACACAGCAATAAGGTGAAACAGCTAAGAGTCAGTTCAATTTTTCCGATTGCTTGCTAAGTATTGAACAATATAAAAAAAAATTAAGATTTTGTCCAGAAAAACTATCTGGATGAAGCACTGGAAAACCACTGGTATTTCCAGAGAGTTCTTTCTTATATATTTTATTTCCATATGGAAATTCAGCCTAGATTCGGGGAACATTCATGCAAGGACTGGCTTCAAACTGCCTTGACAGGTACCTTCAGCATATCTTCTGAGGTCAGCTTTTATTTACTGCAGTCTCAAAAGCTACATGTAGATGCAGCAGCTAGTCGAAAAGAACAACAATTATGCTTACAGCTCAAGGGTTCCAATAAAAAGAGTTGTCCTATAACACTTGCAAATGACTAAGAGCCTGGTCCACTCTTCCTTTGCTACCATTTGAAGTATGATTTATCACTTCAACAAGCTAATAATTGTGAGTAAAACTTCTCAATAAGACCTTTTTTAAACATTGTTTCATAATGACTCCTACAGGTATTTTGCCCATTGCAAATAAAAATGCAAAAAGTTCTGACATTTGTTCTAGCATAGTTCTCATGTTTAACACAGTTCTTAGTATTTTGAGAGTGCTGCTATCTAAACATAAGCACTGCAGACACGAATCTTTCTTACTGTATTATCAAAACGGAACATGAACCTGGCCAACATCTGTATTATTAAATAAAATAGATATTAGAATAAGTTTTTATGCCTTAACTTTCCTGTTTCTGATGACCTTTATGGCAAAAAATTACTTTGGATCTAGAGAACTCCCTATTTTCTATCTCTACATAATATATTCTTCTACCACTCTTGCAGACAAACTAAGAGGCACGTTCACCTCCATAATCAGCAGCAAAACAATTAATATTAGAAGCCACCCTTGTCAATTTAGTACTTATATGAAGATCTCTCAAACTTTTACATCATGATTAGGATTCAAAGTTAGTATCATCTGCGCTGACTGAAAGAGTTTGTCACAATGCATCAAGCATGCTACAAGCCTCTTCCAAAGACGAAGCCCGGTCCCAAATACTTATTTTGATTAACTGCTCTGCATAGCTTATTAATGAGAGATTTGTAATGCACATGTAAACAAAACAAAACAAAACCAACACCAACCATGCAATACTAAAAAAAAAAAAAGGAATGCAAAAGGAAAAGAAAAAAAAACCAACAAACCAAAACCAACACCCCAGGACTCAGTGCTGGCAAAGAAGCGCTGAACAGCAGAAGAAAAAAATTTGGCCAGAAAAATACTTGGACAGAAAAGACACGTCCAAAATAGTTTTGCTATATCCCCCTCACTTCTGGAAGATATTACATTATTAAGGATTTTACTAGTCATCACTGTATATCTACTACAAACTAAAAGTGCGTGAAAAGAAACACACATGCAGAATAACACCAGTCTTTCAACAAAGCTTTTTCTTTTCTGAATTCTTACACTCACTACTGAATCCAGAGAGGGCTGGCTGATTTGGAAAGTGGTAAAGTATTTTGAATTTTAAAAATAAATACCTATGCAGAATAATTTCTTCAGTAGTATAAAGACATGGCTACAGCACACTGCAGCACCACTTCATTTTTCTTCATGCCACATGTAACCACTGGTCATGCCCTATCCATTGCTTTTATGTCTCAATTATGTAAGAGCAGCATCTTTCTAGTGTCTATTCTAATATCCCTCGCTATTACCAAAACACATTAATTATGAATACAGTCACTCTTAGTCTTCCTTACCATACCTTTCTGTTACGCAGATTAAAAACCTAAGAAAGTCTGATATCTTCTGACCATCTTTCACAACCACAGTAGGGAGAGAAGACACGATGCCACCTGTCAAAATCCAGCAAACTCTGAACAGCGAACGGCCCATAACCACACTGAGCAACGAGAACTGAATCAGGAGACAGTAATTCTATTTCCACCTCTCCATGTTTGACCTTGGCAAGTCACTGGTTTTTTGTGCTTGTTTTTTCATGTTCAGGACATGAAGGGCTTTTACACAGACGGCTGGAACAACAACAACAAAATAACTGAGTTAGTTTAATTATTATTTATTCTGTTATGCCAGGCCTTAGAACTCTTCCACAATGGCATAAATTCAGAGTGAGCACAAGCACCTCTGATTCTCTAGACGTTCATTTTGAAGTTCCCTTTACGTAAGGGCACCGGTGAAAGCAGTAACCCATTATCAGAGACACCCCCCCCACCCACTGTATCAAAAACTGATAAAAGCTTAGTTTCACAGATTCTTCTGCTGAACAAACAAGTTTAACCTTATTTTCTACACTGGCAGTTCCTAATCCACAGCTTGCAAAAGAAACACTGCCTGCAAGATCCTCTGCCACTGCTCCCAGACAAAATTAAATTACAGAGTTAAAACAAGAGCTGCCAGGAAATGGAAAGTAGGATATTGCCTAGACAGTATTTTTTACTCTGTGCCATTTCTATGGTCCGACAAAAATTAGGGACCAGTATTTAACAGAATTCAATTCCCTCTCTCAAGCTTAGAAAATTCTGAATTTCATGGCTGCCTGATCAAGTTTCATTCTGATACCAAGTTTCCTGGTAATCTCCCAAAGCACCACACACTGAAAATATGCCACAAGTATAGCTTTGAAAAAAACAAAGCGCAGATGAAATGTTCTACAGACCAAGCAACGTTATCAAGAATACCAGTAGAAAGACTTTTTTCTGGCACATACAAAAAATGTCTACACTTGTCCGTACTCATAAAGATAAAATTATAAATGTTTGTTCTGCTACTCAAATAACTATAAATAATTAGATTAACAATCAAAAGACTGACTAGGACCCATTGCAATATATACCCTTGAATCTCACCTACCAGAAGTAGAAAAATTAAATGAAGTAACAGGTGTAATCTCACACAGAGCAGTCAAAAATGACCACTTGCCAGTACAGTTTGTTGCCTATTACAAGTGTTCAGGATTTTGAATATATTTATTAAATGGTACTTCATACCAGTTAGTCATGCAATTACAATGAAAAGGAGATACTTCTTGCTCCTGAATAAGAAAAAAATGAGGAAAAGTTATAGCTTAACACAACCACCTTAATGTCTTCATCACAAGCATATGTAAAGTAATATGTGAAGCAATAAAAACAACTTTATTTAAATAATTACAGAAATATATACTTATATTCAACAAGAATGTTTTCAAGACTTATCTACATAAAAAGACATGTTCAAAAAAGAGCCTCACAAACTTACTGAAGAAACATGCTGTTGACTGAAATGTTCAGATCGCTTTAGAAAGAATAAATCATGCCCCAGCAGCATGCCATTCATCGAATAACCTGATTAATCAAAATAGTAAAACATTATAATGATTAAATCTTATGGTAAAATTTCCAAAATTACAAAAAATATTAAATGGAACACAAAAATAGTGTTTATCCTTGTAAAGTTACAGCCTCTGTCTATTGTAAGGAAGTAAAACTGCAACCTTAATCAAGAGATTTCTCACACTGTACATACTGAAACCCCTACCTTCTTTCCTTTCTTTGTAAAAAAGTTTACCACTGCAAATAGGTAGTTTATGCATTTACAAGCAAAAGAGCATGAAGACACATGGCCATATATCACTACCTGGCTAACTAAACTCCAGTTGAAGAGTATGAAGTATTTTTTAAAAAAAGAAATTATTTTAAATAGTATACATAGGCTCTGAAAAATGGACTATGATGTCACATAGAAACAGGCAATGAAAGAGAGTTTCTTTAGGTTGTAAAGGGTACTTAACATTTTTTTTTTAAAAAGGTAGCAACCACAAAATACACAGACACACGCGAATTATGAGTAATGTCAAACTCTAAGTTTAGCACTTAGTTTTCCAAGACTCAGTAAGAATATAATGATATGGAAATTGCTACTTTCTATTAATAATTTTCTCTTGAAAAAAATTTATCAGCTGTTTCCTTTTCTGAGTTTTTATATTGGAAAGAGATGACCATAATTCCATATTATTTACTTGCCTCATATAAACTTAATTATTAATTATTGCAATTATGTTCAATACAAGTATGAAAAGTGTATATTATAAGAACATTATAAGCATTTCCACATAAAAATAATTAAAGTTCAGTAAGATCAAGAACATAACTTTACACCTATAATTATAAACTTGCCTCAAAATACTATAGACTTAAAAGGCATATCCAGTTTTGTCAACAGAATTAAGATTTCATCTGACAAGACAGCTAGTGACGTTTACCTTTTTCCCTTCTTCACCTAAATACACAGGAAAAAATAAGCAACTCTGTAAAAGCAGGCAGATACTACAATTGCTCAATTTTTTAAAATACTGCAATAACATAAATAAATAAAAAAATCCACTTAAAAGTACACCTTCCCTGTGAAATGCTCTTGGGAGGCAGTGATTTAGCACATTACAGTGCCATATAGGTCAGTTAATAACGTGCTTGCAATTAACAACCAAAGAATTTAAGGTGGCAAGTAGTACAAACATAGAAAAGATGTCCTGAAACTTTAAAATTCTGCTGACATGATTTGCTCTCCAAATGTGAAACTAATATTTTGCATAAACTACATTGTTCATTCCCAATAGATATTCAAATGTATTGCATAAGATAGAATACTTGTTTGTATTAAATATGTATTTTACAAATCTAAAATTACAGTATCTCTCTTCAATTTTATCAAAAAACAAACATAGCGTAGAATAGGTATGTATTGCACCATAACTGTACTCTTCACCAAAAATTAGTTACTAACTATAAAACCTTTTTTCAAAATCTTTGCCCATAAAGGCACCACAGGTCTTTTAGGAAGTAGGTCTTTTATAAGTAGCTATAGTCTACTTTAGCTTCTTTTCACATTCTTTTTAAATACAGAAATTGCTTAAGTTCAAAATAATGAAAAACAACCCTAGAACGAATTATTATTGCAAAGTAGAAAGTAGCAAGTCAGAAGAAAGAAACTCTCTCTTATTCACAAACCCATGATCATTTATGCAATTCATAGTACGGAACAGCATACTTAAGAGAGAGTTATCTCTGCAAAGAGGTATCGGCAAAGGATATTGCCTTTTAACTAGCAGTAAAAAACACACACATATTATGCCTAATAAAGCAGTCTACAGATTACTTCTGGAGAAATCAAGCTATAAAAAGATTATTTTCAAAGTTTCTTTGTGCTCTGTATCAACCAGAATAAGTCAGAAATTACAAAGAGCTACTTAATACAATGAATAAACAATGGAAGCAAATAAAACCCAAATCAAGAGATTAACGTCATAAAATTGCTCCTACTGAAAGTACAGAAGGTTAGAAGAATATTTGCAAGCATCTCAGAAGACTCCTTCAAGAATATAGTGCTCAAAGATTTCCCAATAGCCAGACTTAAGACACTGACATGCTCCTTGATAATGATTTAAATTAGTCACACAAAACCATCTACTCATTTGATTGTAAACGAGTTTTTCCCAACCTTTAACACTCATCATGTGCATATACACAATACAATAGCCGTAGTTATGCTATTACTCAAATCTTAATAAGCACTACGTCTAAACCTCCAGTGACATTAAAAACTGTAGCCTGAAGAGCCCATCCTTGAATTCTACTCCTATCATCTATATAATCCTGTTTCCACTCCTTGAGCTTCACTGAAACCATTCTCACTAACATCTCCTGCCGCCTAACCCCATGATGAGGCTCAGAATCAATATGTAATTCTTATCTTCCTAGACCTGTCAATCACCCAAGACTACCAGCAACGCTTCTTTTCCGGAAATATTCTCCCTGGTTTCCTTGGCATTGTTGCTCTCATGATTCATCCCTTATCATTCTAATTGTTCTTTCAGTGTATCCTCCTTAAGGAGCCTCCTCATTCACCTGTACTATTTTATGAATCATTTAATAGGTTTCTGTCTTGCATCCCTTTCCACTCTCCTTCACTTTATCCAGGGCCAGGATTCCAATTCAACTATTAACTCCCTGCCATTAATCAGAAACGTACTTTCTACTTCGTATCTCCTGTGTTTGTCCATGCTAACACCTCAGCTTGCATCAGTCTTTCTGCATACAGATGCCTCGCTATCAGCTCAGTTTCAACATAGACAAAACACAGGTCTTACTCTTTCTATCATTGCTTCAGTCTCCTTTCCACCACTGCAAGTCATTAACTTTCAGGACTATAGCATCAGACCTCAAACCATGGTTCTCTATAGGTCCTAGAAATAACCTGGTTTTGAGATCCCGGCAATGCCCACCACATCACTAAGACATGCCTTTAGTAGCTTAAATTTTATCCTGTGACCACAGCAGTTCACATCTGAACTAGTGAAGCATCCTTCTTCATGTTTCAAAATCCAGAGTTGACCCTGTTCTATGTATGCTGAACAATCCTCTCTAGATAGCTTTTTTAGCCTAAGGTCAGGTCACACAAGTCTTCCCCCACCCCATCACTTGAGCAGCACCTGCTTCACTCTCTACTTCAAGACCCTTACTGGTCAATGTCCTCATCCTAAAATTACTAATCAGGGTGTAGATGTAGATGTATCAAATGTAGTTCTGATAAACTGTTATATTTTCATCTCTGAACTTCTCTTCTGTTGCCCTCATGGTTGGGAGAGCTCCACAAAGCAGTACCTTCTTTCAAAAACCTCCTACAAGTTTTTCCATAGTTCTCATTAAAAACAAACAAATAAACAAAACTACCAGATGGCTGGCATACCTAGACCACTACGCTAAAATTCACTGCACTGATGCCAAACATTCCCCTGTGTCATCACAGATCTGACGTGTCTTCCCTTACCCTTAAATCATTTAGTATTCTGGGTCAGGAAACACCTCTTAACCACAGAACTTTGGGATGACTAATTCAGACACATAACTTAAATAGTCTGTTACTTAGAAAAGCGTTACTAAAACAATTTTCTACTTTACAGTGCCTATGGAAAACACCATACCAGTGATAAGCCCACTCAGTTATTTTTGTTTTTTTTCAAGGCTTCTCAACCCGTTTGAAAAATAATCCAAATACTATCTTGTATACTGCTATTACAGAGGTTTTAACTGGTAATCAAGTACTGAAACCTGTTCATCATTTTTAACTACCCTTTCTAAATTTTGTTCACTTGTTTGTTGGTATAGGAACCTTTGCAAGGATTTTTTTACAATGGCTTCTTGCATTATTTTCTAGTATTTTAAAGATCAGGTTGTCCCAGGCTACAGAGAAGACACCATTCCATATTCTATGTTGTTTTAAAATGACACAAAATTAAGTTCTTATGTTTAGAAATTCTCTCTGTCATACGGTTGTATTAGGCCTAGCACAGCAATTTTCAAACTAATTGAGGCCTACGGGTATTTTCGTAGTATCAGTAATTATTTAAAACAAAGTGTTTTGCACTCAAAACATGCTTCTCTAAATAACATTTTCATTAATTTTGTCATCTTAAAATGATGGGTTTCCCTAAACCGTTCACAAGCAAAACCAAAAACACTCCACAAAACCCCACAATATTATCCTATTATCCCAGCTATAAATTAGCCACTTCATTTTAAATAATAGTTCAAATAGTTAATAATTCATTTTCAGTTACTTGTTTCATGTTTCTGTGTACTTTCTCATTATATTTAGTTCTGCCACTAAATTGCCACTGTGCAATTTAGGTTCAGTCATAATGTACATACAAACAATTTTGATTAAAACGTTCCTTGTGATGCAAGTAGCAGGAGTGTGCCACATGCTGCAAACAAGAAACAGGTAATGTACTCTGACTGCCCCCCAAAATTATTGCAGTAAATTCCTACTATTCCATTCCAACACAGCATAAACCTATGTACCTTAATTTAGGCTTAGGCATACAGTTTTCACAGGAAAAAACTGTGGGTTTACATTCAGCTTACGCTGACTGCAGAAAAGCTTTATCTCAAAGTTTGAGCACCCATAAGAACTGCAAGCTGCCCATTAAAATACAATGCAGTATTTGGGTACTACATTCTTCAGTTACAGCTTTTTAATTTCAAGCACTTTTTTCCTGTGCAAGTCAGCTTTTACAGAACAATCTAGAAAGCAAACTGTCTTTACCGACTATTTTGAAAAAAATTCAGCTACTGGAGTATCATCAATTTTTAATCCTAATACAAACAGACAACTCAGCATCAGAGCCATACGACAAAAACAGGTCATACAATAAAAAAATCAAGGCTCCTTAATGTAATGTAACTATAACATCAACCAAAGTTAACAGACTTCATTTTACAAACGCTAAAGCAAACTGTCTTTACCGACTATTTTGAAAAAAATTCAGCTACTGGAGTATCATCAATTTTTAATCCTAATACACACAGACAACTCAGCATCAGAGCCATACGACAAAAACAGGTCATACAATAAAAAAATCAAGGCTCCTTAATGTAATGTAACTATAACATCAACCAAAGTTAACAGACTTCATTTTACAAACGCTAAAAATATTCAACAATAAGAAAACAAGACTACTTGTGCAGAGAATTATTCAACTCTCAGGTTTTGAACAATAAATTTAGCACTAAAATCCTAAACTCTTTTTTTGCTCTTGTTAAAATGCTATTTTTTCTAATGTTCAAATTATTTGATCATTTATTTTAAGAAAAATAATAATCTACAGTTGTTACTGTCAACATTTTAACAGATCTCCGAGAAGGATAAAAGTAACGTCACAAACATGAGAACACTTCTGACAAACCTGTAATAATCAATAAACAAAAGGAAACGAAGCCCAAATATTCAGATGAGTAAACTAACAGAAACGTGGAAAAACTTAATTGCTAACTAGAGCGCAGACTAATACGTAGAGCAAACTTTAAAAGCATTTGTTCCCTTCTTTCAACTCTAACCTCTAAAACAGTACACTCCAGGAACCATAACAAACAAGACCAGCTTCCCTAAAGAACATTTAATTGGGAAAACGTGTATGAGCCGCAAGATGCCTTTATCAGAAGAGAAATCAAGCAAAAGCTTCAATTTAGTTTTCGACAAACAAGAGCGAGGAATTGGAAACACTACTGCAGCCAAACAAAACAACAAAATACCATAATGCTACCTTCTCCATGAGAACAAAAGCTTCAACCACCAACTCCACCCCACCCCCAAGCAGGCTGTTGCTCTCTAACCACAGAGCCAATGCTGTAGACAATGTAATCCCACAGGGAAGACAGAAGGTCACAGACATGCTGCGAAATCATAAAATAAAGTCCACGTTTTAGAAACACACAGCAGTTCTTTCACCAGTCAAGATTTCATTTGGAACAAACAGGTGGAGTATAGAAACGGCCTGTTCTTCTCTTGACTGTCCCTTCCCTCAGCACATAGAAGGAGGTCACACGTGCTCAGTGCAGTCCAAAATTAAGGACATGGCACTTACAATAAGCAGCAGAATTCAAGATGTGGTGAGGATGGCAATATGCAATGTAACACTGCGTACTGTATTCCAGCAGTGGATCTGTTGTTATTCATCAGCTGTAGGTGGCTAAGAAGGTGTCACTTATTACAGTGACACACGCTGCAGCTGGCTAGCCATGATTAAGTATTACCCAGTCTGGTTGAAAGGGACGGCAACTATCATTCATTATGACCCAGCACGGCTTAGTGGGGTGGGGAGGCTGCTACCCTTCACTGCAATGCAATATTAGGAGGAAGGCAGCTAAAACTCAACAAAGCCCTGGGAACGGTGCACAGAGAGGAGAGAAAGGGAACCTCAGTTCCCTGGCCTGAGCGAACGGGTGTCCTGCTAGCAGGGGTGGAAAGCCTGATCGCACTCGGCACGACCGAGTGCGCTCCACCGCAGCCGCGACAGCGACAGAGCCGGTCCGCTCCGCAGCCCGGGCCGGGGGCCTCCAGCCGGCCCCCGGCGTGCGAGAGGGGCTGCGGCAGAGCAGAAACACTGCGCTCAACTTCTCCTAACCACAGGAGCAAAAGCCTTTGTCCGAGCGCTCCCGGTCTGTGGCCGAGGGAGCCCGGAGGTCCCCCTCCTGCGGCAGGACGAGCTGGGGCGACAGAGAAGGGAGAACGGCCTGTGCCAGCCCTGGGTCCCCTCCGCGCTGGCTCCGCCGCTCTCT
>NW_008794542.1:1828622-1846557 GCF_000699145.1 Aptenodytes forsteri | reverse complement strand
GGACGCGGGGCCTTCAGTCAGCGCTGGGGGGAGGGGGGTAGGCGTCGGGGTGTACTAGGGAGACGGAGGAGGTTTTTTCCCCGGTATAAAATGGCGATTTTCTCAGGAGTTCAAACCGGAGCGTTTGTGGAAGGTTTGTCGATAAGTGAGATGCCCGCTCTGTCCGAGTCACTTAAATCCTGCAGAACCAAACCCGAGTTGGTAACTGTTGAGCAGCTGGGGTTTCCTGCCAGAGCTGCGAGGAAAGTCAAAACCCACTGACGGGAGGTGCCCTGTATCGTTGCTTTTGACGGCTCCCTCGGGCAGCACAGAGCGAACGCTTTTGCATTCCTATTTATTGAGCTTAAAAATTAATTCGTACAGAGCTCGGAAACCAGTGGGGAAATGGAAAAGAAATGCTTTTCCAAATAGTGAATAAAAATTAACAGCAGGAGGCTGGGATCTAGATGCACAGCTATTAGAAAGACTGTTAGATTTCTTACATAGAAACTTTACATCACTTTTTTGAAAAAAGCAGTTTTAAATGTAAAGCCTGTTTTCATAATTTTGTTCTCATCTGCAACTAAAATACGTAAGATACGTTTGTTTAGCAAACAAAAACCGTTGCATCTGCTAAGACTCCAACCAATAAAGGGAAGCTTGTGGTGACCTCTCGGGTAGACTGCTGAACATAGGCACGGGAACAGAAGGTATCTGCAAAACGAAATTACCTGGATGTGCTCCAACATTTTGACATAACAGGAAAAGAAGACCCCAATTTTGGATTCATTTAAGAACATTACCGTTTCAAGGTGAGGGTCTGGTCGTCCATTGGAAGACCATGTTTGAAAATTAATCCTTTTACATCAAGGATTCTGTCCTGTCCGTTCAACTTCCTCTATGTCTTTAGTATAACATGTCAATCTAACTTCAAGCACAAATGCAACATTGATTTAAAGATCCACTGAGATTCCAAAACCCACATCATTTTTATCACTTCACCTCCGTACCTCTGCTGTCTCCCGAATTAGGGAAAAAGATAACGTTTCAGTAATCCCGTGAATATGATTTTGGGTTTCTCTCCCACATACGCTCTCCGCTGCTAATACTATTTCAGTGAATAATGTCTGAGATAAGTAAAATCATGTTTTAAGAGAGCACTTGGCAACGAAGTTTGCTGTAATTCTACTCACTGTACAAACAGCTATTGTTTGCTATCATTAAGGGACTTTTCCCATCGTGATTTCCCCCTCCTCATTAGGTATGAAAGGACTTTGATTGGCTCCCTCATAGGCGCAGTTCTCGGCAAAAGCACAATGCATACTGGAAATCCTCTGTATTGTTTGCAAAGAGCAACTCATAATCCCTTTGGAAATCTCTTCCTAAAAACATCTTCTCTCTTTTTTTTCTTTTTTTTTTTTTTTTCTTCTCCCAAGGCTAAAGAATGATCTCAGCTCGTGCTAGCTCCATTGCATTAAGAATGGTTTCTGGATATTTGCCATGGACTGTCTCTAGATGGTCATTTTCTGGGGCCCCTCTTTTAGTGTGTTTTGAATCAAACTGGAAAATCTAAAAATACAGCACACAATAATCTGCAGTGTCTAGACTTAATATTTTACAAAGAAGGCATTTTGATTAATAACCAGATTAATTGGATACTGGAGCAGGTATATTATTTCAAAGAATTAATAATTACAGAAACTATTGTAGTCCTTTCCATCACTGACAGAGGTACATTATAAAACAAATAACCATTGAATTTTTTTTTCTTTTTGATTATAAACAATCTGTAGTTCAAAAAGCCAGGAATGCTATTCAAATCAAAAACAATAGCCTGAAATTATGTGAGTAGCTGGTGGAAGGAAAGATAATAAAACCAGAGGGTTTTTTAATATTGTTGTGCATTGAATTTTCTTCTTGCTGCTAAAAGTTTGTATTTCACAGAGTGTGAGCAATTCCTGTTGACTTTATTGGAAACTGAAAGCATCTAGTACCTCGAGGAACTAGGCCCCGCTTTCTGGTCTGTAATGAATGTAAACGCTTCCAGAGCTGAGGTAGAAAAACAAATTTAAATACAAGGTTTGTACCATTTAAAATTTTGTGTTTGCTATGCAAATCGGTAGTTTGACTTCTTGATTTAAGCCCTGCTGAGGTTGGTGGAAGGATTCTGAATTAGGCCCGTCGCTTCAGAGACGATTTGGAAGAGCATGGCTTGGAGGCGCCTTTGAAGGACGTGATTTCAGCAAGTGTTGGGCTTCACTCTTCTCCCAAGCAGATGCTCTGCTGGGTGACTCCAGCTGGGTGCTCAGAATCATTAGCCGCCTTTGAAAACGGAAGGCTGTTAAAGAAGGAAATCCAGTTTACTCTTACGTGTAAACTGGGGGACAGAACCACCTCCTTCTTTGGATTCACCGACATGCAGATGTGGACAGAGCCAGGTCCACGTGTCTGTGGTAAGTGGATGCCAGCAGCTTCATTTGGGAACTCATGTGGTTCCCCATCCTCTCAGGATCTTACTTCGCGTGGAAAGAGGGGAAAAGACAGGGAGTCTAGCAAGAGCCCACAGAGTCATTAGGGATCAGGCCCTCTGTGTGGACGGGGAGGAGGTCGTTTGGCCCGGAGTTTTGTCTCACCAATGGTACTGAAGGAGCTGCCGGCCAGCAGAGCATGAGCAGCCCAGCTCTGGAGCAGAAGGGCAGACGGGAGCAGGGAGTGCTGGATGCAAGATGTGATAAGTGGGCTCAAGATTTCAACAGCTTGTTCAACCAGTCTGGACCAAACTTTCTCCAGCTCAGCCTTGGCTCTGGGCTTCCCCTAAGCTCATTCCTTTGGGCACAGCACTAGCTAAAGTGCTGTCTGGCTTCTTGTTTAGCAACTGCCTCCTGCCTTGCTGGCTTGGAGAAAGATGAGGAGACAACAGACCTGCACCCATTTGTGTAGAAGCACCCCATGTCTCTTACGTGCTTAGCACAAGCATGTAAGGAGACACGCAAGGGGACAAGAGTTCCCTTCTCAGCTGAGTGTCTTTTTATAAAAAATAAGTCATAGTGTGTCTTGTAAAGTCCTAGCTATTTATAAAATCCAGTGACCTTAAAAAGCATGGTAGGTAGTAGAACCACACAATTATCTGAATCTTCATTATAAGCAAGATGTTGCAGTTTGTATCTGATAGTGTAAATCACACATTCTAGCAGTAGGTACTGTGATACAACCCTGCTGGAATTTTATAAGCACAGGATGTACAATGTGGTTTAACCGCATGTCTAGGAAAGCAAATAAACAGGCAGTTGCCCACAGAACATATCTTACATCTAAACTTCGGTGTATATGCCAACAAAAGTTATCGCTTCAGCTGCTGGCTGGACAACTCGAAGTCAGAAGCGCCTCCGCTGTTTGAAATGGAAGCTGTTGTTCGACATAGCTCAGAGGATTTGCAATGTTGTCTTGAGGATGATAGGGATAAAGGCTAGTTAGCAATCTGCAGCAGGAGCATTGTTACATAGTTTTCGCTTGTGTGTCATAACCTCGGAGAGGACGGTAGCGCAAAGAACAATCTGAATCTGCGTCCTTATGCCAGTTAAGGCATAAGCATGCCTTAGTGTGGTAGTTCCCAAAAGCTACAGTCAGGCTTGGGCCTCACTCTAGTGTGCCTTGCACCTTACTCTAGTGTGCCTTTCAAACAAGTACAGTCCCTTCACAGAGCGTTTTTATAATGTAAAGGCAAGATGCGAGAAGTGAGTATAGCAAACAATAGGAAGGAAGAGGGGGAGGGAAGATGAGGTTAACAGTAATAACATCATGTGGTTATGTAGGTTAACAGTGTGAACAGCTTGATGACTGACTTCTGTAACCTTTTATTTTTAAATACTTTTCTAGAGCACAGTTAAGACACATTGCATTGTATTAAATTTTGCTCCTCACCCTGCCCCAGAAAAATATCTTCAGTTATTTTCCATTAGGTGAAGTTTTCTTTCTGTTTGCGTGTAAACTATCCTGCATCTCTCTTCTCCTTAGTTTTACTGAGCTCTTCAAAGAAACAGCTATCCACCTCTGAACCTCTCTGACACAGCACTCCTCTCCACTCGTGCACATGGTGCCTGTCCACCAGTTACGTGTGGCACCAGGTTATTCCCTTAGCCCTGCTCTCCACACACAGCCCTCTTCTGCAGCCGGGCTGTCTGCAACAGTGGCTGGTGCCATCAGCCTCCCCATCCTCAGGGTGCCCCTGCAGGTGCCACCAGACTTCAGTGAACCTGTGAATTGGCTGGAGAGTAAAATGTCCTGGAGGCTGGCAGAGCCTGCCCACCACCCACCAAGTACCTCCAGCCCCTGCACCCCGGCATTCACAACCACAGACACCGGTGGAGCGGAGGTTCACCGGGCCCCACCTTGGTGCTGTTGGGAGCATGGCTCCTGTGCCACCCTGATCTCATGCCATGGTTAGTGTCTGTACCCACCAAACCAGTTCTAAGATTAAACCGCAGTACGCAGGATTACAAAGTCATTACTGACAAGGAGTACAGCAGGATAAACTGTCAAAATCTCTACACTTCCAAAGTGTGCTAGAGACGATACAGCTCCTTTTCAGTCTGTCTGCTCCCTGTAGGACTGACTTTGAGCAGAGTACACCAAAGGAAATTAGTTGCATCCCACTGAAATCAAGAGGACAGGAAAGATTGAACTAGTCAGTTAGACTGTGAATTATCACAAGTAATTAACAAAGCAACAGGAAGATTTAAAGATTATGATATGGCTCCACATGTTTTATCGATTTTATTCACATATAAATACAAATTGAATTTGCAATGCTACAGTTTTGAACCAATGTGAAAACAGATGTCTTTGTGCGGGAAAACTGTTTAACCAGAGCTGTTGTCGCAGTTCTGTTGTTTTCATGATGTATATTAGTTTACCATCTACACTGCCAGAGACGTGCTCACACCCAAGCCTGTGATTTGGTGACTGAGTTAGAGCTGATTTTTTCAGCTAGTCTGCTTTCCCATTCATGAGGAAACGTATGCTGACATGCTTCACCTTTACCTGCAAGTAAAACGTGTTTTTGGAAAAGCCTCCGAAGAATGAAAACTCATTTGGTTCGACAAAACACGAGAGAAACCCACACTCTTGATTATACACATTTTTCTGCTGGATATAGTGCTTAAGGGAATTTCAGACTAAGTATAACAAGGTACAAAAAAAGAGCTCAGCAGCCTCCTTTAAAAGAAAACCACAAACTGCACATAAACCCTTGATAAAACTACCACTAAAAACCTATTTGACATTATAAACCAGCCCATTTTTCTATGTACTAGGAAAGTCTAGGTCCCAGTCATAACCACACACTACGTCGAATGGGAGGAAATATAGACAGAAATCCTTAACCTGTAGTTCTACATAGAAATACGTGCACACAGGAATTTCCCTAGTTATGGGCAGAGAGAGGAGTTAGGAAATTAATTGCTTCACAAAAAGTATAAAGCTAGGTACCTCATAAACACTATTTGGAGAATTTAGCGATGGTTAAGCCTCATGCTGGTCCTGTACGAAGAAGTTAAACTAATTTTGTGTGTTTAGTGGCTTACAGAGGCTGTCCATGGCCTCAGGCCATGAAGATAATACTTGGGTTTGGGCTGTTTATTTAAAACATTGAGGAAGTTATACATGCCTGAAACAGATGATTTTTTAAAGTAGTCTAAAGGCATGGTCAAAGAACACGTAATCCTAAGAATAATTACCTTGTAATACTGCCATGTTGATATCTATTAGAATTATTTCTTTTGTCAAGAACAGTTGCACAAATTCTAGTTGTTGTGGACTTAGTCTAACTTTCATACCACTCTCATTTTGAACCTCTGCTGTTCTGTAGCCCATTTTCCATAATCCTCATCCTGAAAAAAGAAAGACTGTTTCTGGCAGTAATTAATGAAAATAAATTCCATACAAATTGCCTGAGACTATTTCATTGCTCAGATCCAGGGTGGCTGACACTTGTGAATAAAATAACCTTTCGAATTTTCTCCTGTTAGGGGATTACACATGACCTTTTAATGCTAAAGTTCATTAGTGCTTGGATATCATATTGATGAGCTTTGTATAAATGAATGGATGAACAGATAAGTCATAACTAAGGTAATGAGCTTATAGCTGTTATGGAGGTAACTGATGACATGTCATGGATGCTAATTAATTGAAGAATTTCTGTATAATTTTATTTCTTGTCAGTCTCAGTTCAGAATTCACTCTCTCTTCTTTAATCTTAACAAGCGGTGTTTCATTTTTAGTGTTCCAGACAGCTGTATCTTTTTTCTGGAAATCCAGATATCCAGCCATTCTTATTACTCATGGCTTCATTATCAGTTTGTTTTTCTGCTCATTACTGGCACTGACCTTGCCAAGAGCTAAGCACATGCATAATTTTACTCATGCGATTAGACTCATTAAAGCTAATGGGATTAGTCAAGAAAGTAAAGCTACTTCTGTTTAAGTGTTTGTTGTTCGAGGTAGTGCGACTAGAAACAAGATCAGGAAAGTCTGGAAGGAATTCAAACTGAACAATAATTTTCATTAAAAGTCATATAAAGAGAAAATCAAACATTTTTTCCCTTGAGCCAACCCTGATGGGTAATGAACACGAGGTGGTTTCACACTGGAGGTGAACAAGGATTTCCTAACATTGTTTTTTCTTCAGAAGATGGGGGCTTGTCAAAACTGAAGCTGGTCTCAGCAAACTTTACGAGGTCATTTCTCAAGTCTAGGATGAAATTTCTAAATGAAAGATAATGAGCAATATGCATCTCAGCCAACACCCCAGTGGCAGAGGCTGGCTGTAACCTGATAGCAATGTTGCGATGCTGCGACCTGGAAGACTTCGGGTCCCCTCAGGAATATTTCATTAACACAGGGAGTTTGAGAGGGGCAAACCCAGGACAGATTTCCCCTGCACAGAAAGAGGGAGCTTGCTCTGAATTAACGTAAAGGTGCCCGCTGTCTCAGAGGAATGGCCTGACAGTTTGGACGTGGGCTTATAGGTTGAGGGTCTTTTGTGCGAAATCCTCAAGAGGTGTTTATGCCGGTATGGAGTGGGGAAAAAGTCTGAAGAAGTTTTGTGGAAAAAGAAATGCATTTTCTTGCCAGTACTCCTGCCCTACCTTTGTTCCTCATTTTGAGCGCTGCAAGTCTGCCTTTCTTCGACCTGCCCGCTGAAAGCCTCACAGAAGCATTATAGCAGCCAGAAATACAATGTTTAGAGCGTAGCTGGTTTTCAGCCCCTTTCTTTGATAGCCATCTTGGCTGGGGCTGGGAGAGGAGGGGCAGGGAGCAGTTATTCTATCCATCCCAAGGAAGTTCCCTTCTGGACCGTCAGGACAATTTTATGGCCATTGATAACACAGGCCAAACACACAGTGGATGATTATTAACTCCAACACGCTATTATTTGTCATTTTTGACCTCTGATGAGATGCCCCATATACAATGAATTATAAAAAATCTGGCCTCTCACTTACAAAAACAAATACCAACTGTTCCGCTATCATTCTGAAGCAATAAATCTCCCATGGCCTTGGAAAAAAACATCACTTGTGGACTTTCACCCATTTTATACCTTCCTTTCAAAACAAACACTTATTTTGGTCCCTGATAAAAACAAATACAAATTACAATGAAAACTTATTAAAGCTACGGTAGAGGCTATTTGTAGTCTAAAAGTCAAAGTATTTGGTTAATACTGACTCCCGTACCCTGGCTTTTTCTGGGTAGAGGTTAAAAAAACAGCAAATCCACCACTACCGACTCTAATATTGGGGGTGGTGGGTATCTTTAACTACTACTAACTTTTTTCTAGGAAAGCAACTGATCTATGCCCCAGTGCACAGAATTTTATTAACGTTGGAAAGAGCCATGTGGTGTTCATACAGTGTTTAATCTCGATGAAGTCTCAGCGCCCAAGGTTTTCTGATTAATGTCAGAAAGGAGGAAGACTGGAGTGACAGTTAGGGTTTTGCCAGTTTGTACTGTATATACAGCTGTTGCTGCGCAGGGGAGGGAAACGCAGGGTCTGGCTGTCTGTTCCAAACAAAAAGAAATGGCACATGCTATTACTTCCAGATCATTGCAGTCCCTGCACCACCATCTGCTGGGGGTCAGAGCAGTTGTCCGGGTCGGCGTCAGTCATGCACAAACTCAATGCCTTCCACCGAGCTGCGCCCAGCAGTACATATTTACAAGAACAATAAAGCAAACCTGCTCCCTGGACACAGGCACCACAATGCTCCGTCACATTGGGAACAAAGGGGCACAACGAAAGTTGATATGCATTACAAAGGAGGTTCTTGGGGATCACAGCTTTGTGATTTCGGGCCGTAACACAAATTGAAGGGAAGAAAAACTGTCACCAATAAGCCCAAACCTAGTGATCATTGTATTTGTAATTGACGTAGCATCGCTAAAAGGGTGCCTGGGTCTCTGTGTTTCCCCTTTACCTGTTTACAAAGTCCTCTGGAGAAGATAGTTAAATGGGAAAAGCTTTAACGATAAATGTTAAACACTTGGATATATTATTCTGTAACAGCAGCGAGATGATCTCTGCCACTTACCCCAGCTTGTCTGTGCGTATCTCTTTTTACGGGGCTTATGCCATGTGCTGGAGCGAGGTGCAGAGAGCCCTGACTGACGTAAACTGAACAGTTCCTGGAAACAGGACGAGTACAACTGTGTCACTGTGATGTTGAAACCAAATGAGCAGTTTTAGCATCTCTTCGGCCTGAACAACAACTAGTGAGTAATTAATTTCTTCTGCTAAAAATGGCTGCTAAAAATGGCTGCTTCAACAACACCAGTGTGACACATCAGGTGTTACTGTAGGGTATTGCAAACCTTTCACTTCGTGCTGTCCTGCACCCTTAGCTGAACATACGCACACAGACATGACACCTTTGGTGCCTGGAACTGGAGGTGGGTCACCTTGCTGTACATTAAGGCATAAAGGTAAAGCACAACTTTTCATTTTGATCTGGGCTAGCTTGCCGCAGGGCTAAGTCCACTGTTTCAGCGCTGCATCAAAATGGAAGCAGGGGAGCAATGGAGCTCAGTGCAGAGACATCTGCATTGCTCGGGACAAACTCAGCAGTATTCAACTGAGTTTATTAGTTTGGTCTCAGCATCAGCACTGTTAAAACAGGCAGCAGTGCCAGCATGGGGTGAGAAGAATGGGCAGCAGCCCTGGAAAGCTATGAAAAGGGCAGGTGGAGCTGGACCCAGAACATTTTTAAGGGAGGCTCATTGCCAAATAACTAGAAACCGTGCTGTACTAGCAAAAACACACGAAGGACTGCTGTACTCCCTGCCTCACATAGCTGCAGTGTCTGTCACAGCACTACCACATACATAATCTTTGAAATTTCATCTGATAATTAGTGGTTTTGGCACAAGCAAACCCAATCTTGTCAGGCCCTATCCTCAGTTGCTTTTTACTAAGCTCCACTCTGGACATTTTTGCATAAAGCCTCTCCAGACCATGTAACGTTTGACAGCCTTCTTGGATGCTTTGCCTGAAACATAATATGGAAGAGGAGACCTCCAGGTAGCTGCACCCACATGCCTTCCAGACTCCACCTCCCTGGCCTTGCTGGCACCAGGACACCCCAGCTGCTGGAGCCGCAGAGCTGGTTCTAGAGCCTGCAGGGACATGCGGAGCAGCCTTTGCCGTGCTCCCTCGGAAAACGTCACCAGGCTCAGTTACATATTTGTACTTGGAGGGCACTAGCCCTGAGCCATTCGGCACGGAGCTGAACTGCACAGGTCCGTACTGCAATTAGGCAGCCTTTCAGTGTCGGATCGGAACTAAAAGAAGGATTTTTTTTTAACAATCTAGTGCTGTGGAACTGAGTTTGAAGCAAAAAGTTGCAGAAGAGTAGTCAATGCATAGTTTAGATACATATTAAAGTGTATGCGAAGTGTAAAAATCTTGATGTCTCCAGTTTTGGAGAGGGGAAGGCAGGAGATGAGAAGCTGGCAGAGTGGCTCTCTTGGGACACTAGTAATAAAATGGAAGGATAAAGAGCCTTTAACCTGTAGGTAGTTGATGTAAATCTGCCCCAAACGTGTAGGGACTGAAAGTCCTTCCCGTCAGTAGTCCCAGAGAAGTGATGTGTTGTCCTGTGTGTCTAGTCCACAATAGACAGGTGCTACATCGTGGAAATCATCCCTTTTGGTGCTTGCTTGCACCTGTGTTGGCAGCTTTATTCTAGCAGTCAGTGACTAGATTAGCACGGGGAACAGACTGGGTTTCTCAGTCATCCTTCTGGACACAGTTCAGACATATTCTTCAAATAATGCTGGGGAAATTTAGGGCTAGTTTCATGTAAAGTATTCAGGGGATACTTTACAAGTCCTGTGTTTACTAACAAATGTGAAACACAAGAATAGATACATTCTGCCTAATAAAATAACTTTTCTGATAAAAATAAAGCTTTTACTTAACAAGCAATTGAATAACCGTGTTGGTACTCTTGTTCTATGGCACGTTCCTGCTAAACCGTGTTCTTCATGGAATACTCCCTCCTCCTCAACCATATTGTGGCATACCTAAAAGAAATGGTGTCCTGGATAAACTGTATTCTTAACTTCTGTTTTGTAAATCTGTCATTGTGTGAACAAAAGAGTTCAGTTTATTTTTTTTGCCTAGATGAAATGAATTTATGTAGTGCCTGGCCCAGTGGGTATCCAGTCAGGCATACAGCTTAGGAGTCTAATGCTGAAACCACACAGCGTCCAGGGGCTGCACTGGAAACTTTTTGTTTAGGTACTTAAGTGGGAGATGAGCTGTTGGGAAAATCTAGGCCAGAATAACAGTTTTTATTTTCTTCATCAACATCACCCTTTATCTCTGAGGCTGTAGATACGTTTTTATAAAGACCAGTTCTGCGAGTTACCAGATCTCTGGGCAATACAAACTCAGTCCAGATTAGGCACAATAAAGCATATACTGAATCAACCAGAGCACATAATACACACACATAATGGCTGTTTATGCCAGCTTTATTCTTTGTGCTGCCTCAGTGACAACTATAGGAGAAAAGGTGATATTTGATCAAACCCAAATTTGCACAGAGGCAAGTTTTTGCCTTTTTGAACAAATTTAATCTATTACCTTAAGCTGTACCAGTTGAGTACATTGCATCAAGAGGCGGTGACATTTTTGATCCGGGATTAACTTCTGTAACTTTGGATTTACTGCCTGGTGGAGCCTTGGCCTGATTTTTACCCCCAAACCACTTACATGCTGTTTCTTAACGTATCTGCCTTGAACTAATTTACCAATCTACTAACCTATCTTCTTCCAAATCTTTTCTCTGAATTGCTTCTGCAGTAATGTTTGCCAGAAGTTTCTAATGCCTAATGGCCAGATAAATGGCCATTAGGAAATAATGGGTTCATAAAATACAATTATGTAGCTTTATGAAAGTAATATTTTAGTGATTTGCAGCTGGCCTAGGGCACACATATGGTTATTGCGGACTTCTGTTGCTTTTGTCCTCCATCCTTTCTCGCTGCTTGCTCTACCCACTTACGGCATTGATATTAGTTCCCTGAATTTGTCTGATTGAATAAGTCTTTGCAGTGGTATTTCCTAAGCATATAACACAGGAGGTTCCTCAGGCATACTGGTGATGCTTAAAAGTTCAGGAGGGAGAAAAATTTATTCAAATCTTTTAATATTTAAATATATTTCTTCCCATTGTTTATGGTGTTACTTTTCATAGTTATAGAAGTCTTCTGAAAGGATGATTGAAAGGGTTGTCTTGCTTTAATCAACTTAGTAAACTTTTGTTTTGTCCTTTATGTTGATTACAAAAGCAGCTGACATCATTACTCCGTTTTACTTGCACCTTTCAAGCCATTGCAGTGTGTTAATGGCTGAGTAGCACCTCACTGAGCAACAGAACTCTGCTTGCTCAGTTTAAATACTGCTGCAAAAGTAGCACAAGAGAAAAATGGTGTCTTTAAGGTCCTACAGAAACTCTGCTAAGCTGGAGTAGTGGACTGGAAAGAGATGTGGCAGAGAGAGAAATCACAGAAGTGAAGGAAAAAGGGGTAGAAAGGCAAAGGGAGAGACTGTTGCTTCGATAAATAGAGAGAGGGATGGCTGAGCAGACAGCATCAAATTGCTCCCCATCTCTGTTCTGGCACTTGCGGGTCTATTGAAAACAGGCCAGAAGGACATGCTGAATTTGTTGCTCCCGTGTGCCAGCCTTTTCTGCAGCAGCGAGAGAAACCAATCAGTGCTGCTTCAAAAGCAGCTGGAAACTGAGAAAACCCTGGTCCCCTGCTGCCTGGCAAGCAGCAGTACAGGGTCTTCTCGGTTTCCAGCTACTACAGAGGCTCCATTGACAAAATGTGTGCGGCATTTGAAGGAGCACAATGTGACAATGAAAGAACCTGAGGGAGACAAAACAATGAAGGGGGAGAAAAGAGGGAGGGGAGAGAATTAAATGGGAATGTGGGAGCAGATGTTAATCACTGCAAAAGGGGTGATAAAAATAAATCATCATTGTCATATTCCACACTTCTGCACTGCTTTATCAAAGAATATAGTCACAATAGCAAGACTCGAGAAAGCAAAGTAAGACTTTACTAATGTTCACTCTCACCGTCTCTCTGAGATACAGACACGCTTACTTTAGTCTCCCACTTTCACAAATACCATTACGAAGTACAGAACGACTGGAAGACACCAGGTTCCACACCGGGGACCATGTGGTGCTGCAAACAGGACAGTTCACATCCTCATTCTCCGTTTCAGAGAGAAGCAGAAAGAGTTAAAGAGCCCTGGAAGCCAGGAGGATGGTATGTCTTACTGTTGCTCAGAACAACAGGGAGAGAAAACAAATGCTGCCTGAAACAAAGCCATGGAGCTGGCTCATTTTCTCCTTTCCCTTGTACTTCACTGCACTGGCTAAGAGAGTAGAAACCCGGGTATCACCGATAGCTCAGACCGAAGCAGCATGGCTAGGTTTTATTTCTTTTACCTGTCTGCCTGGCCGTGTGGTGGGACATCTAAGAGGGGCATCCAAGAGCCTGCGGTAGCGTTTTTGTAATCTCCCAGCTGTCCCCGCTTGCGGTGGTTGTTCAGGGTGAAGGGCAGGCTGGGAGTGCAAGAGCCAAATTTTGTTACAAAGCAACTGAACTGGAAGGAGCTGCCCAAATGTCCTCACATGGCTCATGGCCTTTCAGTCCACGAGTCCAGCTTGAGCTACTTCCAAGTAAAATGTGCTGAAACGTATACGGGGTGAACACAGGGTGTTCAGCATCAACAGTTTCACTCCAGATAGCTGCTCTTATTGGGAATAACTTGGCAATGTAGACATGCAAAAGAGATTATTGCTTGGGAGAGAGCACTAATATCTACAGATTTTCTGGGAATTCTTGGTACTTTCTGAAAGGTCAGAGAGTGCACTATAAAAATTGAGGCAGAAGAATAGAAATGCTATTGTTAGTTTCTAGAGGCATATGAGCCAGGAACCGAGAAGGGGGTGATTTCTGTATTGCCCAAGTTGGAAGGGAGTAAGCTCAATTTACCTGCATCTGCCTTCAAGCACCCTGCTGTCATCATCTTAAATGAGTTTTTCTTTTTAACCAAAGGAAGGCTTCTGCCCTGATGACAGGAGTTTTGAAATTAATAAAGCCTTCTTAAAAAATTCTCAGTTATCATTCAGGTTTAAAATAAAATGCTTCCATTTGCTCTGTTAAGTTGGCAGTTACTTTTATTCTTGAGAAATTACTCCTGTAATGTAGTTACTGCTTAGGTTAAAAAAAAAAATCTGTTTCTCCAAGCAAACTTAATTTGAGCATGACCCATGGCATCTACACAATCCCCAATTTTTAGATCAGTGATCAATTTGTCTTTCTCTGTAGGAATGGTACATACTGTAGAATGGAACTGATTTTCTTGTGATATTTTTACTAGTCAGTTACTGTGTGTTATAATTTTGAAAGAACCTACAGGTGCTTTAGCAGTTGTAAAATGAGACCACCATCACATCTGTCTCATCAGAAATCCCCCACTGTGTAGCAGTTTAAGAATGAGATGGTGTTTACTTTATTATTTCATCTGTTCAGTTCACGTATAGTAGAACAAAATTGATACCGTGTTTTCAAATTTACCATTTCAGGATTTTTCCATCTGAACTATAAGTGAATTTAAAGCAAAGGTATCTTGCTTCATCTGTAACTTTTTATGTCATAGGAGGAGGTGATAGCAAGGGCTGTAGAGGAACTACCAGCACGATAAACAACCATGTAGAGATACCTCTCAAAATATTGTGCGAAAACCTATTTTATACTTTTAGGGATTTTTCTTTTTTTCTTTTTTGGGTATGTCTCATGGGCTGGCTATGTCTACATTAATGAGTAATTCATCATAACAGAAATAGATCGCCGTATTGAAGTAGTTAGTGCTGAGAATCAGCGTGTTCATTATGAGCACTCCAAGGATTTGAACTTCAGGCTACCTTTAGCTTGATCCCTTGATTGGCTCTTCTCACCATGCAAGTGGTTTAAAGCTGTCCAAAGGCCCACTGGTTGGTCTGGACTCTTACATCGCCATTGGAGGATGGAGTGCATTTCATGTGCGCTGGGCAGAGCTTCTGGGTTAGTTCCCTGCAAAGGGAATTCAGTGCTTCTCTGCACCAAAACTGCTCTGTGAACCAAATCAATGTGCAGTAAATGGGGATGGTCAGGGAATGGGGTTTCTTTCAAAACTGCGCTACTGCTCTGAACCAAAATGCTAATGTATAGGCAACCATATATATTTTTGTGGCTTTGGGAAGACACTGCATATTTTTCTGTTGTATGCAAACCCAGCAATTTTGCGTGGTAATGCTCGTATATCTGCTTGCATGCTTTTCTGGCCAGCAACCTCTGGTAAGTTCTTTGTGTTTAATGATGTAAAGACCGAAGCCAGCTACACTGAATCATTATGTAAGCAGAGAAATCCTTACATATGTACTTCACATGCAACTCAGAAGAGCAGATTTTATTTTATCAAGTGATAACAATTGTGGTCCTCACATAAACAATATGAAAAACTGGTTTCCAAGCTACGTGATGAAATAACTGCGATGTAAATTGAGGAAGTTTTACTCCAATTCTCCAAAAAAGAGAAAGTGATGGGTTTGCCAAATCAGGAAAAGAGACTAACTCTCTCTGATCGAAGAAGGTCCTGCTCTACATAGGATTTAATGAGAATGCATAAAGGGTGAAGGAAAGAAAACGTCTGGACTCATGTAGGCTTAATTTAAAGCAATGTGCTTGAAAATTCATTCACTTAAATGTTGGCTATTAAAATAAATGAAGTAAGTCCCCTCTGCCTTCTCAGTTGGAAGAAAACCCACAATACTGATCACTTCCCCTAGCTGACAAACTTCGGGCAGTCTGCGGGAAAAAGGACACAGATGTAGTAACTCGAAATTATACTTGGGATCTTTAAGCAGCAGATATTTAAAACTTCACCTACAATAAAAGTTTGGTTTTGCTGCTAGGATCAATCTTTCTCTTTCATATCTCAGCTTGTATCATAGACTTCTCTTGTTACTTATGTTTTAAGCAATGAGTACAGCACGTAAATATATTTCAGCATCTGAACAAGAGAACGTTTTCTTTCCAGCTCACTTATTTTGATACTTAAACTTGAAAAGCAAGTTGATACATCCTAAAGAAACCTCTGTCTTTTGCTTCTACATTTCTCAAGGAAAAAGTTAACCAAAAGCATCAGTCAGAACCTGGAAAGAATCAGATCTGAAGTCTGAAAAAAGTAGTTAGCTCACCAGAGGCGATTACAAGTAACATTAGAAATGCAGATACAATACAGGACATCGACGTATTGATGATGAGATCAGAAGTCAGAACTCCCGAATGCTAATTCTGACTTTGTCAATGATTTTCAGCTTTTGTCAAGTCATTACTGTTTGAAGTTTCCCACCCGAGCAAAGGAATATTAATGCTTCAAAGAGCAGAAGAAAGAGTTCAACACTTAAAAATTTACCTTGCTGATTTCTAGATTATTTATTTGAGTGAATCATTACTTTGCTCTTAAAACGCTGCTCTGAATTTCGCTTACTAACATTTCGCTGGCTAACTTTTTGCACTGAATGTTTTAATTTTGATTAGTCACATTCATTTGTGTAATTTCAGTTCCCTGGCTGGATTGCCAGAGCTCAGGCAAGTTTCTGGTGCAGCTGCTGGTATGAGTACAAAATCTAGTTTCAGTTAATTCTTGCATATATGATTTTCGCATTTGCTCTCAACAAATGATCAGGCACATTTTGAATGAATGCATGTTTCCAGAAAGCCAATAGAAAGGAATGTAAAGTGCATAGTGAAAAAGCATTTGACTGCTAAAAAAGAGAATTCCTACGGTAGTGTACTCTATTGGCTTTCCTCTAATACTCTTGAATTTCTTCCACTGGGGCCTGATCCATAAAGGGATTTGGTCACTTAAAATAGCAATTAAGTTCAGAGTATGAGCTGTTAGAACTTCAGCTCAGCTTCTGATTAAGCTTAATAGAGAGCACCCACGTTTACACCATGGATTATACCCGCAATCTGTCTTCCAGGTTGCTTTGCTAGCTGCCAAAAGGAACAGTGGCACCTAAAACCACGGGCACTACAGGAAATTCAGGCAAATGTGCTCCGCTGCCATGGAGGTGCCTGAGCTCCCTGAGAGCCTCCTTATTTTGACCCGGAGGCTCCTTTGGCACCTGCACTTTTGCATTTGCACATATTCAGAGCCACATCTGTCAACTTGCAGCTTACTGCCATTGAGACCTGACTCATAACCCAGCTTCGGTGCAGCGACACCGGGGCTCTCATAAGGGCTGAGTTTGGTGTGAGCGGCAGGAGCAGGACAGATTTTTCTTTGTAAAAGGCAGAAGTAGGAACTGGTGCCACCCACTTTTGTGCAACACCCAATTTGGTCCAGATTCCTGCCAATAATATTTTGAGGATAGCGTCCCAAGCTGTAATTTTCCTATCCCCCGATTAGAGACTAAATTTGCCCAGGGAGCTGGGAGATGCTGCTTCCTGGGGAGCTAAGATGTTGTCAGTCAGCTGTGGCTCCAAACTCCTGGCACGTCACGCGCTAATTAAAACCTGCTTCTAGAATGTCTTTTGCACTTATGCCTTGAAGTGTCATTCTAGTTTAGGAAACTTTCAGAGACAGCCATGCTCTGCTCCTTTCTGAGTCAGAGAGGACTCAAACCTACATTTTCCACCTCCTGGGCTTCCTCTGCCTCAGCACACCTTATGTCCCTTTCTAGTTCTGGCCCTAGAACAACACAAGTGTATTTGTTTCCTGATTCAGAAGATATTTTTGTAAAGTTTTCCACCTCTTTTTTGCAAAACTAGAAGTTTCCTCATAGTCAGACACTACAGATAGCCTCAGATTTAGTTTTTAATCTGGACCAGAGGTGGTCCACAAGGGTGTTCAGACTGAACAGCTCAGTCTGATAAGAGACCAGGAGCTGTTTGTAAAACCAGCATCCAGAGTTTTAACATCTCCTAGGTGTTTCTGATTTTCTTCTCTCAATTTAACCCAAAAATGTAAAGTATCTTCCCTTCCACCCCAGGTTTACGACAAGTTTAGAGTTGCAGAAGTTGTAACAACTGCATCTCCCAAACAGATTTTTTTTTTAAATTTGATCAGGCTTTTTAAATTTAAATTCAGTCAGCCTTTTTAAATTTGATCTCTAAAGAAAGCTTGCAGAACTCCTGAGCAATTGTTAATGGGTCACCTGATAAGTCATGGAGATCAATTCTTCTTATCCTCAACCATTACATCCCTATTACAAGAGAGTACACAGAGACAGACGGTGCAGGCTTTTAGTTTAGCTTAGTCCCTGCAGATTAATTAAAAAACAGGCCCAGTGCAGATGATGCCAAAAGAAAAAGTCCAAAGCAA
>NW_008794542.1:1739420-1828568 GCF_000699145.1 Aptenodytes forsteri | reverse complement strand
AGAAGCCAAAAAAAAAAGTACAAAGAAAAAAAAAAAAAAAAAAAAAAAAAAAAGAATTACATCATTTCCTTGTATCTTCCCTAAGGACAAGGGATTGGAGAGTATGAGTCAGTCTGAAGAAATGAAATAAAAACAGCCCAGCTTTTAGTGACTTTTCCTTCTTCTTACCTTACGGTGCAGAGCAGGCCATCGAGAACGAGAAGCAGAAATCTGACTGCTTGCTAGGATTTAAAATAGGAGTGAAGGTGTGCACGTGGATAGCTTGGCTTTACAATTTGCCAAGATATAGTGACCAGGAAAAGTGGACTTGAATATGGGGCAGCATGGCCTCATGGACATCACATTTACTGCTGCCTACAGTCAACTACAAAGTAGGTGTGCTCTGCAGCTAGTGGGTGAAATATTTTCAAAGTTCCTCAGAGAGAAGAACACGTTGCGTGTCCTTTTGGGTGCTCAAGCCTCTTCTTTATACACCTGCTTTCCAGTCACAATACAGAGGTGCTGGGAGGATGAAGTGGTAGATGACTTACACACTACTGTTTTGGTATAGGGACAGTATATTTTGTCCGTGACTTATGACTTGCGTATCACTTTGCCATGTACTCGCCTTGCTCTCCGTCCAACATCACAGTGTTAAATATTCTGGAAATGACATTTAATAATGCAACCTATTTTTCTGCTTAATAATTCAGTGAGTGAGAATTATCTGGATACTAATGAACTTCCTACTGTGTCAAAATGGTATTGTTCACTTCTGTTTAAATAATGCTTAAGATAATGAAGGATCGGCTGTTTGGGCCAGGGGTTCATTTGTTAGCATCATTTGCAATTCTTTTAATATCAAGGATATTCACCAGGTCAGCGTCTCTGAGGAGGCAGTTACACCTATGACAATAGAATGTTTGTTGTGTGCTCAGAAAAAAAAAAAGTGGGTTTGTCTATGGCTAACGTAGACATATTTCTTCACATGGAAATCTGCATTTTGGAGTTAGAAGACTAAGTGTCCTCCTCCAGCTTTATGCATTATCATAGGAAAGTGGTAGTCATGAGGCCAATTTTAACATCCACAGTACCTTCAGCAAAAAAAAAAATCATGTTTCTCCATTAAATGTCACCATTAGTTAAAAGAAATTGGATTTTTAAAGTACATAGGAGAAATATTTACTTTTTGTGAAAAGGCTAAACTTCTATTTTATCCCTTGTAAGTTCCCAAGTGTATCTTGCTTACAAGCTGCTTGTTCGCCTGTTACTGTGCTGTGATACATATTCCGCTGCTGGCACATGTTACAGTGTCTGGGAGTCCATGCAGCACAGGAGCTAAGAAATAGATGTTTCAGTGTTGCTTTGTGCGAGGTACCACTTTCAATGACAGAACAGACAATTCAAGAAATTACTCTAATAGACATAATTCTGTGTGATAGACATTGGTGGAGAAAACAAAAAAGGCAGTACAACGTATTTTTGTTCACACTCTCCGATGTCAGTGAAGTCTTTCAGTGATCAAACCCGGTAAGTTCCAGGACTACCCTGGAGCCTCCCAGGTCAGAGCTTACAGGGCAGAGGGCTTAATTACCCAACTCAAGTTTCATTGTCCCCCGATTCCCGGGATTTCGTTTCAGAAGGAAAGGATTTGGGGTCTCCTTTTGCCCACATTTTTACAATTTTTTATTCTTTTCTGGTTTTCACCTCTAATTTCCACAGTCTCTTCTGTCTTTTTATATCATATTCCTTCCCTGCTCAAAATAGCTAGTCTGGCAAGCACAAAGACATTTAAAGGACTTCAACCAAGTTAAGAGTGTGTGTAGAACTGATGGAGGATTTAAGATGAGAAGATGGGAAAAACCTACCTGGCAGTATACGTATAATTTCTTTTAATAGAGCCAAAATCTCCTGAGATTCATTTGATTGTATCACAGTCTCAGTTTTCATATAAAAATAAATCCCTGTGAAGAAATATTTATGCCCATACTGATGCCGGAGCGTGCACTCTGAAACAATAGCTGTGAGCAATGCTGATCTGCATCATGGAGTTAATACTTCAAGGAGAGGTGTTCAGTAGCTTCAGGGCTCCCTGACAACTTCATCAAATGACTCCACGTGCCAGGAGGAGAAAAATGTAAAGACCCTATTAAACCCTCCAAACCCTTGGCTTTTGCAGTAATGACCTCTTTGCCTCCGTCAGCCTATGAGGGGCAAATGGGAATGAACCGTGGGATGGGCGTGAGAAGCCAGGACCACTCAATCTTCATGTCACGCTGTGCCTTGGGCAGAGGCTTGCAATCATCTGACCCTGTTCTCAGCATCTGTTTCCCCGAATTGCAAATAGTTCCATTGCCATCATGCTGTTTTACCGTCCTACGAATGCAAATTTGCCCTATGACAGAATGAGTCCTACCTCTGATGGAATAGATTTCGCCATCTCATATCATGTGTGTGCTTTATGCTGCAGGTTCTGCGTCAGCCTAAGAAAAACCTCCTGATGTGTACTACTGATTGTTTACATATGTTATCAGAGGGAAAAAAAACAGGAAAGGAAAGCTGGCAGCTCACACTGCCAAGAGACCTGGCGGTGGCTAGAATCACATTCAGATCATTTCCAGTCAATAGGCTTTGTTTTCGTTTTAAAAAAACCCCTTCCTAGAAAGTTCCTGCACTGTTCTTTTTTCTCCGTTATGATCAGTCCAGAGGAATACTTGCAATGACTCCTGTCCTTACGACCAAAGCAGGCAACGTCGGGAGATGCTTCCAGACAGAAAGTGGAAGGCCTGGTAAGATACTGTGCTTTATACAAGTTCAAAATATGCAGTGCTGCTTGGAGCTGTGATCACGGTTCTGTGTGATAAAGGCCTTTTAATGATAATGAAATAAGGGACTTGTGATGCAAATAGAAATCGATGCCAAAAGAAGAAGGAACAATGCGATAAAGTTTAGGACCTAGGCATGTTTCTCATCTTCAGGTCAAGCTCTGCAACGGGACTAAAAAGGATGAGTGCTGGAGGACTGGGACTCCAGCTGCCTGCCTCTAAGGATCGCCTGTAGCAGAGGGAATGTTTCCTTGGCCAGCTAAGCCAGAAGAGCTCACGGCTTTTCTGAAAACAAAATATTAGAGGGAATAGATACCGAAGCAAGTTTAATTAGAGTCTAACTCAAATTCTCTCAAATGTGTTTAAATCTGTGTTGTATCAGCTGATCTGTGCCCATTCCCATGTACAGGCAATACTGGAAGCTTTATTAGGATGAAACAAAAGTTGCAAACTTGCATCAGCATCTCAAGTACTACAATCCCAGCTAGTCCAGGCCCAAGCTTCGGGAGTCCTTGGGTTTCAATATAAAACTACTCCCATAAGGTTAAGCATTTGGGGACTCAAGATTGCAGTTTTTGAAAGTGCTGACTCATTTTCCAATAACAGCCTTAATATTAACTCTGCCTGAAGAGATACAACATAAGCAAAAATAAAATGTAAACTTTAGTATCAGCATAAGTATTAGACATTCATACCGGCATCATCCAGAAAAAAAAAAGAAGGTTCAAGTGCAAGCAATCACAGTGCTAAAGACCTCTAGCGTGAATTCTGTGTGAGAAGATGCAGTGTTATTAGCATCAGCATTTCTTTTGACATCTTAGTCATCAGGAGCACAAGGATAGCAGATGTCATGCTGCAGTGGCAGTAGGGCAGTGATAAATTCACTTCACATCCAGTGTCAGATTCCAGATGCAAAACCAAAACACAAGGATTATCTTCTGTCGTTGTAAGCATGTAGAAAAGTGACAAAAGCTATCTGCTTTTGACATCTAAATGAGATACACTGAGGAGACTACAGTGACGATCCTAGTTTTGCTGTGTCATCCCTAGATAAGGGAAGACCAAAGAGCACCTTTTAGATGCTGAAGTTGCCTACAGGTTACAGCATGTGCTACTTCCCTCTGCCACTGGAGATACGGTCACGCCAGAGATTCTGGATGTTAGATCACATGCCCCAATACACCAGTGCAAGACATAAAAAGTTGTCAGTGACACAGGAAAACCAAAGTAATGCTGTAGGCTGAGATGTCAGAGAGACGACAAAAATTATAGCTGAAAAGAAAACCAAAAAAGTGATGTTACTCAGTCAGAATTTGGTGGGAAACTACCAGCTTCTGCTGTATTTTTCTTGTGAGAGGGACAAAGACGTTTTTTCCTAGAGACTGACAATGGTAGGACACTGGCGTGCGGAAATTTCGTATCTGGAGCCATTCCAGACCAACAGAAGTGGAAAAGAAAACAACCTTGAAATAAATGGACTTTGGTGCCCAAATCGTCAGCCAGAAGACCTAATCCTGATCTGAGCTACTTCAGATGGCAACAATCATTTGTGCCAGACCCCCAAACTTACCCCCATCTATGAACTTTTTACACGTTTGGTAGTAGGGGGGAAGGTTGGATGAGCTAATTCTGGCTGAGGATATCCTGGTTCCCTGTTGCAGGCCAACCGGGAATATTTTTGAGTTTAGCTCTTCTGCAAGAACTGTCTGACTTCTTTCCATGAGAAGAGTGAAAGAAGACCAACACTGTTAATCATTTTACAGAAAAGCCATCGTCCACCTTCATTTCACACTCATGACTCCTGCAAATGTTAGACAGGCTCTGGCTCAGAGCCAGCACATGGTAGTGGCAGCAAGAACTCCTTTCCATTAGTTTCTTTAATTCATTGTTTCCCTTACAGACCTGAAAAGAGATGAATCAAAAATAAATTCTTGCTTAAAAAGGAATACTGACTTGTTCATTAAACCTTGTTGGGGCACTGGGTGCAGGCACTTGAACGATCTGGAAAATATGAAAAGAACTTGGCTGGGGAACAAAAACAGAGCTGATACGTGATAATGACAAAAGCAGAAGTAGAAGCTATATAATACAGGCAAATTCCTATTGAATGCCTCTTTGTCTTGCTTTAAAGAAATACAGAGAAGCACTCAAGATGTACAGATAACTAGCCAGTGTTCCTCACTGCAGAGCTCAAGGAAAGAAGGAAATGCTTCAAGGGTTAGTTCCTGGCTATATGGAATACTGCTGGGCTGAAAGCAGTCAGCTGGAGTTCATCCTGATAGTCCCGCAAACCATTTTATCACAAAAATGTACAGTAATCAGTAAGAAGCAGCCACAGTATTTTCCCACCACTTTGTGCTTTATAGGCATATGGGGAGGGGGGGAGAGAGACTACAGCGTGGGGTTCACGCTGCATGTGAATAGTGAGCTTGGCCCATGTTTAA
Organism: Aptenodytes forsteri; assembly: GCF_000699145.1. Classification (NCBI taxonomy): domain Eukaryota; kingdom Metazoa; phylum Chordata; class Aves; order Sphenisciformes; family Spheniscidae; genus Aptenodytes; species Aptenodytes forsteri. The sequence goes on along the minus strand of NW_008794542.1, from coordinate 1,823,320 downwards.
AAAAATGTATCTTGTGGAAAGGGGAAAAAAAGGAACTATGATTGCATGTGAACTTCAGCTCTTCCTCTTGCTTACTAATTATTTGTTCTGTTTGTAAGGGCAATGCTTCTTGCATATTTGTTCATATACCGTACCGAAGGAATAAAGATGAGTCAATAAACTGATGGACGTTACATTCCGTAATGTCTTTGCATCTGTCTCCACTGCTACACTACCAGCTGGGGAGAGACTCTAGAAGCCTCAGTCCTGCTTCACAGGCTGATCACTAGCTCAATGAAGACAAAATTTCTCCTACTTACAGAAATATGAAATTAGAAGCAGCAGAGTATTATACCTTCAGAGAAAGTGATATTGGTTACTTTCAGAGATAAGAGTATTGGCTTAGCCTTCTCCACGGAAGTGCACTTTTAGCATCTGTTTTTTATTTATGCCAATCTGGGTCTTAAATTGAAACACTGTATTTCAATGTGATGTTTCATAATGTTTTTGATATACAGCTTTCATTGTCTCGGTGTAAGGGTACAACTCTATCGTCTTAAAAAACAAGATGTGTTGTGCGCCAACAGACTTTGCAGTTTAGATTCAGGAGTACAATCGCTCTTCAGGTTGTGCTCAGTTCCCAGGTCAAAGTGCAGACCTGCTTTAATTGGATCCTTTGAACACTGACATCGAAAAAAAAATAATTATAGTGGTAGTAAAGTCAAAGGCAAAATGACCCAGTGAGGTTTCTGGTTCAGGCAAGTTCTTACATTGTTGTGCTTCTACTAGTTCACTTCCAGCTGACACATGATGTAGAGATAGTTGTTAATGTGCTACGACCCAGTTATTAGACAGAAAATTCCAGTCTTGGCCTCAGCGAGATAATTAAGATGAGTAGGAAGAGTTTTTATCCTATTTTGTAGGGTTAAAAGCCATAGGATTGATGGCATGACAGCAAACGCCTCTCCTGGCATTTTAGAGACACGTTTACTAACTCAGTGAAATTACGATACAGTCTTTGTCCAGTTTGAGGCATTTGTATTCCCCTCTTACACTTACACATCACATCCCTGTGGCCAGGATGGAAGCATTGGTTCAGAGGTCAGCTCATCAGTTAAAAAAAAAAAAAGTAACAAAGTTTTTTCTACAAATCTGTCAAACCTGAAGTGCTCCCTCCTGGTCCTGATGGGCTGCAGCGGCATTGCTGTGCGGTTTCTGTCTAGGAGGCCGTGCTCCTAGAGATCACAGCTCCAGAGCAGCCCTCTGCACAAGCAGTCCTGGGACCAGGGGCTGGAGGGGGGCTTGGGATCCTACTTGAGCCAAGAGCAAGGAAGCCTTGGAAGCTCTAGCTTTAACTTTATTTTGGCCTGCATCTCTGTAGCAGTCAGCTTGCAACGCCAGCTCAAGCCAAAATTTGCCTGCCTGCCAGGTGTCCTGCGACAGAGGAGGCTGCAGAGGTTTATTGCTAATTCAGACTGACCTGGGCCGAGGGTCCCAGGGTTTCCAGGCTCCCAGCCCAGTTGCCTTTCTAGGCTCCCCAAGCCCACCTGGAGTCTTGAAGCCATGGCAGAAGCTGACATGATTCCTGTTGATTTCACTACTGCTTACTCTGACTAGCAGCCGCTTCCTCAAAACTGCTGCTCTGATCCCTGGACAGCACCTTTCATTTTGGAAATTATGTGTGTTGGTATTTCCAGAATTATTTTTTTCACTTTGCCTGCTCAATGGGAAATTTCCTAGACTTTTTTCCCCTCTAATCTGAACAAAAACAAATTTCAAAATGCCAAAATTTCATCCCTTCAGGTATTCTGGGGTTTGGCCACCTCCAGCATAAATGTTGGTATTTAAATCCCAAGAAAGATTTAATAGATTCAAAGGGAGAGACTCTCAAAATGCAGCAGATTGCACAGGGTTACTCTAACAGAGGGAAAGGTAGAGCTCTGCTGACGAGGTCCAGCTTCTTTATGTTTAAAATTTGAGAAAATTCACCCCATGAAGGGATTGTAGCCAGCTTCTTTGGTTTTCCACATTCTTTATGCTGAAGAAGAACTGGAAATTCAGAAAAGTAATTTTTGCTCCCTCTGCAACTCTGGCAAGGTCTCTGCCGAGTTGTAGAACCATCGCTAGCCTTTGTGAAGACAGCAGCTGTAATTTTTAATGCTCTCCTTTGTGGGTTGTTTTGTAAAATGTCTCCTTTTAAGACTGACAAACAAGCGCCTAATCGCTCATGAAAAAAAAAGTTAATGTCAATGCATAAGGAAAAGTCCATAGCTTCCTAATTCTTAACCTTCCTGTGCTCCTGCAGCTGAACAATATAGAATTGTGTCAAGAAGGAAAGCACGTTCCCAGTGGTACCTGTCTGAGCTTGGGATTACACCGTCATTAAAGGATACACCTAAATGCAGTTTTAGAAGGCTCCAAAGCTGACATTTGCCTGAACATCTAGTGTTGCCTTAGTTTTAGTACTGGTTTTATCTACCTTCTGCTGTTAACAGTGTATATTTTTAGATGATTCTGGGGTGCTATGGTTTCCAAACCAGGAAGCCCTTGCAGCTGCAGCCATTGTGCTGGGTCAGATGAGTAGGAACAAGAGAGCAAAGCATCACTGCTTTGTAACTACCATATCTCTCTGCAGGGCTTCTGAAAAAAAATTAAAAATAGCTTCCTGCTTTAGCAGGAAACTTCCTGTTATTTATATAGTCATCTCTGTCACCTAACGCAAGGTGTCAAGTTTTTAACTGAAATTTAATGTATCAAGTATTATACCTGCATGAAGCTGAACCAATGCTCATTTCCGTTGCTTCACTCTCATGGGCACGACTAGGAGTGGCATGAACAGAAAAGCAAAATGAGGAAGTTTTTGGATGATTGTTTTCTGCTAGAAGTTCTCATTCTTTTTATGTTAGAAGGAATTTTGTGAGGCGGGAAAAGAGTCTCTTACGTAATGCACCTTCAACATGCTGTATGTGCTTTCAGCTCTCTATTTTGCCTCCAGCCGAGCCTTCAGGAATAGGGCCTTTAACCTTGCAGATATTTAAAGCTTCAAGGCTGTAAACAAGTCACAGTAGAATATTATTTCTTTGTGCGTTAAGGTAGAAGAGAACAGTGTGGTGTGGCAGGATGGTATTTGGCACTGTGAGACGATGCGGCTAAAAATTAGGAGACTTATTTTTTCTGCCTCTTTAATATTTTAATTTTCTTGGCAAGTGTGTCTTCATTACATATTACACCTCCCATCCCTGTATCATCAGTAGAATAAAGGCTATTACAGAGTCTTTGGAGTAGCAGGACAGAAAGTATAGTGTGGGTCCTCTTACTGCAAATCAATTCCATTGCCACAGACTGCATCTGAATTTACAAAGGTGCAAGCATGGAAATGGGCAATCTGGCTCCATAGGCAAAGTACTGTTTTACCGTTGTGGATCCAAGGAATCCAGAACCCCAAGACACAGCAACCACCAGGTGTCCGTGCTGCGGCTTTTCCTTAGGGAATGAAGGTACGAACCCAAACCAAGACATTTTTCTTGGTCTGCACTACCACCATAAGAGGTTTGCTTGTCAGGAACAGCTGTGTACAGGTACCTATCGTTTTAAGTGATGAACAAGAAGAGGAGTATCAAAAAGCCCCGCACAAGCATGTGTTTCCTGCAAAACTCTCTGTGTCCTCTCTTCCCTCTGCCTTGGCAGCAATAGATGGAACAAATCTTTCCAACTTACAAAGGTGCAGTAGGCTTTTCTGCAGTCCGTTTTCGTTGCCTCTCCCCAACTGTTTTGGCTTTTGAGGTAAGACTGGTTTAATTTTTCACATCTGCTAGGATTTGGCCTGCATGTTTTGTTTTCTTTTTCCTGTGTTATTGCAGACTTGTGCCCTTCTTGCTTACTTATTGATTGGCAGCCAGATAATGACACTCAAGAACTGATTTTTTGTGATGTTTTTTTTTTAGGAATATCTTTTTTCCATGGTAGAAAAAACAAAGGCAGTGAAATTGAGTTTAAAAGTTTAGCATTCACAAGCATTGGTTTTATTCAGAATAACTTTCAATTTTCTCACTTTAAAATACAAACAACCAGAACTGTTATAACAACAATGGTGTCATAACAAGTCCCAGATTTGTTCATTGTTGTCCAGCCTGCTTTTAATTGTCTGAATGTTATAAAAGTAAATTTAAAAGTTTTGAATTAGCAGCATTTAAAAATCTGTGCAGATCTGGAACTAATAAGGCTTGTACTGAATATTAGTTCTAGAAAGGAAGGCTATTTCAAAAGATATTCATTTGTGGCCATTGCAACCTTAAGTTTTGGCCTGAGTTGACTTTGTACAGAACTGAGGGACATTATGTATGATGTTAAGAGAGAAGCCAAGCCCAGAACTCAAGAGGATGGACAATGCTAGATGTGATCAGGGAAACAGGGACGCCTGATAATGTAAGAGCAGTGAAGAAATTGCAACCATATTGCTGTAAGACAACACATAAACAAAGGCACCAAACAGATGGGGTAGATGCACTTTTGAGAACTGTGTGTGAAGGCAAGTATCGCTAATTTGGATTGCAGAAGAGATGGAAAAAAAAACCCATGTGGATTTGTGCAGCCACCTGCCATTAACTAACCTAAAGTCAAATGAAAGTTATTGTGTGGCTAGACAGACAGAAAGGAAGATTACTAAAAGTATTAAAATGAAACAGCTGAGCTTTCCTACTACAGCTACAGATATAAGGCATAAAGTGAAAGAATAATCAGGAAGAATTTGAACCTAGTAATCATTAGATCAATAAAAAAGAATTCGTTTAGGACAACTGGGAGCTTAAGAATGTAAAAGCAAGCCCAAAAGTGATGTTTTGGCCAGGAACGTCTGGACAGGGAAATTTTTTTTTTCTAATGTCAGCAGAAAACTTTGTCTAAATGTCAGCAGCAAGAAGAAAATGTGAAATCGTCAGCAAAAAGAAACATACATCATTCCTGAACTTCCATGTCACCTATGGCAACTTCTGGGAACAAGCTTTTCTGCAGGGAATACTACGAATATTTACTGGCAATAGATTTCAAATATTTTTAAACATCTCCCTGAAAACAAAATATGTCATTGGATGTCCACTGCAGAATGGCCTTCTGTATCTGAAAGGAGAAAGAAGTGAACAGTACACCTACTTTTAAGCAAGATCCAGGAAGATTTTCAAAAAAGCAAGGCTGAGGAGGGTAAGGTTTTCTGGTTTTGCTGTACAGACACAGTTGATCCTAAAACGCTGAACAAATGAACCCAATATAGCCTTATAAGTCATTGTTCATCACAGTGAAGCAGTTATGTAGGAGCCCTTTAAAAAACCCTGAATCAAATAAGAACCGGTAGAGAAAATTCGTAATAGGTTATTAGCAGATAAATGTGGGAAGTGTAGCCACGCTCTGGTATGTACCCAGTCCACCACTGCTTCCCAGGTCCCACAGGTCCAACTGGCTCATAGCACCTTACAACCGTAAGGGCTGAAAAATGACAGCAGCGCCTCCTCATCACTTTCAAGCGCGTGAAACTTTCAGACGAGGCCACCACAGTCCAAACCACTCAATCTGCAAGGCAGCATATGTAACCGCAGCAGAAGACTGGATTGCCCCCTCTCAGCCAGGCTGGCCATCAGAGCCCTCTCCTGCTGTGAAATGCCCCTCCTGACCAGTTCAGAGGAGGAGCTTGTCCTCCCGGCTGTCCCTTCCCCACTGAATACTTGGTGGTGGTGTATCCAAGGCGCTGCGGGGAGCTCTTCATGGTACTACGCCCTACTCCTCGTTTTGTGGGATGGGTTGGAGTTCTGGGCTGAGGTTGATAGAAAGTGCCTACGTTGTTGGACGGAGGGAGGGCTTGGCTCTGCTGGTGGGGTAGAGGAAGAGGTCCTTATCTTTGCTTGCCATAAAACCAGAACAAGTTACACCTAATAAAGAAAAGATGATTGACCTGCAGGTAAAGACTAGGGGTAAGTAGGTATTTCTCTGCCTACTACCATCCGAGTGGGATGGTCATTTTGAAGCTACACTTAAAAGTTAGTTTGATGGAGTTTAATAACCCAGCACCTAGGGACAAGGGGGTTTCTTTGAGAAAATGTTTTGGGGCTTGAGTGTGGGGTTTTTTTTAAATTGTGACACTAGCTGCATGAAATGTATGTTCTACCACAGAGTCTATGCCAGGACTATGAAACCCAAAAGTTAAAGCATGGCATAGCTTAAGACCACAATAACGCACAATTTCTGGAAGAACTAGACCTATCCTCTATGAGCGTTCATCAGTAAACAGCACAGATTCTTATTTTTCTGCTTAGAAGAAGACAAAAAGGACTCTCAGAATACCTAAAAGGACAATACCCTTTTTGTATTTTTGTACCACATTCCCACCCTGTAATATGCTAAGTTATTAATTTTAGAGCCTGATTACCAGATACCGGACTATATAATCCACCACTTTATTTTTTAGGGAGAATACTTCAAAAAAGCTAAGTGAAACTAATGCAATTTGCATTAATTTTGTCATAATCAGAGGCATTCCTGTTTACAAAAATTTACCTCTGAGTTTTAAGAAGACAGTAAGAAAATGGCACAGTCCCGTCACATCCAGGATTACCATGTAACACACTCAGTAAGGGGGAATTTAAGCCACTGTTGTCTGTTGTGTCACAAACCAGAAAATTTAAGTCCCATGCCTGCAGAGGCACAAAGAGGAACTGCTGTGATCCTTTAGACTGTCTCAGGCCACTGAAATGGTAAAAGTGAGGAGAAGGAAGCACTATCTCCACTCAGTGCAGTGAATAACCTGAGTTTTTAGCAAATAGGCATGTAGGGGTTTTTTTAGGAGTGAGTTAACACTGGAAATTATAATCGGTTCCAAGCACTTCACCCTCAAGCTAGGAAAGCAAAAATCCTAAATCTGAGGAAACAGCAAAGCAGGAGCCTCGGAGTACCATATAAGCCTGTTAAAAAACAGATGCCTACGCTATGGTTCCAGGAATTTAAAGGCTATGAAAATAAACCAAATTTTGCCATTCAATATGTAAGCAAGAGGCTGCATCACTACCTAAATGGCCTGCCAAAGCTAGATAGCAGTATGCACTAATAGTTCAAGAACACCTTGATAGTGCTATTTAGAACACAGATTATTACTCAAAACTTTCAAAAGTGCAGCTCCCACTTATTGAGGTTTCTGAAGATTAGTTGAAAACTTGGCTTTTTGCCATGTGGCCTACCTGTCTACATGTTATCTAAAGCTCCTATAGGGTGTCTCACAAAATGAAGCCCAGATTCTGGAATATAATCCTTGACTGGAACTGTGCAAATGTCTTGCTAAGAGAAATAAACATTTGCATTGCCTCTTCTGAGTTTGTGCAGTTCTGGACATACTATTGCCATGGAAAATTCAGGAATATTTGACTGGTTCTGTTAAAGAAACATCTTAAGGAAAAGGTGAAATAAATCTCATGCCTATGCAATGATTCAATGGATGTACGGTTATAAAACCCAAGCTCATGGAATTTTGAACCCAACAAAATTTTTATTTTGCTGGATTGGAAGAGCAGACATTTTATCAACACACAGGAGATCCTGCAAATTTAATTTAATCATACTGCATAATTCTTTTTACTTAGTCTCAAACTAAATTTCAGTGATCCAGAAAAATCTGAAGTGCCATTCTTTGATATAAGATTTGTAAAGTACCTTTTTGTGTACATATATCACACGCACATGCATGTCTGCACGCACCCACGTTCTCTTTGCTGTCATTTCACCATTAGGTTCTATATAAAAACTGTGGAGGTTCTTTGGATAAAGTCTGATGGCTCAGAATACCCACTGAGGCTGAGAGCAAGCCAGAGTTTCTGGAAACCTAAATCCTCTCATTTTAATAGTTTTGAAAATCCTTGGCGTTTAGCTTTGAACTTTAACCAAGAAAAGTTATATCTTATAAACAATGGCATTTGTTGATTGGATGAAGGACTAGATCAATATTGATTTTGGCAACTTGCTTTGGCTGGGTTTGCCTGAAGAAATATGCTGGTTGTGGTGTTAAAAAGTTATGTCAGTTCCTCAACATGTGCCTCTTTTTCTTGGAGCATTGCCTGAAAATTAGTTTCCAAAGTTACTTCCAGAAGTTAACCTAGAGGCTGGCCTCCTCAGCAAAGGAAGCTACACAAAAAATACTGGAATATAATCTATTATTGTGAGCTAACAACAGCCTTCTGCTGAGCTATCACCACGCATGAAATAAAACCATTCAAGAAGAAAGATTAAAGACATATAAAACAATGGATTTTTGTTTCACAGAAGTGCTAACGCATAGGACCCAATTCTCATTTCCATTGAGTCTGATTTACACTGCTCTTGCAATTTAAAAGGAGCTGTAAATTAAATGAGTAGAATGATGGCAACAAGATTTTAGGCACTACAGGAATTACCTAGTGGACACACAGCAAAATAGGAGCCATATGATTTCCATGAATCAGTTCCTGATTCAAGACCAGTGCTATGAATGAACAAAAATATATCTTTTAGAGAAAATGTGCCATTTTCATTTCAAAGTTTCCACTGAGACAGAATCTACTGCAGACTGATAAATTCCTGCAATTAGCATCACAATTAAAATTTTCATCTCGTTTTGATTTGAATTTTTCTCATTTCAGCTTCCAATGTTTGAGCCTCTGACACGACTGCTACAGGAAAGAGACACTTTGAATGTGACTATCTATCTACCTATACATCTATCTATCATCTACCTACCTATCTCCCATTTCCTGTATGTGCTGTTAGTTCACATATCTTTCTCCTCTCGTGGTGCTCAGCCCTCTGATGTATTTCCAGAAAGCAATCATAGCGCATCCCAGCCTTTCTTTTGCTATGGTAAACAAGACAAGCTCCTTCATGCCTGCTCTACAAGAGCAATTTTCCCCATTTCGTCCAGGTGCCTGCTCTACCCGTGTGCAAGTTTGAATTCTCAAACATGAGTGAACAGAGTTTCCAGATAACATCTTATCAATAGTCTTGGCAAATAGCATTAATATTTTCCCACTTTCAAAAAGAACTTCACCTCACCTTCCCTCACCATCCTGAGATTACTTGTCACTTTTTGCGTTCAGGTCACTTTGTTCCCCTGACTGCATCCTGCAGCTGACTAGCCTTTTTGGGTTTTTTTTATTGCGCCCTGATGAGGAACGCCACTTTACAACATAAATTAGAGGATGGAATACACCTCCTCTGTCTTTAGGCGCTTTCAGGAGTGATTCAGTGAGAGAGGAGCCCAAGACAGGTGGGATAAATGAGCAGCAAAAAGCTCCCTTTTCTACATGTTGAATAGAGATGCCTTTTGAAAACTGCTGTAGTGGAAAGTATTTCATCAACAGATTATGTGAATACAGGATTGTATTTCCCCTCCCCTAGAAAAGAACATTTTGTTGCTGAACACTTTTGGATTTTCTGCATTATTTCTAATTTTCCTTTAATAATGGCTAAATACACTGCTTGTGGTCCTCTCTGGTCATTACTTTTGGCCCTTGGTTTTATATCTAGATATATAAAAAATGTAATTAAATATTTATGATGTATGGGAATCGTCCCTTCCCCCATCCTATTCAGAACCAGGGATATTTTCTTAATTTTTAATCTCCAAAATAATCATTTCTTAAGGCCACACAAAGGAGACAAAACAACCCCTACTCCCAAGGATATAAAGTAACATACTATTCAGAACCAGGGATATTTTCTTAATTTTTAACATCCAAAATAATCATTTCTTAAGGCCACACAAAGGAGACAAAACAACCCCTACTCCCAAGGATATATAAAGTAACATATACTTTCTGATGATATATATAGAAAACTTTTCCAATGGACTGTCCTTTATTAAATGGCTTCACTTTCACTTTAGCATCAAGTTTATTTTTTAGGAAAAAATGTGCTGTTTCAAGTTTTTTACTGTTGTAAATTATTGCTAATGAAAATGGGTTATGAATCACATTATAAAAATTAAGTTTATGTTAAAGATGTTAATCCACCATAATTTAAGGGTCTTGCTCTTATAGGAAACTGTTGCACTTATAACAATCTATGAAATGACATATTCATTCCATAGATTTTATCTTTTTCCCCACTATCATGATGATACAATAGTTCTGTGTGACTATTTTATTAATAAGGTAGGTTTGCATCAAACTAAAACTGAGGAATTTGTGCCCTGTATGTGTAGCTGCCTTTATAATTTTCATTGAGCAACTTTTTCCTTAAAGAATTCAAAAGTATTTTACAAACAAACAAACAAACATTCCAGCTGCACATCAGAATTATTTTATTATATAAAGGAACACAGGTAGCACTGAGGTATGGAATGGTATGATGGTGTCAGCCAGTTTAGGCAAGAGGTGGATTTCAGGTGGAAATTAATTATGGGTTGGAATTTGACCAGTTAAATGTTACTCTTCCAAAAACCAATGGAGAAAATTTAATGGCAATAAATATTCTGCACTTGGTTTTGCTTAGTTTTCCCTTGATATGCAGAATATAATTTTGGAAGCCTGCTTTACCCTACGTTAGGACAACCAGAGTGAAATGATGCATCAGTAGAGCTGCTGTCATAGAGTTCCTTTAAAGATTTTGTGATGACTTTTTCCATTCTCAAAAAGTTCTTTTGTTATTCCAGAAAACCTTTCCAGTGTACGCTCAGTTAAATGTAAGTTTTTCATCACCAAATCTAATAATTTCAGGGAAAAGGAGAGAAAACGTTCTAAAAGTAAGTAGCCCTCTTTCTTTACCGTACAAGAAAATTTTCAGCCAGTTTTGTAAGCCCAGCACTTCCTGCAGTCATTGGGAGTCTGCTGCCTGAGTTTTGATCAATGCCAGTTTTGATGGCAGGGCCTGTTACCAGTTTGAAGTGGTATGTGACAGAAGATTCTTTAACATTTTACTCTAAGTTTGGCTAGATATCTGAAATTCTCTAACACTCTTTTACCTGAAATGCTGATTCTGAATTATCATGAGAGCAGAAATAATTTCCTTACTGCTCCAGAATTTGTCAGACGTCTGTGGGAGCAAGTTGTATCATGGGATTTCCGTGTCTCTGCCCCTGACCCTACTTTGCCAAATTCAGTAAGAACACCCCAAAGAAAAAAGTTCTTTCTCCAAGGGCTAAAATGAGATTTATTTCCTTTTTGCCCCTGTTTGCTCAATCCTAATACACATTAAAAAGATTCTTTACCAGGCCCAGTCCATGATACTAAAATCAATCCAGACTTCTTGAAAATCTCTCAGCAATTCAGAGGTGACCTGTCAGCTGTATAGCCGTTATCTTGTCTGGCTTCTTCTCTAACGCACAGTGCATTTGATGCAATAGCATGTCCTTGCCGCTGAGGCCAAACCAGGGCCACGGCGGCAGTATGTCTTGCTGGAGGCAGTGCCTGCACTGGATTCAGCAGAAGGAACAGTTCCCTCCACAACCATCTCAGTTGGACCAAAGTGGAGCTGTTGGGAAGGACTTTCTTTTCTGTTGGGCTTTTAGGGGAGGCCTCAGATCACATCTACTAGGTCTGGTACTTTTGTTTATTGGATCAGAAAGCCCTTTATCATAAAATTGTTTCTTCCTCCATGAGCGTGACTTGCAGACTCTCCCCTACCTTTATCACCTACCTAATACATAGCTTGAGCTCCTGTGAGTCTTCGTATGTCCTCCAGTTCTTTAACCATTGCTGTGGATCCTCTTTAAGTTCCCTCCAATTTTTTGAGATCATTCTTGAATGGTAAAAACAAGAACTGCACTATTCTAGAAGCTGTTGAAGCAATGCCAAGTACAGAAACTCTTAGCCAACTCGCTTGCTTGTTTTCTCAGGTTGATGTTTTACGTAGTGAACTCCACCACTTAGCTCCACCCTCCTACTAAGAGGCAGAGAATAATCAATGAGGTTATCAGTCTTCTCTGAGATCCTCATCGAAGGCCCACAAATATGAGACATAGGTTCCCCAGCCGTGCAAAAGGCACGTCAACCTGCACACCCACATGCCAGGTCGCAGTTCAGTGAGATTCGGATGCTCGCTGTCTCCCCACCAGCTCCTGGGAGGGACTTGTGGGCAGGCAGGAGCCAACACACAGTTCAGCCACATGCCTGAAGTGGACAACTAGAATACAGCCATCTTGAGGTGCTTCACAGCAGGTACCTGCAGTACGATTTAAACATATCCAGAGAGACAGACATTCAGACTCTGTTTAGCGGCCCAAAACTGTAGCCATACGGCTCACAGAGAGAAAATAGCTAGAAATACAGACTAAAACCACAGTCTCTTCACCTTCCAATATGAGATCTCTCAAAACTAGGCATGAAAGGCATGAAAGGCAGGGAAAACTGACCTCAATAAGAGTGACATAGTTATGCTTCTTTATAGCACCAGGCACAGATCATTTAATTAACAATTCTTACATCAAGTCCTCTTTTCTGGAAAACGTATTGCTAAAAGAGCTAATACGAAGTGGGACAGAGGCAGAGTAATAATGCGGAAAGGTTTAAGAGTATGTTTAAATAGTGTAATAAGCACTTGCAAGACTTTCATTGGGTCTGGTTTACCATATCGGCATGTGATGTTCTTGCAACGCTTTGACCTCCTGAGCCACAGGATTGACAGTCTCCTACTTTATCTCCATCCCTCTCTGTCCCTCTGGCTTCTGGGCTGGGCTACGTTATTTTAAGCTTGAAGTGGAAAAAGGAAGTTATTCAGATCTTTAATCTGAAATTCACTAACTCTACATAAAAGAGTAGACTTCCTGGTTCATATATGGAGCAGGTCATATTCCTCTTTCGCTATGACTGTCAGATCTGTGATATAACCTCCACAAACCCACTGCAGAGAAATTCAGACAGATTTTAGAGAAGTCGTTTACTTTTGCTAAATATAAAAGGGCAGGGACTTGCTTTTAAATACTGAAATTTTGCTTTAAAAGTGATCTTAGTAAGAGAAGGAAAATGAGTCAGTAACATGTGGAACATATATTATGTGTGAGACATCTTACCCACGCAAGGGGAGAGGGGATACAGAGAGGAGTTTTGCCTGAACTTTTAAAAACCTCAGAAAGCTGCTTGCTCCTTACCTTGCAGGACACCACATTTCTTTGTTCATATACAAAACCAGTCATTATGTGTATCCAGTCTTCTAATTGAGCAGGCCGCTCAACGACACCCTTCTGTCTAGTATGACTACTTCGAGTGGCATTGCCAGTGTGATCTACCAATAGAAACATATTAAGTGGTCAAGGGAGAATCATCTGAGTTTCGGGATAGGTCTTAACATAGGGTGCCTCCCATCTCACATCCTGCTGCGGTAGCAGCAGAAAAAGGAAGAGGCTGGAAAGCTTCTGACCCAGCCAGCTTTCCACTGCATTTGAGGCCTTCTGTAACTCACAGAGGCCCAGCATCAGCTCTGTGATAACTCTGTCACTCCCCTTTCTCACCGTCCCTCTGGACTGTTGCACTCTCCAAACATGGATGTGACTAATAGGAGGGAAACAGGATAAAAGCAGGACTGTGGATAAAATTATGAAATCACATGGCCAGTTGGCATCAATCAGGTTCAAAATTCACAAAGTTGTCAGAAAGAGAGATCTGAGATACTAGACAGGTCTAGTACCCTTTACAAGAAACACCCACATGCTTTTCTGTCTTGTAACATTTTCCCCTTTGCACGTGTGCAAGGCAAGAGCAGGCTATTACTGCTTTCATTTTACACCAGAAGAACTGAGGCCCAGTGGTTATAACTAAGCAGCCTGGTGCGGGGACACATAAATCTACCCAACTTAATCCTGTGCGGCAAAGCAGGCACTGGGAAAAAAACAGCCATGCTTGCTTGGCTAGTCAGCCCTGCTGGAAAGCAACCTGTGCCTTGCTAATGAGATTATCCTGCTTCTAGAAACCAGGATTGCTTATTCAGGGGCTATCTTTTAGTATCTGAAACTTGGCTTTAGAAATTACCTTGGTATGAAAAGGTTCATAGTTGGCTTGGTCATCCCTGCTTGGAAAGATACCCAAAGGAACCTCCTAAAAGTACTGAAGACTTTCAGAGGAAGTTAGGGCAGAGCAAGCAGTTGTACCCACATCTGTTTGCCAAACTAACCCCCAAACCGATGAAACGTGTGCTGCTCTGTCAATGGCTGTGGAGACTCTCATTCACATGAAAAAGCTTTGGCTTGGGCTCCTGGGTATATCAATGGTCCCACTGAAATTATACTGCTGTTTTCATAAGCTATTTCTTTCCTGTGAATACCTTGGAAAAATTCTTAGAAGAGACTTAAATGAAGACAGTATTGTAACTTGGCAAGTTCACTTCAAAATTCATTAGCGCTCATTTTCTGTTTTCCTTTGCGGAGCTCTGGTGCCTGTCATCAATAGTCAAGGGGAGAGATGGGGGCTGTTTTGTTTTATTCTGATTCTACAGAGGCAAATCCTATTGGCTTCAGTGTTTGGCCCTAAAAAATTATGGAACTTCCCCTAGGAAGCTGCAACTTTAAAATATTCTGTGCTGATGCATTTTTAAGTCTGCCCAGATGTAAAATGTTTACATGAATTAACTTCACTTTTTGAGTACCTGAGACAGAAAGATTTCCTAATTAAAGAAGATATATTCTGTATTAGTCTTTCTTATCTATTGTGATTCAATCCATATGATCAATCTATATTCCTTATGTCATGGATTGCAGAGATCATTCAACCGTGATGATTTAACATAGTGCCATGCTGTCTTTGTACAGAAACACTGCACAAGGGAGATTCCAAAGGGATTTTAGCAACCCCCGTCTAACACAGGAATTTTGAATAACATTACTTGGCCATAGGCAAAAGAATTTCCTTTTGGCAGTTTTTCTCTCCAAAGAAAACACAAAAAGTGGAAGTTAGATAGTACTGTTATTAGAGCTTTGTTGCAACGAGAGAAAAAGTGGTGTTCACAACAGCATGGATACAGCAGCAGCTGAGAGACAGCTCCTCTGCTGGACCTTCATTTGCTCAGCCTCTTTCCTGGATTCAGGTCTTCACGGAGCTGATCCCTCTCTTGGACCATGCCTGCACATCCCGCTTCCTTTTCTTAGAATTCTCTATATCATTGGGAGTTTTGGAGGGCAGAGAGCAAGCAATGAGATCAATGTTGAGATTTTTCTATTTTAAGTGTTAATTACTAAGGAGATGCTTGGAAATATTAAGGTTTGCTCTGTGTGAAGTTCTAATGGAAATAAAAAGATGAAGACTGAACAATCCTGTCAAAAAACCCGCAAGCGAAAGAAGCCACCCATACTTCCCCTTGGCTGCAACCTGAATCGTGTAGGAAGCACCAGAACATAGCAGGTCTGTTTCATGCACTCACTAGAGCCAGGGAAAAATGTTAATATTTTCATAGAAAACATTTCAAAATAATCTCCCTTCTGCAACAGTTTTTGGGTTCTCAGTTTTTTTCTGGTTTGTGTTTTTTTCCTTCGCTCTCCTTCCATTTCATCTTTACTGGTGAAAGAAAAGAAAGCAGAAAGGTGGTAAGTGATCTAGCTAGTTAGATACATAGGTAGGTATCCTGCAGTGACAGGGCAGTAAATATGCCTTGAGGTAATCAGGCCTGTTGAATTGAAATTTAGTTTTCAAAGATTTCCTCCCATACGCTCAGCATGCGTCAGACTCGTGCCTCAGTTCCAGTGAGTGGCATGCCGTGCTGAAGGCATTTACACAGTCATGCACGAGGTAGCTAATGGCACAGTGTGACACTATTTGCTGTCCAGCCGAGAGAATATGTATTCCTGCTCCATTGCGAACACAAGACAGAACTGACTCTGAACAGTCCATTTATTCTTTTGACTGCCATTTATCACCTGTATATGTTGACTTGTAACTTAGTCTTGTTTCCATTTACTTCTCCTTTATGCTGTGCATGGACAAAGCAGCAGTAGATCCTTGAACAGTTCCCAATTTTCATTAACCGTTCTCATGTTAAGTTTCTGTTCCTAATTAACTATGCCTAGAACTGCTTTAGGCTTAGAGAACTGGCTCACTCTTTTCCTTTAATCGTTTCATGCCGCATTCTGATTGCATAAGGTAACAAAATCATAGAGCACTCCTCTTCCTCTGTTAGACTGAGGTCCTGTTTTAAGTCATCCCCCCTGGGTGCAAGGCTTTCTGTATTTAAAAGTTGGTTCTTATTTTTAGAGTCTCTTTTAGAGTTTGGCATTAGATACCTAGCAAATCCAAATTGATTCACACAAGATTTTTTTTTTTCTCCTTCTTAATACCACCAAATAGATGTCCCAGGCAGTTGCATAAAACGACCAGGCAGTCTGTAAAAGGTAGTCACTGGTTCCTTTCAGAATTTCACAGATGTGACCTGTGTGCATAGGTAAGGCTCGGTGCTCGCCAGACATCTTCGGCGCTAGCAGACCGGGCTGTGCCCGCCGTGACGTGCAGCACCTCCTCACCCTGCTTCACCTGCCCGGACCAAGCTGCTGCCACAGATGCTCACGTTCTGGTCATGAGACCCACCTCATGGCATTGCAGCCATACTAATTAGGTTTTATTACTGGTACGCATGGTAGCACTCAGCAGAGAAAGAAAGCGGGTTTTTGAAATGTGATTTAATCTGAGTAACTGGACTGGAGAATGATGCAGAGAAACGGAGCTGGAAGGGAAACCAACATATCTCGGAGAACGCAGGCATGAGTCAGAGTCACAGGACCCTGAACACTCGAAGTTCTAGCGTGTAAAGCTAAATATGAAAGGACTATTGGCTTTTCCTTCCATCTCCTTGTTTTGTCTTTCTTTGGGACATTTTTTATGGTAGCTTCTCCATCAGCTACATGGAACACCAGATGAACTAAAAAATACTAGTTTTCTGCCTCTTGGAATGAAATGTCGTTTGTAACAGGGTAGTCCTTTGCACCATGAAGAGATAATATGCACTAGAGGGTGACTATTTCAATTTCAGAGTTGATTGTGTTACTGAGGTAAACGGTGTAATAAAACCCAGCATTAAACTTTGAAGAACTTGAGACAACTTTGAAAAAAATAATTTCTTAACAGAAGACTTTCTAGTCTATGTTTAGACTACCATTTAAATGGCTAATAAAAATTTGGCCATAAGCCTGCTTCCCTCCTTCTCCCCCTCTTCTCCTAGTGCTGCAATTTACAGAAGCAAAAAGAGGAAATCTGATGATGACGTTTTTCCAACTATAGAACAATTTTTGCTTAGTGTTCCCTGCAGTGTTCTCTGCTTAATGTTCTCATTTCTTACTCCCTTTGTACATGACAGTAGGAAGAAATGGTTGCTGCAAGAGTTGGTGTGCTCATGCTTGCTTTCCTTCAGAGAGCAAGGCCAACGTGAAGGCTGAGGATCCAACTGCACAGCTTTTAGCCAGGGTCCCAGGTAGCTCCCGGTGCCCAGCCTGAACCCTATGCTGCCACACGATCACTTCTGTGAATGCTGGATACACTGCCCAGGGCATAGCTAGCACCTTGTAACTGATTCTGTTGAGACTACTGTCTGAACATATCCTTAAGTTATTTCTGTTTATTATGAATCTTTAAGGAGATAGGCACATAGCACAATGACACTTCCACAGTGATTTCCATCAGATGGTCTCAAGATATTTTGCAAGGCATATTTGTGAGAGGAATAGAATAGAATCATAGAATAGTTTGGGTTGGAAGGGACCTCTAAAGGTCATCCAGTCCAACCCCCCTGCCGTGGGCAGGGACATCTTCAACTAGATCAGGTTACTCAGAGCCCCGTCCAGCCTGACCTTGAATGTTTCGAGGGATGGGGCATCCACCACCTCTCTGGGCAACCTGTGCCAGTGCTTCACCACCCTCAGTGTAAAAAATTTCTTCCCTATATCTAGTCTAAATCTACCCCCGTTTAGTTTAAAGCCATTCCCCCTTGTCCTGTCACAACAGGCCCTGCTAAAAAGTTTGCCGTCAATACACCTTTAGAAACTGGCAGTCCATTATCCCAGAAGCCCTAGGACTGCTGGTGTATTGGCGTTCAGTGGCCTTTCTGATAGAAGACAATATCAGATTTTTTTAGAAGACAATGAAAAAATCATTGTAAAATAATAGTTTATTTATTTTTAAAGGAAACTAATAGTGACTAAGTCACTGGACCAAAACCACTAATCCAAAACTAACGAGATATGTCGCATGGACACATCCATGTCCAAATTACAAAAGTCTCCCTCTGCCTGTTATATAGAAGAGTTTATAAAGTCAGGAAAGATTATAGACAAAAAGGCTGAAGAAGTTCAGAGAAAAATGCTTGCTGAATGAAGCGCTGGGTGAGATTACATCTGAGAAATGAGAGGAATGGCCCAAAACTGATGAACAGGAAATTTGGCTTACTTGGTGAACAACAAAGGGATAATCCTTTTTGCTTATTGCCCTTTTGTGTCCATAATTTGATGCCAAGAGGGCTGAAAGGAGTGAGATTTACCTTCGTGGCACAAAATGCCCACCATCTGCTGGGACTTGAGGGTTCTTTATGGCATTGTTGGACCTTAATTCTCCTCATGCTAAGAGATGACGTGGGCAGACAGAGTCGATGGGAAGGATCCAAAAGATAACCCCGTTTCTACCAGCTTCTGTTAACTTCTGAATGATATCCAGCATGTGAGGCTCAGGTTCCTGTTCCCAGCCTCTCCCTCCTATCTCCTTTTCCTTCTGCAGTTCAGTTAATCTTTCTCTATTCTTGCCATCTGTTTAGTTAGTCTGTCCTAAACTGTTTCTTTTGCAACACTGCTGCAAGCCTGCAACCAGCAAGATAACCGAGAGCGCTGCCTTTGACAGCCCAATACTAGTGTAAATTCGCCAGGTCTCAGAGTGGCTGATAAGGCTTTCTGCTACTTTTTTTTCTTTCTCTAGCAGCAAGCTTGGAAGAAATAGAATGAGAAAAGGACTCTGCTGCTGTTTTGCTGTCCTGTTCTCCCTCTCCTCTTAAGTTTTTTTGTCTTGTGTTGTCCTCAAGAAACTAGGAGTCAGTTTTAAGTAAGAATAACAAAATCACCTTTTTTCTGTTCTACCAAATGGACAGTTAATACCATAAAAGATTCAGAACAAGGGAGTGAAGGAATCTTCACAAGAACTTGCTGCAGCTAAATAGAAAGGGAAAAAGAAGGAGAGTTAACTCCCTTTCCTTCTTTGCCCAAGTTTCAAAAAATGTCCAAGTGATTATTAACGCTGTTTGTCAGCATGCCATAAAAGAGATCACATTAACACCTGTGATTCTCTATGCCCCATAGTTTCATTGGAAAGAACTCAGAGCAAATGTGCCTCCTCTGCTTCTGCCTTCTTTATTGACTGCCTGTTTGTGCCATTGCTGTAATCAGTGCACATGACACAATGCACACTTCAGCCTTAATATGATATTTAGAAAGGCAATTAAATGCTCTGGCATCTTTATAAGAAAATTTCCCACCTTCATAGTGTCCATGATGAAGGGGACAGAACTTCTCAGCCAATAAGTTCTTCTCCTTAATCACTTTATGGCAATGGAAATTTGGTATTTATACCTGTTTCAAATATGTTCCCTTGAGTCTGTTTCTTTTTAGAGAATGCTACTTTTTACTTCCTTTTTCATTGAGTTCAGCTGATGACAAAGCGTAGCAAGGAAGGCTGACTGGAAAATTGGAATTCTGTTTCATTAAACTGCATCTAGTTCCAAAATTTGTTTCTGTATGCATGCGAATGCAATCCATGACCTTTCCACTGAAAACAAAGCACAACTCTGAGACAAAGCCCGCCGAGAAGGTTCATAGTGGCTGCACTCCCCAGGAAAGGGTGAGAGCCCTCTGGAGAGTTTTCGCTAACCGGACTGGGGTTGGAAAGTCGGTTTTCCACAACTGGGAGAAAGCCAAGGCCTTTCTTTTAGCTTGATCTCTCCTTCCCTCCATATATCATCTGGAGAAGCTATTTTGCCAAATTTTGGTGAACTGACATTTCAATGTTTGAATGCTGCAACAAAATGACATTTTCTGACAAAAAAGATTTGTCAGAAGACTCCTAATGTTTTATAGTTGAGTGCCCAAATAACATTCTCTGTACAACTCATTATTGTATAATCCTTTTTGAAAAGAAGCAGCCCTCTAATTTTTTCTCTCATCAGTTGCACTGAAAACAGCACTCCAGTCTCGACACTTAAGAATCGTCTTTTATCCCACAACTGATGACCACACAACTGTAGAAAAATAAATTGACAGCATAACATTCAAGAAAACTGAACTGTACAACAAACCCAATTCGTAAACAAAAATTAGACTCACTTTTTTCTGAACCCTTGTCTTTTTCTGCAATATTACTTGAAGGGTTTTGTATGCATGACTTAGCATGGAGAAAAACATATTGCAAACAACTGAGCTATAGGTGAAGCTTGAGCCACAGACAATAAAATGAGTTCTTATTGTAGCTGAACTGGCAAGGTAGCCCGTTCACCTCTGAGAGCTGAAAAGGTACCCTCAAGTGTACTGTGACATACTTTAACCAGCATAAAATGGAACTGCCGCTAAAAATATGGATCTCACCCTTGATGCAGTTTATATTTCTCTTTCCCAACTTCATCTCATCTGTATGGTCCCTTCTCACACAAACAATAGGATAGCTTTAGCTGAGCTTCTCCCTTGACCATGTTCACCATGAGGCCTCCCAAGCATGTGCAACAGGAAAAAAGGATGGAGCAGAACTGGGAATGAATGAGCAGCTGGAGACGGACAGAGCAAGATTTTTTATTCCGGTGGCAATGCCAGTATAAGCAGAATAACGGCATTTGCTGCTACCTGGTAGTTTCTCCAGATAAGGTCACCAGAAGCTGCAAATTTCCCTATAAAAGTTGGGTTATGTGGAGACCTATTTTTTATGTCAATTGTCCCTCTGCATTTTCAGTACAACAGAAAGGAAGCATATTTGGGCCATCCTGAGAAAACCCAGTTTCCTGAACCGTAGCAGATGGCCATGAACTCTTTAATAGGTGCTTGGCATCCCCCAGGCCTGGGCTGTATTATATCAAAGGTAACCTGCCTGGCACACGCAACAGCAGCATGTGATGTGCAGCATAACACTGGATTTCACTCTGCCGTCAGAATTTGGAAGATTCACATACATATTATTTCTCCAGCTATCGGGAGTCGGAGTTACATGCTTAAATTCTTCAGTTGAAAAAAACAGACTATTTTATTGACTAAACAGTATTGTTCCTCTAAAAAAACCACACACAAGACATAAATGCAGATGAACTGTTAAGTAATTTCCAATAGTTTGAAATACTTATATTCATACCATGCTGGTACACTTTTTTTCATCAGAATACATTTTGCACTCATTAACAAAGGTGCTATTCCATTTAAGTCAATTGGGGCTTCTCTGGTGCATCTTAGAACAGAACTGAAGCCAAGGTATGTATCTTACTCAGTTCATTAGACTCTCCACTGCTGTAGATTAAATAAGCAAGTATGTCACTAAATCTGTTCAGCATTAAAATGATACAAAATGTATTTTTCTTCTTCCAACTAAATAGTTTTCTTCAAATCTGAACCAGATGGAAACACAGTGAGTTATCTGAGATGAGCTCATCTGGACTTCTGAGTGGAATGTCCAACATTTGGTCACACATCTTGAGATGTGAGTTAGGGTCTGAATGGGGAAATTTTTATCATCTTATGTTTACTCTTGTGGATAGGCTCATTAGCTTCAGTGGACAACAAGTAAAATAAATGACACGCGCACACACAGAGCAAGACCATGCAGGATACATTTCTGTATAAAATCTCTCAAATGTAGTTCGCATTCCCAAAGACAATTGTCCCCCAAAAGTCCAGCAAACACAATAAGTGGAAACTCAGCATCAAAATTAGTTAAGAAATTTGGAGCGGCTCTTTTTTCCTATGTCTTCCATTAAACCTGCTTTTGCTATGTTTGTCTGGGAGATTAATATTTCTGGGGGCACGCTGACTTGTAAGTCTTTTATGGAGCCAAGCGTACTGTTGCCATTTGACTGATTAAAAAAAGCAGGCATCTAAATTATTCCTTTTTATAGTTATGGAAAAATTATGAGGGGCGTTTACAAATGTAAAGTGGCAGATATCAAATCCCCTTGTTTACAGGGTTAAAAACAAACTGTTCCAATGAGAACTCGCTCCCACATGGCAATGCTACCAGGAGCTACATACATTTCAGCCGTAGAGTCATCTTCTGTTGTTAGGTACACTGAACGCTGCAGTGAAACTGCTCTTGTGTTGAAGAAGTACCTGTCCTTTATTAGCCTAATCAGGCTAACCTTGCCTCACTGAATTCAGGGGAGCTTTGCCATTGCCTTCACTGACACTAGAATTTTACCTTTAGTCAAGAGCCTGAATATGAAATGCGTTAAGCTCCCACATTTTCAGCAAAGTAAATGAGACCTGAAAGTACTTAGTACCTCCTCTACATTATGCACATCCCATTTTTAGACAGTCTGGTGACGGCTGCTTCAGGCTAATTTACCAGGCTTCCTGATAAGATAAATTAGCATAGGTGGAACTCCTCTCCGTGAGAATTAAGCTGCTTCTAACATTTAGACTGAACAGGTTTGGTTCTTTACAGTGTATTGAACTGGGGCCAGCATACTTTTAATGTGCAACTCTCCTGACTCCCATGAGCAAGTTGGAAGAGTCTATTCTGTGGCAATGAAGAACAGAAAATCTGTATATCTGAGAGAGATTTAGCACCCATCTGCCTGAAAGTTTCTCCAAATTATACTATAGGTTTTTGTTGTTGGGTTTTTTTGGGGGGGTTGGTTTTTGTTTGTTTGTTTTTTAAAAAACACTTCCTATCACAGTCCTGGAATAAAGGACTCACTCAGGACATCACAGAACATCAAAAATCACAGAAATTAAACCAAAAACATTTCTAATCAGAATGGCCTGACTTTATTCCTCCTATGACTCCACTGCAGTTCAGTAAGTTTTTTGTATTTATTCTTTCCCTCTTTTGGAAGGAAGACAGTGAAAATAGCTGCATTTAAAGAAACTTCAGGCTCATAAGACAGCTTTCTATTCTGAAGAATTCAGAGTTTTTGTGGTTTGTTTTTTTAATCAAAATCAGAGACACGAGATCTGATTTGTATTGGTTAAATTCCAATTTATTCCTCTTGCCTAATGTTTCCTCCTGGCTGGCCCTGCATCTTCAGCCTTGTGTAGCCAAGAGGAATCACCAGGCATGGGGACGTTAGTGGAATTTAAACTGACTAAATCTGGGCCTTGGTGCCTTCATTTTGTGACTTTTTTTTTTTTTATATCCTTGAAATGCTTGACAGAGGCATAAGAGCTCATGGACAGAGATCTAGATTATTATTTGAACAGGAAAAGATGAAACAGAATATTCTGAAACATAAATGAATTTGCACATGAACTCAAAGCTGAATTTATCCAGCAGAAATTTCTCTGTAGGCCTTAATGGACACCAGAAAGAATGAAAAATAGTGGGATTAAAAAAAAAAGGAAAAAAAAAAAGAATCATACTTACTGGAGCTGTGGACATTCTCAGGATAATTAGTTACATATGTTTTGGTTGTGCCCTAGGGTAAAATAAGTTCTGGGATGAGGTAATAAATAAATTAAATGTGGTTTTGGAAATAGTTATCCCTAACTACCCAAAATGTCCACTGCTAGAAGAATTTGGATGCAGCTGACTTTGGAAATCTGAAAGGACCACAGAAACAACTTTTATAAGAGCAACAATACTGCAAAGAAGACACCGCAAAAACTGAAGTCAGCACAATCTTGAATGCTGCTGATTGATGCACTGAGCTAATCTAATTGATACATTTTGAAAAGGTTTGTTTGAATAAGCTAGGTAATTTGGAAATGAGGTATATAATAATGTACCCCCACATAAAGTCATCAATTATTATAGCACCAACTGAAATACTAGCTGCATCTTTTGTTCACGTGGATGAATTCTATAAATACTGAATTGCCACCACCTTTTTTTTTTCTTTTTCACTTTTTAGAGTGGAAAATGTAAATACAGCCTAGCTTCACTTATCATGTCATATGTTCATTTACTATTGTTACTCAGTCTTGCTTGCAGTACCTCTAGAGCAAACTTTTTTTAACTGTTATGGGTCAGATCCAGGCTAGATCCTGTCCTGCCCCTGTGATAAAATACAGAGCCTGCTAGACGCAGCCACTCTGAGAAGACAGATTTTAAGTCCTTGACTAATCACTAGGCTTGTACTTAGGGCCAATTTCCATTTTCAGTGGAAAAGACAGATTTCAAGGATTTGACAACATGCTGGGGCTTTATTTGGTCTTGTAGGGGCAAGGAGCTATCAGTAAATTTACCCGTCTCCTGAGGTTTTAGTAAATTGCATAATTTCCTTCTCACAACATGGCTGATTAGCCTCACAACTTGTTCATCAAATTTTCCAGAGGACTTCATACAGATCTCACCATTTTAATCGTATTCTTGGGTTGGACAACAAAATACTAATACTTAGTCTACAGGATCTAACTCATTTCTACATGTCTTTGCTGTAAAGTCAGCTATTCAGTTGTTTGACTCCATTTTAGCTCTTCTCATTCCTCCTTCATTAGATGCAGCATGATTCTGGGCTGGCAGCTCCATAAGAAGAGCCTTCAAAGTAAGAAGGATTCTCCCAGTGGGAAACAGGAATCAGCAAGTCCAGAATCTGGTGTTTGTTCCCAGTGCCTCTTTAGCATTTTATTAAACAAATGGACAAATCAAGGCCAGGCCAGCTTACGACTCCTTCCCCTCTGTGCCAGTTTAAGCCTCAGCCCGGTCAGAGATAATGGAAAATTCAAATTAGTCCAACATCCAAAGGATTCTACTCAAGGTCTAGACTTTGGTCTCTTCTTAGTCAGGAGTTCCCTAGTCTTTGGATTCTTCCATCAGTAATTATTAAGAACTTAGCAAAAAGATAACAACAAAAATTAACTTCCAATTCTGTCTTCCTGTTCTCCCACTTTTTTCCATTAGAATAAAGGTATAGATGTTTTTCACTTCTCTTTTTAACTTTGAACAAAATAAAGGGATGCTAGCATTTCACACCTTTAAACCGTTCTCAAGTACTAAGGAGTAAAGGGAGATCCCAGAAATCCCCTATTTAAAAAAATAAATAAATAAAATTCTGGAATGTTATAAACTGCTTTTTCTCATCCTGAAATATTCAAAACAACTACCAGACTGTTAAAAAAAAAAAAAATTAAACCATTTTCTTAAAGGAATTATTTCCAGAAAGGTGCTGGAATCTTCCAGCTAGCCCTGTCAAGGATATAAGTCTTCAGATTGCCACTGCCTTATCTCCTACATCTAGATGTTCCCTCTTTCCCCATTACGCTGGTCTAAATAATCTGCTCAGTCCCTGCTCTCTAAGACACAGCCATGCGTCTTGTTCTTGGAAATCCACACGTGAAATTATGCACAACCACCAATTGCCCATCACAAGAAGCTATAGGACAACATCAGTTCTATTATTTCTGCTATCTGGCATATTTTTTTAAAAAAAGAAAATTAAGAAAGTGCTAAATTTACCAAGTTCTCCATACCTGATAAATACCTGAAAATAATGCAATTTCATCACTGGCCGGCAATGGATCTAGTCTTTTAAATCTATCTCATGCCTTAGGTGACTATCAGCAGAAGAATTTTTCAGATGGACAATGGCCAGGTCTTCAGTCCCCTGCCATTAATATAGTCACTTGTATTAGAGAAGAAGCTCTGAACACCTACCCCATGAAGTTAGCAGAAATTTACTCTCATTTCAGCATCTGTATATACCTATACAAGGCCACTAACAGAATCCAGCTGAAGTATTTTATTCCACAGTCAGGTCCTCACTCATCTGGGTAACTCACATTGAAAGCTGGAACCTCTCTTCTCTTTAAATAAACAGAGATGTCTAAGAAATGAAGGAAGTACCCAAGCAACGTAAGAAATTAGGTATTTAACAGAAATCTTGAAGGCAAGAAGTAACTCTACAGACAAAAGATATGGAAATGCTCAGAACAAATTCAGGGCCATCAAAATAACAAAAGAAGAGATGATTGTTGCTGTACAAGACTAGCAGAGGTAGACTGATCAGAGACAAAAGACCTGTGTTTCAAATAAGGAGCTTAATCAATCTTTGTTTGGCTACTTACCTCATCTGAAAACTGTTTCAGCTGTGGTAGGATTTTACTTCAGACTGACTAACTCTAACCACAGCTTCTCCCCTCTTCTTGTCATGAAATCAAACACTACAATTTTACCTCACATTATTTACCAAGGTTAGTCAAACCTCATGAACACACACCCAAAAGAGGAGAAAGAGAAGATGGGATTTGTGGCTAGCTGATAAGAACGTATTTCTGATGCTAATTATCAACAACTGATAGGAACACCCTCACAGATTAGGAATCCAGTGTTGAATCATTTCTTACCAACATGTTTTTCTCCTCCTTAAGAATACAGGTTACAGCTGGGAAATATTGTTCACTTTATTAAAATCATTATTATTATTATTATTACCAAAGCTTCCGATGCAAATCTGATAGTTGCAAGTTCTAGCTTCATTTCCCTTGTGCCTGTGTAGCAAACACTTTATTAGTCAGCTCTCTAGCAGAGCTTGCAAGGAACAGGGACTCCCCCAGCACTGCCTCTGAGCAACAACACAGCATGAAAAAGTTGCTCCAGGACCCAAATTCTTTCCCCAACCTTGCTTACATACACTGGACATGCATGTAATCGTGCTGTTAATCCTTTAAGCACTGACCATTATTTGCTTATTTGGTATTTGTTCCATGTACCTCCTGACTACTTCTCTTGCCATGTCTCTTTGCTGAAAGCCTCACTTTTCAAGTCTCCCAAGCCTCTAATCGCTTTTCCTTTTTTCACTGGTCCCCTATTCCTATATATTCAAGTATCCATCCCAAGACTTCTGCAAGCAGGTAACTAATGAATCAAAGAGGAAGAAATTGTCCACTTATCATCACTCAGATTGGATGCCTCACTGCTGAGTTCCTCAGCTTTTTTTCCTAGATGTGAAATTATTTGGGGTGACTAATGGATTTTTAAAATCTGTATGAATATTCACTTTGGGCATGAAAGCTAATACAGGACGCTTGTGCAAGCACCTTAGACCTAATTTACGTGGACCGTCATCTTACTGTAGAGAATACCAGGTGAGTGTTTATTAACACAGCCAGAACTTCTGAAGAAAAAGCTGTGTTCATTTTCTATTAGGAAGGTTCCCTTCAGGAGATCTTCTGATGCTTTTGTCCAGAATCAGGCTTACAGTAATACCCATACCTAAATCCACATCCCACTAAATACCTTCAGAATGACCTTTACCTGAAAGCAGTATTAAGAAAATTCATCATATTCAAAGGAGAACAAGGACTGCACCTACCTCAGAAGGCTACAGATCAGTGGGTGTGCATGAAAGTAATCTGGGAAATACTGCTGATTGCCTGTCCTGTTCCTGTGTGGTAGGAGCACCACAGCTTCCCAGAGTGCCTGAAGTTGACCACTGTTCCTAGTGGACTTTCCTCCGAAAGTAATGGGCCTTAGCCAGTCCCTAACAAAGCTGAACACTCTCTCCCCGCAACCTCCCAGCAAAGTATGTGAGCAAAAGAAAAACTGGAGAGAAAACAAACAATGATGCGGGGCAACAAATGGAAGAGAGGGAGAGACTTCACTGTCATAGGTTAGAAATGAAAAAACTGTGTTTGGAGATGGAAGGAGACAACAAACAGAGGACCCTTCCAAGGGTCGCTGAAACCAACCAAGGAGCTGGTGGATGCTGAGCAGCAGTGCTCTGCCCAGAGATATGTCAGATGAGAGAATGAAAATCGGCTCAAGTCCCTCCTGAGGCTGTGACAGAGCAGCTGAAGCGCAGCAGAGGAAACTGATGGGGAGGTGTCCTACAACCTGGTGGGTCTTGGGTTGAGGCACATAAACAAAAAGGCAAGGGGAAAACTGAAACCAAAACCTGATTAAGAGGTTTTGAAGGAGCCTTAAGAGGGACTGCCACGTGGCGAACTCTATATGCTTGTACATCGTGGTCTTCCAGTTGCCACAGAAAGGACATGTGTCAAGGGACCCACACAAGTTGCACAGTAGCCCATGTCCTTATTATACAAGCACGTCCACATAATACCAAAGATACAGGCTAAATCTAAAAAAGTTGTACGCGCAACTGTATTTTCTCAACTCAATTTAGCAACACGTTCTGTCCAAAGCTATAGAAAATCATCTTTTAATAGCAGTCACCGCCTATGTTCTATCAGCCTATTTCTGAAACATATTCAAGGGTGTTACAGAAACATGAGGTATTGTGGGTAATCTGGACTCTGCGCATAAGTGGGCAGTCACAAAACACACATTAACCATAGTTGGTGACTAGAGTTAGGTTAGAGTTAAGCAGTTTTCTACAGGATTGCACTTTACAATGGTAGGAGGGAAATAATCTTAATCACATAAGTAGAACAAGTACCACTGATTCACTTCTTGCCATAATGGTATGTCAGTGCTTGTAGACCTTGCTCCAAAATCCTGTGTTCTGAACAGCAGCAATTTGCAGTAACATGACTGGTAGAACTTAAGTAAATTAGGATTCATAACTACTAGATATAGGGCTATGCATTGCATCATTCTTAATGTATTAAAAGCTAATAATCATCTTGATTTTTTACAATATCAAATGCACGGCTTTAGCTCAACTCATACTTATTTTTTTTGGCAAGCAGAGAGCTGCTGCTGTAGTTGCACCACCAGACTGGCATTCAAGAGATGTAGGGTTAGCCACACATTTCCTGTGTGACTTCGTATAAATTGCTTAATCTCTGTTTCTCAACTCCTCATCCATGAAACAGAATTATTTCCTTGTGCCACAGCAATGTGTATTAAAGCACATGTATTAATGAGCAGGTACAATGGTGACACAAACTATATAAAACGACACTTAGGAAAATGTCAGTATTAATCGAAACTAACAGTGAAAGTTCTCTGTATTCATACCTGTAATTTATTCCTAACTTAAGACCACTCTACTATTTCTGCAGACCTATGCCAATACCCCACTGGTAATTTTTTTCATTTTCTGCTTAATTTTCTGGAGAACATTGCAAAAATACTGTGTTTTTCTGGACAGTATTCTATGAGAATAATGTTTTTACTATTTCTTTCAACATGCTGTGGCTAAAATACATGAAAAAAATTCAGATTAGAAGATCATCAAAAACTATTTACATGAGAAAGGAAGTATCATACGAGGAAATAATCCCACAAAACTGTCTCCTTCAACAATTTTTGCCAGTGATAAAAGTATTATTGAAAATTTGTCCAATGTGAAATTCAGGTGTGTTAGAGATGAAAATGTAGGTAATGTGATAGGTAGAAAAAATGCAAACAGATTATAGCAATGCCTACTTTAGGACCTTTGATTAAAAAATGCTCTGGTTACGTCTTGAATATATTGGAGCCACCATTTTCATGGCAGGTAAGGGAAATGGGGAGGCGAAGAGTGAGGGATGATGTAAGATTGCACAACTGCTCCACGTGGAGTGAATCTGCTCTAGCACTGAGGAACCCTTTGAGGAAGCTGGGAAAAGGAGAAGGGTGTGGCTGGTGAAACCGTGCGTCTCAGAGCCATAACCACATGTTTAAAATAGCGTTGAAAAAATACACTCTGGACCATCTTTGTTGTTTTTTAGTGCAGTAAGCTTTCTACACAACTCCTTTAAAACAAGCATGCATACAGAAGGAAAAATAGGAGCCATCAGCGGCATAAAGCATGTCTTTAATTTCCACACTCCTCTCAGTTCTAGGCAAGAAGGAGCTCCCAAAGCCAAGACTCTATGTAGTTATTGTCTAACTGAAGTATCCTCTCTAGTGATGCAGTAACAGAAACTGTTTATTATTGATTCCATAGAAAATGAAAGAAAAACAGGGAAAATGCTCATTCTCATTCATAATAAAAAGAAATGTGTGGGCTTATGCATCATGAATATAGATAGGTCACAGTCAGGAGGAACATAGTATTCTGGTAAAATGAGTTTCCACTTTATTTTTATTGAAGAAGAATATTTCATTTAGGCAGGGCAAGAGATTTTTCAATGCTAAAGAAATAACAAAGAAAGCCATGCAACTAAAAGCAGTAACTTCGCTGAAGGTCTCTTTCTAACCAGTTATTTAAAGGGAGGGGAAGTAGACATGGAACTACCACAATCACAGCTACTGTTTGAATTTGACAAAATGCTTCAGGGGACAGTAAAATGACAGAATGAAAACAAAAGAGATCCTCAAAGAGATCCATCTCAAAGCAGGTCAAAAGGCCTTTATGTCACTTCGTGCTAGCCCCTATTTCAAAATGGTTCAGAAAGCCCTTTCCAGAGGGCAGCAGCCCCACACCTAGCAGGCTGAGGCAGTTCTGAGTAGCCATGCAAGAAGCTTCTTTTCTACTTGCGTAGCTGCTTCTTTTTTTGTTTCGATTTAAACTGAGGGGTGATACCAAGGCATGTACCCTGACATGACACCAGGATTTGAGGTTTTCATTGTATGGAGTCAGTGCAGTTGTTTGATTAGTTACTAAGATAGAAGGAGTCCTGAATAAACAGGTACAAGGCAGCGCATCAAACAACCAAAAGGTATTTTCATGCTGTGTCTCAATGTTGTAGATCTTTCTGTAGTGGATATGGTATTCACATCCTTAAACTTGCTAGGAGAGGGCCTGTCTGAGTCCTCTCACTGAGGTCTCACAGACTATGAATCATTTAAATTCTTGACTGGACTCATCAGCCTTATTGCAGATATTTGCTCTCTCCTGAATGCTGGCTCAGGGTGATATAAGCAGGTCGTTCCCTGAAAAGCTGCTCTTTTGTCAAGGTCTGTAAAGCAAAATTTACAGAATCACAGAATCAGTCACAGAATGAGGTTTGAAGGGAGCTCCGGAGGTCATCTGGTCCAACCCCCCTGCTCAAATAGGACCACCTAGGGCCAGTTGCCCAGGACCACATCCAGGCAGCTTTTGAATATCTCCAAGGATGGAAACTCCACACCCTCTCTGGGCAACCTGTGCCAGTGCTTGGTCACCCTCACAGTGAAATAGTGTTTCCTGACATACAGAGGGTTTGTGATTGTTTGTGCCTGTTGCCTCTAGTCCTGTCACTGGGCACCACTGAAAGGAGTCTGGCTCCATCCTCTTTGCACCCTCCATTCAGATATTTATATACATTGATGAGATCTCCCTGAGCCTTCTCTTCTCCACGCTGAACAGTCCCAGCTCTTTCAGCCTTTCCTCATAGGAGAGATGCTCCAGTCCCTTCATCATATTAATGGTCCTCCACTGAACTCTCTCCCCAGTAGAGGTTTTACAATAAACCTCCTCATAATTGGCCAAGCTGAGGAAGGACTGTATTTATTTCTTGCTTTCCAAGAAAGAAGCATTGGTCAACACCAGCCTTGTCTAAGAAAGTGTCATAACTTTCTTCTTCTAACATATGCCTTCTAGCTTTGCACACTCTGGGGTCTTTTGTAGAGGAAAAATGAGCTAATTTCAGAGCTGAATGGACTTCATTATGATCAAATAAGCTTTTCTGAACTTTCAAATATTTTGGCAAACTTAACTTGGCTAATTGACCTTGCTTTCATCTGAGGCACTGGCATCCCGTGCAGGAGCAGGGGTAGGTCCCAGTTTTGCCCTCCCATGCAGGGGTGGCTCGTGATGCCTGCCTGCTGTGCCGTGCCAGGGGACACGCACAGAGAGGCACCTTCCCACCCTGCTCTTCCCACTTGCAGCACAAACACCTGCAGCTCTGCCACTCGCTGCCCGGGGTTCACAGGCACTGTAAGTGTGTGGCTGTTTGAGATCTTCTTTGTTGTCAGATATCCACTCCCTTTCACCCCTGAGGAAAAGGTAGCAGGTTAGGTCCAGCCTCTTCCTCTGACTGTCCTGGGCCACATCTCTACAACACCATGAGGAACAGCGCAGCACGCTCCAGGTGAGAGTCGAGCGAGTGGGCAGGACCAGGTCTGGGCAGTTACTACTTCGGATCCCCAAAGCAGTTCTGCTGCATTTGTACACTGTTGGGTTGAAGCTATTAAGCAGAGGTTTCAGCTGGAGTTGTGAAAGACTGTGATAAGCTCCTGGAAAAAATGTAAAATCTCCTTCATGTGAGGTTTATAATGACAAGTTAAAAATGACCTGTCAGGAAGATGTATGGATACCTGATCCTGCATCAGTGCTGGGCAGTTTCAGGTCCAAATTTTTTCCACCCTGCCGTTTCTACAATACCTACCTAAGAGCTTCCTATCTCCACTAGGAATGAGTCCTTAGGTTGAAATTCTCCAGTCTCAGCTTCCTTACTGCACAGCCATGCATAGGCCCGTTGAACCTGAATAAAATCACTTCCAGCACTAGTGCTTGTAGTTACTTCTGACTCGTCTCATATGGGCAGCACACATCAGGATGGCACCATGCCCCCAGGCTCATGCAGCAATCCCAGCCCACCACCACCACCTCAGTGATGTTGCTTGAGCCTACACTCTCCTTCTCATACAGAGAATGACCTTAAAGAGACCATTTCACCCCTCTTGCACCTGTTTCACATTTGCCTTGATTTATTGATCACAAATCCAAGTGCAGGAAGGAAATATTTTCATACTACTTTGTAATCTTTTCATGTCACCTTGTAAGTTTCTATGTGTATTGATGTGTTATTACAGAAAACATAGCTCTTGTTGGGGAGCTCACAACTACTTCTGGCCTGGTAATCAGAAAAGAATATTGCAGGAGGGAGAGTCTACCAGATGCTCCAGAATACTTTGAAGATTGATTGCAAATATTTTTTTTGTTTAGATTGAGCTGACTTTAGATTAATTAGAACTGCAGTTAATAAACAGTGAATGACTTTATGCTGAATGTTGCTGCCAGTTACTTCATTTAACTGTGCTCACAGTGAGAGTATTAAAAAAGATCTTATGGGAATCATTACATTCCCTCACTGTGAAAGGATTTCTTCTTGTTTATCTTATATACTCTTACTGCCAGTTCAGGCATTCAGCTTTTAAAAAGTTCCCCATCACTTTCTTGGCCTGACACTGCCAATTCTCAACCACTGTCACCACCCTATTACCAAAAATGTGTACAAAGGCTGCCATTCATATCTTTAGAACGCTGCCTTTTTATTATTTAGCTGTGATATTACAGTTACTACTACAATACTATTACAGTAGTCCCAGTGTCTATCATGATAGTAACATTTCTGATATGCAAATACCAATAAAGCAATATCACAGCCTGAAGTGGTTACATCATTTCCTATGATCCCCTGGTTAGGACCCAAACCTTGGAGCAATGATATCTGTATTCTCACACTCATGCCCCCTCTGCTCTCTTGGGCCTGTCTTCAAACATTTGCGTCCTTCAGTTTAGTCATTTGTGAAACAGAGACAATGACACCTTTGTAGACCTTCTTTATAATGTTTGTGAAAAGCTTTGAAATACCGAGTTTAAAAGACACTAGCAAAACCCAAAGTAAAGTTAGGAGGCTCTAAATGGCCTGGTGACAGGGGAAGAAAAAACCCAGACTGTAGGCATGATAAAAGATTAGAAACAAAAGCTGTCTAAAACAGTCTTGCCACCCGGCATTCACCAGGCTTTTGTTTAGCTGTCCCAGAGATCTGCTAGACTCGTGCCCAGGGTAGTTGGACTCTGGGAAACCCAAGCCCATTGTGCCCATACTCCAACCTGGCCAGCTGTAAGCCAGCTGTGGTCTGCAAGCTAGGTCACCATGTCCAAGCTGAGATATCCTGTGTTAGCACGATCATGCACCTTTCAGGTCAGAGCTTGGCCATATTCAGTTAGCTCAAAGGACTCTTGGACTGTCTACACCAGCACAAATACACCTGGCCATATTCAGTGTATTCCCCATCTCCAGGCAGGTGTGGTTATTGTTAAACCTCTCACTGTAATAATTTTGCATCTCACAAATACTAGACCCCTATTTACCTCTGTTCACAAACTTGTTTCCCCACAGTCCTTGTTCTTTAGGAAAGGGAGTTACAGGTTGCTGCATCAGAAGGGACTCATGGATTCTCAACAGAGCTGACAAAAATGCATTTTGCCTCCCTGGGGATCAGAGGTCTGACTATTTCTGCTATTGGAGGGGAGGGCAAAAGGCAGAGGTAGGACAAAGACTGGGAGGAGAGCCCTCATTACTTATCCTGCCATTGGAAGAGGCCCTAAGCTCAACAACTCCTGCCCTCTTGCTCATCTCTGCTGAAGACCATGGTGGCAAGCCAAGGAGAAGAACCTCTAACCGACCAAGC
The DNA here is from genome assembly GCF_000699145.1 of Aptenodytes forsteri. Classification (NCBI taxonomy): domain Eukaryota; kingdom Metazoa; phylum Chordata; class Aves; order Sphenisciformes; family Spheniscidae; genus Aptenodytes; species Aptenodytes forsteri. The sequence continues at coordinate 1,789,025 of NW_008794542.1, read as the reverse complement.
AGGCTGCAGAGCCTTTTTGCTGCCACTAGACGTGTGCTGCCGTTGATAATGCTCTGCTCTGCCTATGCAGCTGGCCCCGACTGAAGCCTACCTCTACAAACAGCACTATCCGCCTCCAGTGCCCCCCCAGCTCTCGCCGTGAGTGTGGGCCCTGGAGGCACTGGCAGCCATGGCTGCGGGTGTACAGGAGCTGCTGTTGTCCTTGTGGTCTAAACCTTTGTCTCTGATAGGACTTAATGCCAACTTCATCTGAGAAGAGCTTTAGAAGATCTGTGCAAGCAATTAGAGGATGAACCACCTCCAAGGAAACTTTCTCTCTAACCCTTATTAGTAGTTAGAGGTTGGCCACAAAGCAAGTAGCTTTACATTCTCAGACTTGCAGACACCATTATGATGGACACCCTGACAGGAGCCAATTCAAAACAGATACACGGCACTTTGTTTGGTAACGTGGGTGCACTGGTTTGCGTGAGGTACTAGCGGTGCAACTCTGTACTGGATTGACATGGCTTTATCTTTCCTAAGCACTGGTCTTTAAGAGATTAAAAAAGAATTTTTTTTAATCTAAAGCCAAAATAACTTGATTTTGACAAGACTTCAAATTGCCCTGAAACCAAAACCAGACAATCTACGAACGTTTAGAAATGAACTCTGTTATGAAAAGTCATTTATGTTTAGGGGGTTTAAAAATATTATTATTGACATCTCATGCAGTAGTGTAGCAATGCTGTCTCACAGGACATGTAATGTTGTACAATACCTTCAATATTCTATGAGCTGATTCTCATGTTTTATTTTATATATGGACAGCTGCGTCTTAGTCAAGGCAGAAACTCTTATTTTATGGATTGGGAGGTCTTCTGTTTGTACTGTGACACATTTTTTACAGAATATTTCAACAGAATTTCCATTCCATGGGAAGTTTCAGACTGTTTTCATTCTGAAGGAGAGCAATTTGCAAAGTGACAATATTTTCCATGACATGGAAATCCCAGCTTTTAACTCATTCTTGTCCCAAAGCAAGGAACTGTGTGGGTGACTCCTTCCATCCCACTCCCAGCTCCAATGCCAATCCGGTCACTTCCTGCATTACTTACTATTGCTTTTCAGCTCAGGATTTATGTCTCCAAGGTTAGCAGGTATAACTCTGAGTACAGGGCTAGGAGGAAGATTTCATGAAATGAGCATGCCATTTTTTTAGAGGTGGCTCTCTTCAGATCAGAATGACACTCTAAAGCTAAAGTCACAGCCCCAGATTAAATATATATCGTGCGTGACCAAGCCCTGCATTTTCCAGGTCACAATAGTTATTATGACCTGGTCTTGAAGGGAGTTGGGTCCCAAGTTGTACAACTATCTTGCAGATCCTTTTATTTGCATGAACAGCTTCATCTGTAATCATACATGTACCATCTGCAAAGTCCTGTTTGCAATTCACATAAATTATTAATTCACAGCTTAAGCTGCACATTTCCTCTATTAGTCACATTTCTTAGAGGCTTCTCATTACTGCAGCATATGGAAGTCCTCTTTCCCTATGGTGCTGTGCAGTGATTAATTGTGGGAATCAAAAGGTATGTAAAAGACATAATTTAGGACCAAACTCAACATAGAAATCTCCCTAGCACAAACCTCAAGCAAGCAGTAGAGTTACTGAAAGTTTGTATTACTGCAAGCTTTTTCAGTGTTTCAAGACAATGTATTTTCAGCTTGCCCAATACCAAATGGACAACAGGAGTCTGAGAACTGTTTGTAGGGATTAATGAGTAGCTGGGAGGAGCTGATGGCTCAAACGCAGTTGAGGGCCGTTAATCGTGGACAGTCATTAATTCTCAGGCAACGCCCAGTGTCAGAGTTGTTACTCTTATGAATTGTTGTTCAAAATCATGTGTATGAATGTTTTTAGGGTTAGGTAGTTATAGTCAGCATGTATGGGGCATTTCTAGAAAATTAACGCTTTGTATGTTAGGCAGATTGCTTATGTCAGCTCTCCCCATGGCTCTCATTTGCTAATATAATTTATTTTGGATGATGGATTGTGGCTTATGTTCTTATACACTCCCAGTACAGGACATTTAACTCACATCTATTGATTTTTCAACAGCTTCCCTGTCCGTTTGTGTGTGTGTGTCCCTGCGTTTTAAGACAGTGTATTGCAGAAGACAAACTCCATGTTGATACATCTGACATGACTTGTAAAAACCAAAGGAAAGAATTTTAGGTAAATCACAAATGAAAGGGAAAACCTCCCAGGATGTTGCAGGTTATGTGAGTATGCAAGAAAAGGACAAAGGAACGTAGAGCAAACTGCTGACAAACCAAAGGAAAGAATTTTAGTTAAATCACAAATGAAAGGGAAAACCTCCCAGGATGTTGCAGGTTATGTGATATGCAAGAAAAGGACAAAGGAACGTAGAGCAAACTGCTGACAACAGCCATACCTGCAAGGTATTCTTAAGAATTGCAAACTAGAGCAAACTGCTGACAACAGCCATACCTGCAAGGTATTCTTAAGTCAATTGCAAACATGCAGACGCATGCCTGTCGGACATGCTGCAAACTTCTCCAAGATGGGTACAGGACTGGTAAAAATGTGCAAGTTCAAAGAACTATGAGAAGCTCAGGAAAATGATGCTGGCATATGAACTAGTTTTCTTATCAGGCCTCCAATTAAAACCTTGCCAATGATAGATAACCGATATCTATTTTTATGGGTTGTATGAAATGAAGATGTAGTTTCAGTTCCATTCTCAGCAAAGGCCTATTTGCATCACATAAGTCATCATCAGAGAAGATGTTAATATGACTTCCTTGTGGGGAAGCCAAGACCTAAAGGACTATGGAAAATGAAGCTTCCTTTTCCTATTAGAGTTGTTTTCTCCAGGTTGAGTTGGAAAGATATTGGTAGTGAAACACAAAACATATTCCTGTCCTATGTATGTCTCCCAGGTGTCTCAGCATGCCTAGTTAACACCTTTCACAAGTGCAATATCCATTTTTAACGGTCCTTTTAAGGAAAGAAAAATCTATTGTTTTCTTGAATATGACTACTAAAGCCAGCAAGCAGACATATAAAACAGAGAGCACATGAGCAGCTGCAGATGTAATCCAGGCAGCCAAAAGACTAGTGCGAGCATATTCTTCTCAACCTCAAAGCCTGCCAGAGGACATCCATCCTCTCCTCTCCTCCCTTTCAAAACACCCTTTGCCATCTTGCAGATCTGTTTATTTTCCCTACAAATCCCTAGGTTCTGATGGGTTTTCCTGAAATAAGAAAGTAAAACCCAAATTACTGGTGGGAGGACTTAGAAGTCCTACTGAGATCGAGGTTCTGTAAGAACATACCAGTCTCCAGTATGAGCTTATTACTAATCTTGCCTCACATTGTGCTGTCTCTGAGGGCAGAGCATTTTAGAAGCATTAGATTGCTCTGCAGGGAGAACTTTTATCTTATGCATGTGGAAAACAGAAGAGTCAGGGAAAGAAGTAAGGAAAGAGTTTAATTCTCAGATAAAACTGGGTACTTAAGTCACCCTTATAAAACATAGAGACATCCATGCAAATTTGAGAGTTGTATATTTCCATGATAGGGAAACTGCCTCATCTGCAGATGCAGCAGAGTATTTTATGCACACCTGTTCAACTGCACAACAGCTTAGATCCTTGATCTTGCAATGAACTCTTCATAAGCAGGTCCCTGTGCGTAGGTGCTTATTTTTGATAATGTAGCCTCTAAGTCTCTCTTCAGAATAGTTTTAAGGTTTCCATGAACTTTGCTCAAAAATGTGCCAAAAGACTTCCAAGTAACAAACATGCTTTTGCAATTTACTGAAACTTTCCCCTTGTGTTCCAGAGAAGCAACCTCCCCATTACTCACCAGAGAGACACATGAGCCAAGGAGGAAGGAAAGGGAATCAGCTAGTAAAAACAGGCAATTCCCTTCTTTAGTGTCTACACTTAGTCATTAAATAAAAAATAGAAGTGAAATCCAAACTTTTTTTTTCCAAATGGGTCATTGCCTCAGTGAAGATTGAATAGATGAGGACTATTGGTATCTTGGTTTTGATCAGAACTTTTTGTAATCAGTTGCTTTTTCAAAATAATACTGCTGCACTTCATACCGTAGCAGGAGCTGTTGTGCATTTGAGGTACTCTGCATCTTTCCAAAGGAATGCAGTCTCCCAAGTATATCTTTTTACACTTCTTTAAATGACTGGTGAACTATATTACCCAATAAGCAAGGGGGTTGGGGTATTTTTGCCAGATATTAATTTTACTTGGAAAAAATTGAGTCAAGGCCAAGGCACAAAGTTCAGATCTAAATCAAATTCATTTTCCTCTGAAGTTAGAGTGTGTTGCAGCCTGAGGTTTCCAACTGACTCTTTTTAAAAATGGACTTTTACAAACTTGCAGTGTTGAGCTTGCTTGGGTTCTAGGCTTGGTTCAATTGGGAATTGTAAAATCAGTTTTTGCAAGCTATGTCACATGGAAGGACAAGCACAGGAGATCATAATGTCTCTTCTAGCCTTAAGAATATGGCAATGAAGTAGAAGTTGTATTTTCAAAGGAAAATGTCAGTTGATACATGATGAAATGGTAATTCCTGTTCATTTCACACTACAATGTATTCAAGGCCCGAGAGTGATATTCAAACCTTACTTCCTGCAAGACAGTAGTGTACTTAGTAACACACTGTGTAGTATGAGTTGTACACTTGTAACTCATGAATCCCCCCTGCAATTTTTCAAGAGTAGTCAGCGGTAGGTAGCAAAAACCAAGCACATGACTCCTTTTTCTTGAGTTATTCTCTGAAACCTTTCTCCACAAGATCACTGGAAAGATTTTGGGGGGGTACCTCCTGTATGCTTGCTACATCAAAGTGTAGAAATCCATAAAATAATCAGCGTTACATTGTCAGGGAAGTGTTCTTTCCATGCATCGTGGCCAGAGCAAATTCTGAAAGGCTTTATGGTGCCAAAGCAGTTGAAATAAATTGAAAAATGGCTATATTTAGCCATCCCCCCAGATTTCAGTTTCTGAGTATCATTCGGCTGCAGATGAAGGTGCAGAAGAACTCACAATCATGGGTCAAGTTATTGTAAATCAGCTGAGTCCCAGGAAATACCTGGCTGTACACTTCCAATTTGGCCAAACACAGGGTAGTATGGCTTAGTTTAGCCATCTTTCCCTGCAGGCAAAGCTACGTCAAATTGCCTTATATTTTCCATGGGCTAGAAGCATTCACACTGGATTTACCACGTCTCAGCTGACAGATGGTAACTTATTAAACATCAGTATGCCGATGAGGATTTTGAGCCCACAAGATTTCTGAGGCTTTGAAAAGAAATAATTTCTAAAGTATGCTACAGAACTTTCACCTACACTGCTAGCTATACATTCGCAAATGCTTTGTGGGTATAAGGTGCCGTATTTGCAAACTCAAGCAGACGTGGCACTTCAGCCTCTTTCTCTCCTCCCTCCTGCTCTCACGAATTATCATCCTATTGAAACAAGCAGGCTATTTGGCACAGTTGTAAGTGTGGTTACATAACAAAGCCAAAAAAAGCGGCTCCCACAAATCCAAACCACAGACTAAGTCCAGTTTTAGAAGATAATACGTACAGTAGTGACAATGAGAATTATGCCATAAGAAGGAACAACTCTCTGACTCCATTGCCCACAGTAATTATGTTTAAAGGCTCATATGTAAATAGTCCAAAATACAATAAAAATTGAGTATAATAGTCAGGATGGCATTTTCCATTCATATCTTTTTCCCACACCTACAAGCCCAAACTGGAGGTAAGCAAACTAGTTTGTACTGGGCATTCCTTCACTAATGTAAGAGCTGCCTCTGGAAGCAGTACTAACAGCATTCTGTGTTTATATACACAAAAAGATGATGGAAGAAGGAAAAGGAAGAAAGGATGTAGGCTTCAGAACTAGCATGTCTTGAACTTCTTGTGGAAGAGTCAAAAAAGTGCACCTATAGAGTCTTAAGAAGTCTTTGCTGGCCCAAAATACCATTTGACTCCTTTCTGAGGCACACATATCTTAGAGGCAGATGCACAGCCACATTCCTGTGCTTGCAGGCATCGAGTAACAAGTGTTTGGAGATTTTTGGTAGGTGAAACATTATTTTTCTCACTTTATTTGGGAAATGCTTCTCATTACTACCTTTTCCAGCAGTTTGAAATGAGTCATAAAAGAACTGGCTGATTGTCAGATAAGCTGCCTACACGGGGCTCCCAAAGCATGTATCCTCCAGTGGAACTCGACAATCGGCTAGAGATTCTTCACTGTTTATATTTGTTTTGTAACTTTGCATTATGAGGACAAGAATGAAAATGAAAAGCTATGTGCTTTGTTAATGGGAACTAGAACAAGAACGACATGGTTTTGGCTAAACTTGAATAGAACAGTAGTTGAGAATACAATCAGTGAAAAGAACAAGAACTTTCAGATGCTGTAAATTGTGATATTCACAGGCTTAACAAAGTGTCACACGTGTCTTGAGGTTCTGGCCCTATTATGCGTACTTATGTTTTAGTCCCAATGGTTGATGTAGGAAAAAATGCGTAGCTACCATTTTATGAAATACTTGATAGAACTGGAATTGATTATGAATGACGAGAAACAGAAGTGGGTTTCAGACACTCCAGAAATAGAGTCACAGCTCTCGTTTAAAAAAAAAAAAAAGAAAAAAAAACCCCAACAAATAAAGCAACCCAATCCCCCAACCCTAAAGCTAAGTTGAAGCATATGAAACACAAGAACTAATTCCTTATTTTTACACTAACAGTTGTCTTCGATATGTTGGCAGGTTGAGTGTTGGGTAAGGACTAGCCAGCCTTGTCCAGGACACAATTTCTGATGTTTCTTGAGTCTACAGAACTCTTTGTCTGTGAGAACAATTCACAGAATGAACAAATAGAAAATAGAGTGTGGCTGCGTAACCATTTTAGACCAGAATCTTCTACTGGACAGGAGACCGATAGGGAATTAATACCTGTAAGGTTTTCACTGAAAGTGGTCAAAAAGAGAAAGCACACTGGCTGAACAAGGTACATGCCCTACAGATCTTATGCATAGGATTGAACACTTAGGAGTGGCTGATGGAGTGAAACCAACATACCACTTTTCTGGTTTGATCAGGACATTATCAAGCCCAAGTTCCTCCTTTCACCACTGCTCTCTCAGTGCTTTGCAGCTTTCTCACCAAACAGGTATGCTTCTAAAAAGAACCTCCTCTCTGGAAAGTTCACTCACCTTAGGAGAACAGAAATACTCATTCATTAATGTCTTAACCAGCAGCCCAACTACCTGATGTTAATTGTCATCAACATGTAAATTCCAAACTGCCCACACTGATAAGAAGTTCATCATGGTTCAGAGATGTCTTGAGACCAATGAATCAGACAGACAGAAATCACTCTTTAAAAAGTGTAGCACAATTACAACCAGAATAGTTCGTTCACTACGTAAAACAGCTCATCAAGCCAGACAGTTTAATTAAGATGTTAGACTGAAGCCCTGGAATCTGTAAAGAATCATCAATATACAGGACTGGCAAGATCAAGTAAACCCACACAGGAAAAAATGTTCCATCTTTCAACAGATACCATTACCTGTTTCATCACTTCTGGATGATCCCATCCCATATACATATGGCAAAGCTCAAGAAAAGTGGTAAAAAAATAGAGCCATAAACTATGAAACAGTTCTGTGGCTTTCTGTATTGGTAACAGTGCAGAAGAAGTTTGTCTGCCAAAGATGGAAATAGCCAGTGCCTCAGTCAGAGAGATTCACCTATCAAGCTCCTTGAAAAATAAGTAGTTTTTCCACTCCTCGGGAAGGAAACACTATCCCCTGAAGATGTCTGCAATTGCCATCTCATTTCTGGGCAAAACTATTGAAAACGCAGTAACCAGAAAGTGCCAACAGCATACAACTGCCAGATTTCTGGAGGCCTTGCAGTCAGGGTTCGCATCAGGACACAGAATAGAGGCTGTCTTTATTGCCACTCAGGCTACCACTAACATAGAGAAAAGCCTGATACTCCCATAAAAAGCCATATGCAGGGGTGCAATAAGCCACAAAATGCTGGATACAGAAAGAGGTGACCCTACACTGTGGTACCTGCAATGTCTTCTTTGAAGCAGAGCTCAGAATGACATGTAATTGTATCTTCTGTACAGGCCTTCACCTGCATGTTATCCTTTTTCTTTAATAGCTACACAAGATTGCTGGTGGATACTCCAAGGTGGCAGAGGCACAGCTGATAACACTGCAGGGACACTTACTCTCAACAGCTACAGCTATTACTATTATTGAAAAGACAGAACACATACAGGAATTCAGCTCTGATAAAGCATGGCTGGCTGGCTCAAGCTGAACTTAGGCAAGACTGAATCAGTGTTGGTCAGAAAATGCTTTGAACGGCCTGAAAATACTCCCAAAACCTTCAGAGTTGAGCTATCACAGTCACGTGGTGAACCAGGGCACTGACTGATGCCCTGCTAGGTGTGGATGGCCAGAGGGCATCTCTTGCCTCCTTTGCTCTGCTGGAAAACTTGTTCCTTACTCCTTAGTGAAGATCAACCCATGCCTTGGTCAGATCCAAATTTAGGCAGCTTCATTTGCTGTAGCTAAACAATTTTTAAGCATTAACAGACTTCCTCTGTCCTTTTTCTCATGGACTCAGACCACTGTGTCAAGATGCCCTTCCAGAAGCTTTGGAAGCTGGTGTGAAAACTTGCTCCTAATTTCTAAAGCAGCCGATGGGCTAAACCCCAGAAACTAAAATGTATACTGATCAACAAGCCTCTTCAGCTGCTTTATCCTCTGGGACAACGCAATCACAATGCAGCTAAGCCTTCCACCACATCATGGCCCTTGTCTCAAATAAAACCCAAACAACTTTCCTGCCCTGCAAAGAACTCTACCCTAAGCACTTTTTTTTAAAATGAGTATGGGCAATGTACCAATGTACCAAATGTACCAGAAACAACATTTTTGTGCCATTCTGGTGATACAGAACAGCTGGAATGGACCTTGAATGATTTGACAACCTGGGATCTAAGCTGGCTTCTCCCCTTTTCCTTCTATTTTCTTTTAAACAGTCCCCCAAGCAGTTCTGAAGAGGTACTCCTCTTGCATACTGTATACTAATCACCGTTTGTGTGCTCCTCAGAATTAAGCACTGACTTCATTGCGTGGAAAGTCTTTAAAAAAATGTGGAGGTGTGTGGGGGGGAAGTCATTTCCAAGCGACATTCCAAGCCCCTCCTTCTCCCTGGCTCCGAGGAGTAATTACTCAGCTGGAAAATGAAACAACGCTGCTATTTTAGTGTGGCTTAGGACCTTGGGCCTGGTTTCATGTTTCAGATTAATGCTTTCTGTGCCTTTTGGAAATTCAGAATAGCAGAAAAGCCACCCTTCAGAAAGAGCTGCATCCTATAGATGCAAGGCATTCTGGAGACATGTATGACTTGCTGCCCCTTTCCTATTTTGCTGTGTCCCATTGAGACACATAGCTATTTTCCCTCCCACTTGAATGAACTTCTAACCTGCATCTACAAAGCCACATCTGTTCTTCCTGACCCTCTGTCCCGGGTCTCTGGTTGCTCTGTGATGAACACTTAGTATACTTTGTTGCAACACACTAATAAAGCAAAACAGACTAAACCAAACTGTTTAAAAATGAAGTACCAACATAAGCCACTTCAAGTCAACTGAAAAATCTCGTCTTATGGTATCTTATGATCCTACCTAATTCTAGTCTTAGTAGGACACAGCTGGCTAGAATCTCAGATCTTTAAAAAAGGAGCTGAAATGCTTTCTTCAGCATATTCTTTACTATTTCAACAAGCAACGTGTAAGTGCTTCAGTTAGTTCTACCACTTCTTATATTCCAGTGTGGTGGTCGCTCCAAGAATATGGACACATCAGGGCAGCGGTGAGATGCCACGCAAGGGGAACTTTGACATAACCTATCAGTCTGAGGAACAAACTGAAGCAAGGTACCACTTTACAGAAACAAGACGTTGTGTATGTATCCTGTTTTTATTCCTCCTCAATATTGAACTTACCTATTTATGGGATCAGTATCGCTGTCTATCACCACAATGTGCAAATGCTATCTCTAAAAATTAGCTAAATGCCTAGATTTCATGTTGTTTCTGGTACATTTGGTATATTGGTACATTGCCCATACTCATTTTAACCACTTTACAGAAACAAGACGGTGTGAGACCAAAGTTTGGAAACTGAGAACAATTTCCAGATTGTGAGAATAAAGTAAAGAATAAAAGAATAAAAGCTTCCAAAAGCAACGTGATCAAGGAATTATCAACAGCTAAGGAAAAAATTATTAGAACACTGACTCAATAACTTGTCTTTATAATAACAAATCAGAATGAAATAAACTATGAGCTCTGTGAATATCTGTATCCTAATTTCCACACCTTTAAAGGATTACAGAAAGAAATGGATATCATTTTAATAGCATTCTATAATCTATCTGCTCCTTTATTTGTATATTCTAGAAATGGTTTAACATTTAACATAGGAATTGCCAGATCCACTCAGACACAAGGTCCATTTAGACCAGAATACTGCCATTTAAGTGTCCAGCAGGAAATATTTCAGCAAAGGGCACAAGAAGCCTCACAAAAAAAAAAAAAAAAGCCAGACGTGATATACTTTGTAGCCTTACTTTCCACCCCAGCTCTCCATACACTCTCCTCCTCATCACTTAATAAAAGATGAGGGTCCTTTGCAAAAGTCTGCATGCTCTTCAATGTACCAACAATAACAATCCATACTGCTATAAATTCTTTCAGCAAAAGTAAGACAGTTTATTAATAAAGCATGAGAAGAATGAATTCCCTGTGGGAATGTCCTACCCTGTGGGTAGGACATTCACCTATAAATCCCACGTACACGGTTGCCAGCAGTAACAGTTCATAGCAACTAGACTGTGCAGCATCAGATCCCACCGTCTGCCCTCTGCTGAGAATATTATTGACCAGGTGATTGTCTCTGTTTGTGAAGTCTGGGAACGTTTTCAATAGTGCAAAAGCAGACACACAGACACACCTCAGGTCTACCATATGTGTAGAACAAATACCTGGTTGGTTCTGCAAAGTTCAGAGCTCTTAAAAATTCTGGCAACATGCATTTCACTTCTGCTTTACTAAGGAAAGCATACATTTTATAGGGAAAGTACAAAAGTGAAACCTCACTACTTCAAATAATTCCTTCATACTTCAAGAATTCTAATAATTCAAAATGATTCATTGATCTCTAACAGGCTGCCTAGAGATGATCACAGAGACTCCTACAAAGCTTTGCATATTGTCACATTCTTCCTCCTGGTGATAAGATATCCAGAGGTGGAAATTGCCATCCCTTAGCTCCTTAACAGTCAACAGAAATTAGTCTCCAAAAAACAAATTATCACTCTTTTCCTTATGAAAAGCCATGGTAACTCACTCACAGCAATAATAGGACTAGTTCGCCACGCAAGTACATAAACCCCTCCCTGTTCTTTTTGATGTCGCACATCCAAGTTACTCTTTCAAATCCCCCAAACAATTCAGCCCTATCTGATAGCAGTCATAAGAGAAAGTGAAAAGCTGTGCTTCCTCAGGTAAGCTCTAATTTTAAATCCCGCAGGTGCCACAAGGGTCGTCTTGTTCTTTGAATGACATAGGGCACTGTTGCCACCAAAGTGGTGCCATCACTTCTTCCTATGTGTTGCTGAGTCTCCACAGGTACTGCATAAAAACTTCCTTCAATCACAGCTATCTTGCAAGAACTTCAGCTGGAACTTCTTCTGTCAACACTGAACTTGGGGTTTAGCCTTTGTTTAGTGAAAAAACTCTGGAAATATTATTACACTCTGTCTACCTCCAGAAAATGGTGAGACTTTGAACTTTATTATATTTCCTGAAGTCTTCCAGGACCTACCATAAATTGCTGCTTCAGGGAGCTGTTCCAAGAACTACGAACCAGGTTTCTAGAGAATAATGCAATATAGTGGCAAAGTGACTGGCGCAGGGACATAAAGTACAGGGACAGCTGAAAAAAGATGGCTGTTGTTCACTGTTGTTCCTTGTACTAATAGTATGAGTTCATATCTCTAGCCAAAGCCACAACAGTTAATAGGTTTCTTTTTCAACACAAATATGTTCACTTGGGGAGAGAATATATAAATATTTTCTAGCAAGCATGGAACTTTACTCCAGAAAAAATTACTTCCTTCCTTGAAGCCATGAGAGATTTCATGAGATTTTCCAATCCCATGCCCTAGCCTAGCAAGCTAAGAAACACACAAATCCTTAGAACAAATAAAACAAGAGGCATCAAGTTACATAATTATTTAATAAAACACTTAAATAAAAGTTGAGAGTATTAGGCACAATTTTGTAATAACTTGGTCAGTTAACTATAGCTTTTGACTCAACACCTTTTATTTAATATTTTCTCTGTTTTCCACACTGTGGAAAATAGCACAACTATTTTTATTCAAGATCACTGAAATTGGAGACAATTTCTGCTGCAGCATGTGAAAAAGAAGGAAATAAATCCTGATCTTCAGTTTCTGAATGATAGGGCACCGCTTTAAACACTTCCTGTTTGGGCCCTGCATGCCCAAATTGTTTCTCTGGCATTTTGTCTGACATAGGTGAACGAAACAGTCTGAGGAATCCAAGCCTGAAGTTTTCTAACACCAAACAAATGTTACAGCCAGTAGAAGGTCTGGATCCTAAAAACTGAGCTTCATCCAAAACAAGTTTAGGGATTGAAAAAAAGAAAATCTATTGAATCTTTTCACAGAAAGTTTTAAAACAAAATCCAACAAAAAATTTAAAATTAAATTTTGTTTGGTTTTTTGCTCACTTCACCCTGCTATGGAATGTAACAAGTTTAGTAGAGTTATGGGGATGTTCCTTCCTTTACTATTTTCATGTCTACTGTTTCACTTACTCAACAAACTTCCTTCCAATTGGGAAACTTAGGGAGCAACAAAGCATCATGACTGTGGTGCCCTTAAGAGTCATGAAGTTACAGAGTAGGAAATAAGCTCTTTGTATGTGAAGATATCTGGATGTTATAAAATTTTGTGGTACTCTTTCTTAAAAGGAGGAAAAAAATAAAAATGTAAAAACAACTGTTTGCCCCTTATTTTTAAATGAAAATTCATTTCATGTCAAACCCCATGATGGAATTGCAACAGCATTCTAATATTTGGTTTTAATTAGCTTTCTATTTTTTTGCCTGCTCTGTTCACTGCTCTATCAGAGCTGGTGTGCATGAGTTTTTCTTGCAAGAACTTGGACATAGTGGCTGAAGACATTTGAGGATCAGGACAGATTTTACCTTTTAAAAGTGAAGTGGTAGAAGCTAGGACAGTGTTATCTACCAGAGCAGGGCTCATTCGCCTGTGGCACTGACAGATTTCCAGTGTGTTGGGGTAATTCCCTGATTAATTTCCTAACAATTGCTTTGTCTGCTTTTCTCCCATATTTGTGTAGCTACTTTCTTCTGTCACCTGTATGTCCTTCCCCTTTTTGCTTTGTCTGTCTTCACCATCTCTTTGGTCTCAGATGGGTATTCCTCACTCTTTATCAATGCACTTCCTTCAATACAAGGAACTTTACTGGTGCCAGCATTAGTTATCTGTGTTTAAAACACCTACAGAGAAAAAAATATTTAATAGAGTTTCTCCCTTTGTGCTGATTGTGAAATGCAAAATATTCCTCCTCAGCAACACAGCCCAAGGTCTCAGTACTACCACTTTTTCATATCCATCTCAATTCCTTGCTGCAAGAATTCTACCTAAAAATTTATTAATCCCTTGCTTGTGTCTTCTTATTTCTCTCCAAAAAGGAAATAACCTATTTCAAGAGACCAAAGATTCCTCACCGCCCAGGAGTCATGACAAATTCAGCCCTGGGGAGGAGCGGTGGCTCCACATTAGCCAAAGTATACACTGAAATGCTGTTCTGGTGCTTATGGTTTCCAAAGAAGTGTCATGTGGCAAAGATGTCACTTGGTACTTGATAGTTTAATCAAACCCTCAGGGGTAGCAGACATTAATTATCTTGTAGTCCAAAAACATTATTCCCTTCCCAAAGTGACATCATTTCAGTATGACAAATGCATCTCCTTTCACTTTTCTGACTGGAAAGCTAACACCAAATAATTCATCAACAGTATCATTTTTTCTTTAATGGCATTGTTGCTCGGGTGGAAAACATTGCACAAACGAAGAATATTGCCATGAGCACAGAGGCGAAAGTCAGGCCTCTGAAGTAGATTGAAGCCTCTCCCATCATGCCATCTTTTCCTTAGCAGGTGTTAAGCAGCAAGTTATTCTCAGTTCCCACTCATCTGTTGGAAACTAACCTTGACATTAGTTTCCTTTCACCCGTTTACAGATGTTTACCTCTCTGTGAGGTGACTTTTCAGGTGCCAAGTGCTTGATGTCCTCCTTGGGTTTCCATTTAAAAGTGCTCTGCTGAGGTGTAAACTTACTCCAGTTTGCAAGGAGACTTTAATTCAAATGGGCATAAACGTTTTGATTATAGTCAGAGGGCCAGGCTGGTGCTGAGGTTTTGCACTCACCTTTAACAAATGGTTTTGTTTACTGCCTGGCCAGATGATAATTTTGTCTGGCTACACTCAAGAGACATCAGCATTTCTAAAGCATCTCTAGCTATCTAGGAAAAAAGCCAGACTCTAGCAGTCACTCTCTTCTGGCAGAAGCATTAAAATCTGGTATTCGATTAAGTTTCAGGTTTATGACTCGGAGAAGGCACTCCTCAGGGGCAGTTTCGGCATGGAGCAGGCAGGTGCGTTCATCCCCAGGCCCATGACCTGCAAGTGCTGCTGCCGGCAGGCCTCCTGCGCAGGGTAGCGCTGGCGCTGGAAAGCCAAAGCAGCCCTCAGGGCCCTGCCAGCGCCCCCCCCGGGGCTCCCCCACCCTGCCCAGGGCCCAGGAACCCATTTCATTATCCCCTGGAGCCACCAGTCCCTGCCCCAGCAGCACCGCAGCAGGGCCCGTCTCCCATTCCCCACAACCCTGCCCTGCCCGGCCATGGGCCCCACGTCCTGGCCCAGCCTCAGCCTGTCCCTAGGAAGGTGCCTGATGCCCGGAGCCGGGGCTGCCCCAGTGCCCCCTGGCTGCCTCGGCCATGGGCCATGGGCCCCACGTCCTGGCCCAGCCTCAGCCTGTCCCTAGGAAGGTGCCCGGAGCCGGGGGGATGGATCCGGCTGCCAGGCCTGGCAGCAGTATGCAGTACCACAATCAGCAGTGTCCAAAAGGGAGGCTCTTGCCAGCAGCCCGTCAGGCAACAAAAGCACCCTGGCACCATTTTAGCTGAGGAAAACAGAAAGAGCTCTTGGAGCTGCTGTAAACCGGTGACAGCTACCAGCACGGCTTTCATTTATTTCTGTGAATGTCCTTAGATGCAGCAATTGCTATGCAAGTGGTACGTTTCATTGCAGTCAGCTCAGTTTTTGCTTTTAGCTGGAAATTTGTTGGATGGCAAGGGTGATTTCAGAGTGGCTGGTGAACTACGGTTTGCTGGAAATGGCCATTTCAGCGGTCATGGTCCACTGTGCCTGGGCCAGCACCCCTGCACGAGATCGGCAGCTGTCATCCCAGTGGAGACCCTGCAGTAAAGGGTCAATTTGGGAATGACACCTCTTGGGATGACTGCCCCTCCTATATGTAGCGAGGCTGTGAGAGAACGTCTGACTCCCAAGAGCAATGCAAAGCTGTCACACACGCTCCTCCGGAAAGCTGGGCCCTCAGCAAGCGCACAGGCGTTTAAAGCAGGTGCAAGAGTGGGGTTAGATGGTATTTACAGATGGCTGTGTGTAGAGCAGGCAGGCAAGAGAGACACAGCACCTGCTCCCAAGGAGTACTGCAGCTTCTGGCAGGGGTGTGCAGACTCTGCATGGTTCCTCGGTGGGATGCTTGGGAAGAAACGAAGCGTGAGACAGAGGAAGCAGGAGACACAACAGAGAGAGAGACTCTTAGTCATAAAGCTAGCAAGGGGTGAATGAAAGCAGGGTGGAAATGACAGATTTTTGTCTTGACGTACAAACACAGGGATTTCCCCCTTTCACGTGGAAGTGAGAGCTTGGCCATGTGTGGCCAGATATTGGCATAGAGTTTCATATCCCCCAGATTCACCCCCTCATATGAGCATTCTTTGTACCACAGACCTGTGTTGCTCTCCGACACATTGGCTTTTCTCCACGCAGCTGGCAGATAATGTAATACCATGGGGGCCACTTACTTTCACACTGTTTTTGTCCCCTGCCCCCGCCTTTCAGAGTGATGGTACAGAGTCATGGAGAGAAGAAAGGGCAAATACAATGAATCAGAGCTTTCTCCAGCAATTCTACTCTGCACGCCAGCTCGGAAGGGTTGGGAGAGAATTTCCTCTCCTGCATGGTGCCATTTTCTCCTCATCCGTATCTGAAGGTTTGTCTCAAGTTGCAATCCTATCATCTCACAACCTGCAGTTTTACCTTCACTTGTGCCTTATTGTGCAATATTGTAAACACAATCTTGCTCATTTGACCTGCATACATGACTTTAGCTCTACTGGACTTCTAACTCAAGCCTGTGCCATCTGTGGCATAAACATGCTACTTCCATGTGCTACCTAGTTGCACACTAATAGTCCTCTGTCTAGGAAGCCACTACACTGACTCACACAGGGTTTATTTACAAGGTACATTGCAGGCAGATGTTTCGGCACTCCGAGCCGACTGGAAGCTGTGTAGCCATGTTAGAGAAGTGTTAAGCCACAGCTGCAGGTTTATGAGTTGGGCTCTGCACCCTGCTAACTACAGTCACAGCTCAGAGCACAAGCAGAGGGGGCTCACTCTGCTGGTGAGTGACAACATAGCTATAGATATAGGTATAAGGAAGTGAATAATAATAAGAAAAGCCACATACAAAAATTTGCTGGAATGAAGACGTCTGATATGTTTAACTTTGTTGAAGAGTATAAAGTTCAAAGACGGCAACTGCAACTTTACGAAATCCAGCAATGAGGAAGTAAACATGTATCACTGTATAAGGTTATTAATCATAGCTGGATCAAAGGTCCTGTTTAAAATGAACAGGATAAGGTAATAAAGACTATCTGTGGAAAGTGAAACATCACAAAGAAGCAATCAAATGGTTTATCAAAATAATTGATTTTTGGATGACAGCTTGATCTGCATTAGTAGGGGAAAAAACGTGGTTTCTGACATTAGCACCTATAGGTCAAAACAGTCTGAAGTTTATCCTCTGTTTTATGAGACTGAGTCAAATTATGTGCAACAAGCCTCAGATATGGATAAAAATCCAGTGTCAGAGGATACCAGGGCAAGGTATCCTCTGAGCCCTCAGAGTCTTCTTGGCAACTGCCATGCTCAGTCCTCAGACCATCGCTGGTGGTTCATATTCCCTCACCTTTCTTCCCCCTCAGGCTTCCCAGCACTTGCTTCTGTCATTACCGATTAGGGTATGTTTAATGTTCAGGTGACCTAAGTTGCTCCCTCATGGCTGGTAGCCACCTTCTCCGCACCCTCAGCTAAGATGGAATATTTTACAACAGATGAAAAGTGTGCATGTATCATCTGGACCTTGAGATTTACTTATACCCCTCCAGAGATGTTTCAAGGTGAGCTATTTTACTTTACCCTAAACTTGAACAGAAGCATGCATTTAGATACAGACTTATCTCATTCTGTCTTAGGGAAAAGAGTAACAGAGGGACAGGATAACAGAAACTAATGTGTGCACCATCTTACCTGTGCTTGTTATTACCGTAAGATTTAACTAGTCCTAAACTTTTCAGGTCCCTCAGCACCTGGAAGAGGAAGTGCAGTCTGCCTTCCTTCCATGTCCTGACTCTACCTTATAGCCTCAAGGCTGATGCTTTTAAATCTTAAAGTCCTTTTCTCCTAATTTTCTTCCCCAGGGTCTCCTTCCCCTTGCAGACTCACCTGTAATGCACATCAGGAAATGGTGGTAAGCCCACAAGTCTCAACACTTGAATTACTAGCCAGGCATCAGCAAGTATCTGCCAACACCAACTACATATCTGCAGGAAGGAAGGGGTAAAACCATCTTAGACTGAAATCACCACCTGCCCAGCTGTAGCTCACAGCATGGTATAAGTAAAAAGGCAAGACATACATATAACGTGCCAAAAAAAGTCTGTCTTACCACTTAGTTGTACATGGCAACTAAGGGAGCCCATACATGGTAAAAATCAGTTTAATGTAGGAAGTCCTCTTATGTGATGAGGGAGCTATAATGTAGTGTACTGTCTTTACATTTTTCTATGTACTTAAAGGATATGCATCTGGAATGGTTCCACATTTTCAGTGTATAAAATCTAATTTTGTGTTTACTATTCAACAGAAGCCAAATTAATTCAGTGTCCTGCATCAACAACATACTTTGATAATCAAATTATGTATTTAATACTATCCCATAGAACACGAACTCTGACAGGTCCAGTCTCCTCTCAGCCCCCAGTGAAGTCCACAGTCTCATTCAGTCTTGGTTGAGACTTGAAGAACTGCACGTAGTAAAATGGTGCATGCAGAGGGAGGGCAGGAGAGCTGCAGCCTGCAGCTAGAGGGAGGGAAACAAAGCATCGTAGGTATGGAACAGATCTCTAGGCACCATCCAATCCATTTGCCCACCTTATTACTTCTTCTAGTTTTTGACACAGGCTTGGAAATTTATATTATTCCTCTCTTCTTTACCGTATTTGAAGATTTAAATCCCTCCTCAATTTGGTTATTTGCCATAGGTATGTTTTGGGTTCCTATCCTCTTAAAAGCAAAATAAAACAACAAATCACATATCCTAAGTATTGTTCAATCCCTCCTGGGGTCAAGCAGTCTCGCAGAGCAAGCTATTGCACAGGGAGGACTACGTGATGTGCAGACTCCATCTGCCCCTGAAGTGTGTGTGCAGCACCGGGCCAGCAGCGTGCTGAGCCGCGGCTCCGTTCCACGGAGACACTTTCCACGTTTATTGTTCTTGATTAGAAAAACATTCCAAATTTTAGAATTGACATTTAAGACTGAATAAAGTTCCAGTTTGGTTTTATCAGGGCAAACTTTAAAATAGATTGTCTATTAGCCTTTGTTACTATATTTCTTTTACGAGTGTGAGTGGGAAGAGCATTAAGGAAGGCCATAAATCAGATGCATACTTCTGGTGAGTGCAGGAAATCCGTTAACCTTTATGTTTCATAGAAATAGGAATAAATGTGGATTTATTCATATTGTCTATGTTTTCCCGAAACATCACCCGAGGAGGCATTTCCAGAAGCAAAATGATCAGAAGAAGAAAACAAAGACAACAAAAAAAATCCCCCAAAAACACAGTGATGCCTAAAGCACCAATTAAAAGCCATTGCCTCCTACTCATATAAGACAGAAGAAGAGACAAAAAAACCCCTGCATTTTTATTTTATTTTGGTTTTTTGGGTTGGGTGTGGGGGATAAAGAAAGAAAAACAAAAAAACCACACCATGGTATTGAGACTTGAGACAATTCTCTTAACACCGATAGCGTGCAAGCATGTCCATTGGAAAATAATCTGCCCTTAGTGACTAACTCCCAGCAGAAAACCTGGCTGCTTGCCAAAATGTAAATATCCCTTCATGTATGCAGGAAATCATTTACAGCAAACCCAGAGCTGGTCTAGCAGGATGGGAGAATCTGAGCAGTGCACCATCCATATATTCTTATTGGAATAGGTTAAAAGGCGCTCACAGCAGCAAGTTATGGATGACACCAGCGAGAATTTAAGCATGCAGCATAATGGTAAAGCAATTAATAAGAGCAGTTGCTAACAGTTGCACAATGGAGGAGTGTTTTAAAATTCCTGTGCTCTTTAACAATAATATGGAGAGACGCTGTGAAAGGGGAAAAAAAAAGCCTGGCATGGAAGGGACATTCCTTCAGTTCCTCTCAAAAGTTTGAAAAACCTCTGGATAGGAAAATAGTATTGAGCAGCCAATTCTTTCCACATTTGGCTGAGCCCAATGCCCAAAATACACAGAACACTACTTCACTTTGAAAGGATTGCAATACTCCTATCTGAGTCATCTGAAAGCAAATAAAATGAGACCTAAACAAATAAACCTAATTGTGCACGGAAACAAATCCAGCTCTCCAGCTTGGCCATGGCTTTGTTTTTGTTAGTTTAAAGCCTGCATATGCAGTTTTAGTGGCATCAGGAGTTATACAAATATTGACAACAAATTGCCAAATGTTGTTTTTTTCCCCTCAGTGCACAGTGTGAAGAAGCTGGGGGAATGCTTCTAGGAACCTTCCCTAGTGCACTGAACCAAATCACAGCTTGATGGGATCCGCTCCAGCCTCTTCTCTGAAGGGTAGACACTAATGAGATTGAGCTTGTTGATTGCTATCGTCAAAGACTTTTATTTTTCAGTCGTGAACTCTGCTGAACACAAACCCAGGCTTTCGAAACGTGGCTCAAATGTTTGCACCATAGCCAGGGCATTGTCACATGCTCTGTCCTCCACCCCGTGATTTGTTGCTAGTTTGTGTCATCCTTAACCTGCTTCTCGTGGTTCGGCCAGGAGAGAAACAACAATGACAAGTGAGAAAACCAAGCTGCTCTCCAACATCCTTCCTTTAAAATGCTATTGCCACTTGCTGGTTGTGGAGAAGGGGCAGTTGTCTTGAGATAGAAATCACTTATAAAATCCTGCTGTCATCTGTCAAAGGTAGATTTTGATCAAGTTGGTCTGAATCCTTAGCAGCTCACAAGGAGAAATGAGAATATGTCAAATCCTGATCTGTCGCAAGCCAAAGTTAGCAAAAATATATTTACATTTGAATTTTAAATGAAGCCCAGACTTTCCTCTGGCACAGAGCCAATGAAACAACACATTTTCTTCTTTTTCTTTGCCTCACGTTCACAGGACACCTACAACTTTTATTATTCTAGCTGGCTGGATAACGAGGTTTCCATTTTGCAAAAACATAAACTTTTAATCCCAGGTTAAAAAGGAAGAATTTTAGAATTGAACAAAGACCCTGAGAGTTTTCACAGAAATCAGACTCATGCACCCTCCCCAAAAGCCCAACGGTTAAGACACTTATCTACAATACTGGAGAGATGAATTCATATTCCTATTTTTTCTGATTCATCCTGAGAACTTAGAACTTGGCCTTGTACATCTCAAAGATTACCCAACTACCAGGTTATTGAACACTCTGCAATGAACTTGTCTCTCTTTCTCTCTTTTTTATCAGAAATTGCATGCTACACATAAGAAACTCCCCTAAGAATTTCATCACAAGTACTGAATTTCCAGGAAGAGTTTTAGGTTTTAGGTTTAACATCTCCAGCAAAATGTTCTTGACTAATTGTACATCTCTTAGCTTTCACTATTATAACATCCACTCTTCAGTTATTATAGCATTATATACTCAGTATATTCAGTAAGACCTCAGTATATTCAGTAAGAAATTAATGCAGAAGCATCTACATAAGCTTTCTGTATTACATTTCTTATCACGGTGCAAGTGTCCCTAAGCACTTGCACAGTAAAGGGTGAATCATTAAATCAGTGGAAGGAAGGCATAGTGGAAAGGCATGAGAACTTGTGGGTTTGTGAGAAAGTGGAGGAAAAAAGATCCTCTCTATTTCACTAACTCTGGACCTTCATAAAAAAACAACACAATGCTTGGGACTGTTCGTGCTGTGAGCAAACACTGAAATATGACAAGGCATCAAGGCATGTTGCGTTACATGATATTCAGGCAGCTGCTGTGATGGCAGTTTCAATCCACCAACTGGTGCAACGAAACAAATCTGCAATGTAAAAGCTAGATTTCCACCAAAATATTTCATTAATATTACATGCATGTAAGTCAGGGAACTCAGACTACTAATCCCCACAGCTACCCTAAGTCAGCCCTGGAGGACAAAGCAACAACGCAGCTGCACAGATAGGGTCTCAGAAGGTATTCTAGGTTTCAGTTTGCCGACTGGAGCATGCAAAATTTCTCTAACAATGTTTTGTTAGTCTATTTTCTTTGAAAATTGTTGAAGGGGGAAAATACCCATTGCTTTTCTGTGGAATGCAACTATGAAATGACTGCACACCAACACATGAAGATAGCCAGATATAGCCAAATTTATATGAACACCTACTAGTGGAAAGTCCCGCCCTGTGCAACAGAACTCAGCAACATGCTTTAGGTCAGAGGAGGAGAAGAGAGCTGAATCTTCTTCTGTCCTTGATTGCAGTTTGGACGCCAATGAACTTCATGGCATATGCCACCCTTGAATCCTGGCCTGCACTAAAAACAGTCCCATCCCTCTCTGAAGCCCCACCAGCCAGTCTGTCAGCACAGAGGATGGGTTGCCATAAGCCCTTGCAAGAGGTGCAGACCCATTGTGCACAGCTCCAGAGCCTTGCTTGCCCCATCTCAGCTGAAATACCTTGCAGGTCCCACACCATGGGGGAGGGAGAATGACCTATCACCAAAAGTCACCACCAAGGCAGGAGAATGACATACTTCCTAGTGAAATAAGAGAGCAAGCAGGAGGGCAGGTTTTGTCTGATTTAGCAAAGCACCTTCTCTTCATGGAGAGATCCATTCAAGCCGCTTTCAAATTTCCAGAGATTAAAGCAACAGGGAATGAGGAGAAGTAGAAAGGAAAGCAGCATCTGAAGCTGCCCGTAAAACAGGGCAATGTATGTCTGGATAACAGATTACCGGACATAAAGGGCACCTCACCAGCCTGCTCTCTCCCCACCTCTTCTGTCTCTCTCTCTTTCTCACATACTCACCCACTCTTCCTTGGGCTGAGCACCTTCTTGAGCACTGAGGCAAGTCAATTAAAACCAAATAAAAACTATAAATATCACACATAGGAAGGAGACTGCCCTCCCAACACTGACAGCTGCTACTGCCAACCTGAACTGCACAGGGGCACCGAGTGTCGTCCCTCCTGACCCTCCCTCCCACCAGCTCCCTCACCCGACAGCTCCCAAGACGTGGAAATTTCAGTCTCCCAGCGCAGCATACAAACTGCCCCTGAGCATGACAAGGCAAACTGTAATTTTCCACCCTGGCTGCCGTTGTGGGTGGTCACATTGGTGTCTGCTCGCATTTGCGCAGTGCTGGACGCTGTGGAGTGTACAAACTGTTCCATATGGCACGCGGAGGGAAATGTCCCGTGCAGAGAGAGACATGCTAGCAATACGTTACAAAGCTGTATTTAGCAGTCACGTTACCATATAGAGCTCCTGGTCTGTATTCGACTTGGCACATCTGAATTATTATAAGGATAAATGAGAAAAATCATACTCCTCAGTTCATGAAAACGTAGGAAGAGTGGCTACTAGCAAGTCTGTGTGCTTTATTTCGTGGTTTTACCTGTCGCCCTTCTGCTTGGTATTTGCCACATGTTTAACTGTTTCTTAACGATCTTCACTGTTCTGTCTAAGGAGCTTTTACTCCTTCCTCTTAGCTTTCTAGGCCACCTACTTGTTTAATATCTGATCTTCTCATGCAATTATTTGACTGCTATTTCTGAGACACTTTGTCAAGTTATTTACCTTGCTGAAGTGACATAAGTTCTTCCCCCCCTATCCGCCCCCTGTCTGTCTGGTTTCCCCCCTCTAGTCTGGCTGAAGTGACAAACTCTCTCCCCTAGCCAAACATTTGTTTTTACAAGGTATTTTTATACCATCACCTCTTCCCTGCATCTCCCCCGCCCACCCACCACAAACATATGCTGTGGTGGGAGGACATTCTGGTTTCACATCATTTGCAATGTTAAGGTGACAAATTTCCCCTCCTTCAAGTAATTTTTTTTTCAAGATCTGGTTTGCAAAATGCAAATGGCAAAGGGCTAGTTTCTCTCTGCCTTTTTTACCCTGTGCATGGAGATGTCCTTCTTTGCTCAGAAGAAATCAGTGGAAGAGAAAGCAAAAACTGCTTGATTTATGTTATTTGAAACCTATTTGTGCTATAAAAAGATTCAAAAATATACAGAAAGAGTATTGTCTAGGTTGATAGATCCCTTTTATTCATCCCAAGGAAGACAGGAATGATGAAGGTTTCCAAGAAAGTAGGCAAATGTAACCACCCTACTGACTTCATTAGTCTATCACAATCTGTTTTTCCCCTGTATTAAAATGCACATGCAGTCACTTTCACACAGTAAAAACAACCTCAAGTGCTCTAAGCATCAGGCTTGGAACCATGAAAAACATGACTGTGGCCTTCATCATACCCAATTAGGGGTACGTGTACTCAGCAGTGATTCTGGTGTGGTGGAGAAATGCCTAAGCCAGCTTTAAATTAGGCAGGAACAATCTAGTTAAAACAGCACAGAGCCCAAATTGGGCTCAGCCACTCTAAATATTTACCCTACTCTGAGCTAGAGGTTGCAGGGGCACGCATACTACCACGACTGGAGAACTTCCAGTACCTACATTCACCACTGCAAAGCTAGGTCTGATGTGCTAAACATCCTGGTCATTCTAGCAGCATACACGCATGGAATGGGCCAAATTAAGACTGTTTTTATAAAAAGACTGAGTTTACATGGCAGGATGGCTGAAAAATGCTTTTTATATGGAGACTGTACCTATTCAGCACATACCATTAGACTTTTTGAAGCGGGATAAAGTCTTATTCCCTGTCCCACGACCAAACTGAATATTGTTCCAGGATGTCAGCTGCATTTTAATTCCCGTTTTATGCACAACTTCTAGTGCAACACACGACGACCAAAAAAAGTATGCACCAATAATGCATCTTTGTTAATTTAATCTTGTGATTTTTGCCTGATATAAGAAGGGCAAAGAAAGATAAATTTGAAAAACAAAACTGGGTGGGTCCACTCACTGCCAGCAGCAGGAGGAACAAAAAGGGAAAGTACTAAACAGTGAAATTTATTTATACTGTGCGGCAACAGGCTCCAGAGAACAAATTATTAGCAGAAGGAGCCAGTCACAGTGCATGCAAGGCTTCCCTCAAATCAAACAGATACGGCTGTCACTGTGGGCAGCCAGAGAGCAGAGAGAATGAAAGAGAGAGGAAAAATCCTCTCCACAGACTGAAAACATTCTGTAGTTAAGGGACTCAGAGCAGAAAGTGGGTAGGGCCTTTTGTTTCACTTTGGTTCTAGCAAGGTCATTTGGGGGAAATGTCCGCAGAAAACCACCAGGAGTGAGCTAAGCAAAGGAGAAGGGAACAACACGAGTTTCTCAGTAAAAAAGTACACAAGTTGGAAGGACATGAGCTGCTTGTCCATCCCAAGAATTTTCAGAGATTGCCCCCTTTTGCATGTTGTGGAAAAGTAAGAAGAGGACCACCAGACCATCGCAGAGGAGCCATCCACCAGAATTATCTAGGGATACATCGGAGAGGAGAAGCCATCCCCCAATCATTCTGGAGCCATCAGTCTCCAGGGCTCTGCTGGAAACTGTTCAGGGCGGTGAAGTTCTGCTGGCTCCTAACTCATCGCCTGGCACATACGCAGAACCAGGTGATATTTATTTGGCAGCACATTCTTTACTAGAAAAACAATATGAAATCCCTGCATTAACACCCTGCTGTTGGCTAAAGATACAGTCCTCTTCTGTATGCCACTGAAGACTAACAAGTGACCTCTGGATCTCAAAATAAGCATCCAAAGAGGTATCTGTTGGTCATTGAGTAAAATACACACGCACATGAAGAGACTACGTCTCTCCCTTCTGGGTCACTGGACATTTCCCTGTATTAGACATTAGCTGAACATTCACTCAGCAGGTAGACATGGCACAACCTAGCCTGAACCTATTTTCACTAGTGATAATCTACTCAGTACTTCACTTTTTCCATTTCCCTCCCCTCAGAAGAAGCAGTAGAAAAGAGAGATGTATTTTTGTGACTTGTCTTCTGTCTTCAGTCCAGGTCTTAGATTTTTTTTTTTCCTCCTAAAAATAGGACAAATGTATCTTTACACTAAAGTGAGTGCAGCTCACGTGTACCTACCTGAGCTAGCCGTGCAGTGGCCCACTCAGGTCCTGTTACCAATATAGCTGCGTCAGCATGAGCTCAGCACCAGCTGCAGAAACCATCTATGCAGCTAAGGAAACACTCGGCCAACTAGCCATAGCAGTACCAAACTCAGTTTAGGCTATATGAATGGCAGTATCCAAAACAGGCAGTAAAAAGCTGGCTCAAATATGTCTGCAAACACTGGCACTAGCCTACCTTTGTTAACGCTTTCAAAATGTTCAGAGATTTTGGGTGAAAGATGCTGCATCAGCACAAAAGCATTCCCGCAGCAGTAAACACACTTGGCTGGACCACTGCCTTTTCTTGAGCTCTGATTTGCTTCAAGTAAATACAGTCATTTATTGCATGTTTCACCTTCTCGTGGAACATCTGCTGTCTGTGAGGAGCCAAATAGCAGACAGACTCTCAATCCTCCTGAGATACCTCTGGCTAACAGCATGCATAGCTTTCCTCAGAGGCCAGCATGTCACTGAACAGTTGGCTTACTATAAACCACCGCATGCTGTAGGTGTTTCCAGCTGCCTCACGCTGCGTTTGTGTCACAACCCGCGTTCCTGAGGAGCCTGTGCAGTCTGAGCCATGCTTTATACCTACCCTGGGAGCAGTATGTTTCTTATAAAG
The DNA here is from genome assembly GCF_000699145.1 of Aptenodytes forsteri. Taxonomy (NCBI): domain Eukaryota; kingdom Metazoa; phylum Chordata; class Aves; order Sphenisciformes; family Spheniscidae; genus Aptenodytes; species Aptenodytes forsteri. The sequence goes on along the minus strand of NW_008794542.1, from coordinate 1,762,302 downwards.
CAGTTCTTTCCATCCACAAAGCAGAAAATTAACAGAAAAATCACTGGCTCTTGAGGGAAGGTCAGGAGTAGAGTGTGAAAGTAGGGGGGTTGAGTGCTAGTAATACTGCTCAGCTTATTAGGAGAACATCTCTTCAGGAACAGGGAAGGATATGAAGAAAATGAATAGACGAAAACCACAAGGATAGGGGTGAAGTCAGAGGATGCCGGATGGTCAAGACACACACAATGAACAAAATGCAAACACTGGCTGAAAACACGCTGAGGAATTTAAATTTCATTCAAAACACAGTGAGCCAATGAAAACATTCAAAGGCAAAGGTAGATATGACAGGAGCCAAAGGAATTTTTGCTGTAGGACTGTCAGTAGACTGAATGGAAAGTAAAGAAAGCAGAACTGTGGCAGGCTGTAGGAATTTGGCTGCGAGAAGCCTGGTCTGAGTCAGGCTGCTCACTGTGGAGGAGGCAGTGTTAGAGATGAAGTCTGAGGGCATCATGAGGCTGCAAAAGAGGGAGAAGCTGGAGCAACCTTTGAGTGACACGAGGGAGAGGTAACACAAATCGCTCCTCCAAAATATGGAACAGGTTAAGGTAATGCCCAGATTCTGTACAATGTACTTTTGGAGAAGGTGAGCCAGACTCCTACCAGTTTAGGCATCTGTAATCTGGTTACTTTCACTGTCCGCAAAGGAGCTGCTCTCAGTTTACACCAGCTTAAACCTTGTCCCCCTCCGTACTCAGTGTTACCCATCTCAGTTTTAACCATGTAATGGCTTCAAGCAAGAGCACAAAGTCATGCTAATCCAGCCAAGAATTCCTCAGTGCTCCCTCCCATCCTGAGAAAAGTTTTGAGTATCACAAACGGATAATGACAGATGGTGGCACGTAGACCCCTGTGCTAAACTAGTCAAAGCCTAGCAGCTGAGGCTTTCCCTACATATCTGAGAAGGTAGGCTCACATCTATTCCCCTTGTTTCAGTTTTTGAAAGTTTGAGAAGAAAGAGTTGGGATTTTTTGTTTTGTTTTTTAAAAAAATCTTTACCCAAGCTGTTTTGTTTTATATTAACATGTTGTATTTGTCTAGCCTATTGAGTTTAATATAGGTACAGGTTTCTTCACCCCTCCACCCAACTATCTCAGGAAGCTTGCCCCACTAAAATAAAACAGGACAGATATATCAGTACCTTTTATTCAAGGCTGAAAAGTGGGAGCTGCTGCCACAAGGGCAAGATACACCCAACTAGCCAAACAATGATATCTCATCTATGGGACAAGCAGAAGCTCCCCACTGTCACTGGGCTATGCACCTGTGGAGGTTCCTACCTCACACAAGGCCAACTTCACTGGAGTTGTTTGCCTCAGTGTAAGGCAGCAATGGTATCCTGCACCTGCACCACATTGCCTGCAAGAACAGGACTCACATTACCAAGCTGAGCTCCAAGGAGTGGGGACAAAGCAGAGCACGCTGAGGGAACTAATGTGTAGAAGAAAGTGCAGAAGTGTGATTATGGCTAAAGGAAAACTGAGGACTTTACGTTCCTACATGTTCAAGAAAAAGCTTTTACTCCTTATAACAGGCAGTATTCAGGGACTGACTTATTTTGAGAGTCAGCCTCTCTTTGGATAAGTACATCACATGAAGTGTGAACAGGAAGCCAGAAGCGTGGGCAGAAAGCAACTGTGGCCAGCAACTGTGGTCACTCAGGTAGTCTGTACAAGCCTGCTGCATCGATAAATGTATAAAAGTGACAACAGCTTTTGGAGGACAGAATTGGAGAAGATGACCCAAAGGCAGTTAAGGTGATCTTGTCATTCGTACACTCTACAGGCACATGGAAGACTACCAGGGACTAAAACTTGGATCCTTTGCATCCCCATGAGTATTGTAAACACCTAACTATTGGCTAGTTTTGGGGAGGGAACACTCATTCCCATCTCTTCACACAACAAAACTTTCAAAAGATTTATTTCCATCCCTGTGTAAAGAAAGGAACATCATTTTAAATCTCAGAATTTCAAGGAACAGAACAATTGTTTACGACACATGTTTGTAAAGAAAATAGTCCAGTTGCGTCAAAGCACGTAATTTACCCTTACAGTACAAAGGTAAAGAGCATTCAAACTAGACTGTTGACCTAAGAGCCAACGAGGGCTACATTTTAACCTTGCATTCAGAAAAATCTTGACCGTAACTATAAGGAGGCTCTCTTGCCCCATCTACTGGTCAATGGGAAGACTGGATTTACACTACAATTAAAAACGGCAACACCGAGGCCCCGATTCAGTTGAAGATTCTCAAGTTCTCATTTCTAACTTTAAACAGATGTGTAAATGCCATTGACCGTAGCATTTCAGTAAGCACATAAGTGCTTTGCCGAACTGGAGCCTAAGGCTGTTTGTTTATCATGGCAGGAATAGGGTAATGACTTCTTTCATTCTGAAAATGCATTCTTTTCAAAGAAAATACTAGGACAGCCTGTTCAGTAACACTGGCTTGTTAACCATGAAAAATTAGATAAATATGCTTCTTTTGTTCTGAAGCAGTCTAAAGTCATTTAATACTATAAAATAGCAGTCTGCAGAACCCTTGTCACAAAGCAGCCATATGCACTGCAGCTCAGTAAGGTCATCACAAGGTTACCATGGCTTCTTAGAGATTTTTTTAGAAGTATTCACTTACTAAATAGCAAGTCCGATTTCCTAAAAGCCTGTTGACCTTATACTTTCCATCACTGCATGCAGTGCATCCATCCCTCTGAAGTGGGTCTGTTCCTTCAGGGGACAGGCTGGAGTCTAGAGTGAAAATGTGAAGTCTGGGTTGACTTGAAGAGGCCTTTTACCCTACTCCAGGTAGGAATACTTGTCAGATGTCTTGCTTTGAGCACATGCCTTGCTCTCATCCACATTCTTTGAGGGCAGCACCTGCATTCATACTGTAACATCCCCCTGCTCCACTACTTCCACGCTGGTTGCATGTCTGATCAGATGTGCCTAGGGAGAAACTGCAGCCAACAGAAAGGCCACCAAAACGGCTGGCAGCAAGCTGCCCACCAGGTAACCCAATATACCTGCAAGCCGACTCACCATGAGATCTTACAGCCATGCTCTCTCCATGTGACTCCAGCAAGCCTGTGACAGATTGCTTAGGCAGATACTCAGTATGCAAGTAACTACACTTCCTGCATGACACACAATCTCCTGCCCAAAGGACTGTCGCGTCTTGAAAAGTCTAAGCAGAGATGGGACTAAACTATCAGCATGTCTGCCTAGGCCCAGGCATGAAAGTTCACAGAGGAGTTATTGTCACAACCACAACAGAGAATGATGAACCGTCATTCTCAGCAAGCAGAGCCCAACATTGTCTTCAGGAAGCACAGGTGGCAAAGCACAAGTGCGACCATCTATCTTAAGGAGCTATGACTCTAGTTACCCAGCAAAACCTGTGAAAATAAACTGGCCACAGCATGGAAGAGACTGTAAAGGAGGAAGAGGAACAGCATCCCCACTGAGGCTCATTCATCTCAGGTGATAAACCTGAGAAGCAATTATGACTACTTTTAAATATATCATTTCTATAGCAGGCAAGGAAAGAAATCATTGGCAGTAGATCTAGACCTCCTGGTATACCAAGTGATGTGTTGTACATGAGAGTTCATAAAACACATGCACTACTCTGAAGGTCATCACGAAAGCTTTGCTTACTCTCCTCCCAGAAGTATATTTTGGGCTGAGTTATTTGTCTTAAGGGTATGGTCAAATGTTTCTGAAATTGCTAGAGTCCAAGACTCTATAATGGAAAAAACAATGGATGATAGTATCTTGGAGCAAATGCTTGCACAGCCTCACAACTGCAGCGTAAGCTGGGATCTAGCATTTCTAGCTGACATCCCTAGAGAGGTCACAAAAACGGCCAAGAGATTTCTCAGATGAAGCATGTAATAGCTAGCACCTCAGTTACCTAGGGGCTGGGGTAGAAGAAACACTGTCAGTGTCCAGAAGTGTCTGCAAGGAAAGTCCACTGAAGACAGGCCCTGAGGGCTACCTCCCGGAGCTTTCTGAGCATCACAAGCCTGCTGGGAGATTCCCCCCAGGCACACAACAACCTGGCATACCTGCACTAGACCGCGGGGGAAGCAAACAGCTGATGGCTAAGGTGTCACCCAGGATGGTGCACAGAGATGTGAACTACAGGCAGTGCCCAGAACTGCTTGCAGTGTAAGCTGGCTTCAAGGGCAGGTGCTTTGGGAGTCCTGTAGCTAAGCACGCCCGGCTTCCTCAGTAATTCCTCAGCTGCATGGGACCAGTAGCACAACTTAAGAGTATTTCAATTCTTCAGCCTCTAAAATACTGAGTGATGGAAGAGGGGCCAGAATTTACACCTGAGAAAACAGGTGCCAACTGTGCCGGGACTTGTGAATTCATGCACAACTCCCCGTGCATGAAGACCCACCCAGAGAAACATACCTCCCAACAGCTCAGACTTCCTCCCTCCTGTGAGGATGCATGGCGCTTAGCTCCCCCAGTAGCCACCCCCAGAGCAAAAGCTTCAACACTGTTGTGCTGGGGGGACCCACTGAGACCAGCCGGTTGGTTGGAAGCTACTGGAAAAGGAGTCATAACAGGTAGTTGTGAAAGAGGCGACCCTGCTGAAGAAAGATGCTGAAAGAATGCTGGCCCAGTTTTACTAGCCACAGAGTAGTATCGCTCTCGAAAGCAGCCTCCACGGAAAAGGGTCAGACTTCATTAATTCTCTAGTCCCTCATGGCAGACACGTTTGACAGGCCAGGTTCTGGCTTGTTAGGCTGGGAAAACCCACTCTGTTCCCTATACAAGGCCAGATTTAGACATCTGACTTACATCACGGCCCAAAGTTTATTATGTCAATCCGAGCTGATAAATAATCCAGAAAGTGGCAAAAGCAAATGTTTGGCGAGAGCTTTGAATATAAACCAGACTTTAACTGAAAGCTATGACTATGACTGCAGATAAACCATTCAGTTTTTCTGTTGCCATCAATGTACATGAGACAATCCTCCTCATCCCATAACTCCCCAATCTCTGCCCCATTATCCATGTTCAGAAACAATCTTCAATTGCTATTTGCATGGCACGGGACAAATTGAGGACCCTTTTTTTTTTTGTAAAACAAGGTGAATCAAACATCCTGTTCCTGGTTGTGAATAATTCTGTAATTCATTATGTTAGTTATATAGATACCTTTGAAGGGGAAAATCTAGCACTATTCTTCTCTGAAAGAATTTATTTTCTTGGTTACATAGCAGAATTGAGCACAATTTTTCTCCCCTTTTACCTTTTTCCTGGGAACAAAGTCTGCATTCTTCAGCTGTGATCCCTCAGCTACTGGTTTGGGGTTTTTTTTTTTAAATAATAATGCACAAGAAGAATACAAAGACAGGGTTCCCTAGAGACTGAACCATGTATTTTATATCAAAAGGCAATTTGCTTTCACTGGAAAATGAGCAGCACAGAAAGTACTAAACCAGAAGTTTCATTTTACATTCAGATATTAGGGAGTGGGCAATTATCCAGTTGATTAGTCTCTGTTTTGGGGGTTCTTCTGGGGTGCAGGGGTAACTATATCTTTAGTCACAGATATTCTAAAATTCAGAACAGGAATAGGCAAAGCAACTAGTATATCACTTCTTGCTACCACCACAAGCATTAAGAATATTCTTAAACATGCCACTCACTCACCAGGAAATAAACATCAGGTGGAGCTGGAAATCACTGCTTTGCCACCACTCAGCTTTGACACTGCAGGAACCGGGGGAAGTCACAATTGATAGGGCTGGTGGGTTTTTTGGTTGGGTTTTTTTTTTTTTAAATAATAATGCACAAGAAGAATACAAAGACAGGGTTCCCTAGAGACTGAACCATGTATTTTATATCAAAAGGCAATTTGCTTTCACTGGAAAATGAGCAGCACAGAAAGTACTAAACCAGAAGTTTCATTTTACATTCAGATATTAGGGAGTGGGCAATTATCCAGTTGATTAGTCTCTGTTTTGGGGGTTCTTCTGGGGTGCAGGGGTAACTATATCTTTAGTCACAGATATTCTAAAATTCAGAACAGGAATAGGCAAAGCAACTAGTATATCACTTCTTGCTACCACCACAAGCATTAAGAATATTCTTAAACATGCCACTCACTCACCAGGAAATAAACATCAGGTGGAGCTGGAAATCACTGCTTTGCCACCACTCAGCTTTGACACTGCCACTTTCCACCTCCTTGCAGAAGTCCGGCAGCACCTTTCCAAGCACCACCTGCGTCAGGGCACACTGTAACATCCCACGGGATCAGCCAGCTCACTGACATAAAACTAGGCTCAGGTGCTGGAATCAGCCCAGGGGCCGAGTCCCAGCTGGCAAATCTAAAATAACTTCCAGCCCAAGGGAAATGAGAAAGGAGTGTTTAGAAAGAGTTTGCGCAGAGGGCTTCCAAATAGTAGTAGCCCTCCTTTAGAAAAATAGGAATACTGCCTAGGCTGGAGATCAATAGACAGTTTGGGCTGTCTGAGGTGTGTTGGAGGGATGGTTCTCTTCTTGTCCTCAACTGGGCTGAGCAGCCCCCATTCTTCTGCTGGTAAGTAAAAGGAGTTTGCACAAATTCTTGCTTTGCTGGGTGGAGAGAGGTGTGATTATCACTCGTGCCCCACTGCATGCCTGCCTTCTAGCTGCCAAAGCCATCCTGCCAGTGAGGCTTCAAAAGGGAGTATGGCTGGCCAGTTTGCCCAGAAATAGCTCCTCGCCTCTCCTGGCAGTGCAAACAGCTCTTCAAAAGCCTGTTCTACCCATACTCTCACTAGGCAGTAACTGCTGGTTACCACTCCCTCATCTGTGGTGGAAAAAGCAAATACAGCTCTCTAGCTTGTCTTTGCACTATGGACACGTAACGAGTGTGTTCGTTGGACAGGCCCCTACTCAGATAAAGACTGAGACTTCACCATGACCCTCCACTTACCTAAAAATACTGCAGGCTGAATGGAGCCTCCTGGCAAGACAGATAAATCCAGTCAATGGCATGTGTTCCTGCCCAAGGAATATCTTGGGTCCTTTCTTATGCATAATTCCTCTTCAAAAACTCCCTATCACTTCCTACAACAGCAAATATATGGAGCAACATTGTACTAAATATAGTAATTCCTCAGATGCCCCGCCTCTGCAAATTTAAGTGGATGTGGCCCACCCTTCATTACTTTTATATAAAGTATCACTGTGATGTTTTCTACGATGATACAAGATGGTAAATCCATTAGAATTACGAGGAAGACTTTCAGCGTAACAGCTGGCATTCAACTCAGAAATACTCATATGAAGCTGACCATAAAGAATACACACTTAGAATATGCAGATAGTTTTAAGGGCTCTTCTCTGCCATGTTTCTGAGAGAGAAGTTTAATGGTAACAGGGTAGTCAACACATAAACTAACACAAGAGAACAGAAGATACAACTTCTGTTCCCATCCAGGTAATATCAGCGAAGCAGACATAAATATTACCATACTGCTTGTATGCAGTAGAGGTAACATTTCATAAGCTGTTTCATACACAAAGGCGGCTATTCACCCAGAACACGGGCTTGAAAATATCAGAAGATATTTTCAGATAGTTGGGATCTGAAAATCCTCCTTAGGATCTATTTCAGGACAGATAGACCATGAGTGAAGAAGGTCCCTATACCATAAGTAGGAACTACAGTATTTCCCTTGATTTATCTCAAAACCTACAGAGACAAAATTGCTGAATCCTGGAAGAATTAAGTAGTAAGGAGCCTCATACCTGTTGTAGACATTTGCCCCAAGAGCCAGGTCCCTAAGCAAGGTAATCCTAAATGCTTCTTCAGAATGAAACCGTGTTTGTGACTCAGCATTTCTGTACTACCAGCAGAACACCTAACATGGACACTTCTAGTATTGGAGCTGTCTGCCTGCAAATGTAGATAGGAAAAATAATCTAGAAGATGAGAAATCTTCCACAGATTTAGGGCTAGAATTAGAACCTAGCCTTGAAGATTCATGACAGTCTCAACAGAGAGTAGCATGCAAACTTATTTTATCTTGGAAGACAGAAAATAACAGAAACAAAGTATCTTTCACTCTTCTGAGACAGAGATGATCAGAACTCTAGCTAGAACATGCCATCATGAGAAGATTCCTGGAAAAGGGTGGGGCGAAGTGACTAACTGTAAATAGGGCATGAAATTGGATAAAGTAAGTCATCTTCAGAATTTCCAACAGAGCATACAGATCATATTCCAGGTAGTTCCCAAAGGATGTGACAGTTCACAAATGAATCACAAAGTGCCATCAGTATCATTCCACTAAAACCATTGGCACAATTGAAATATTATATTTTTACCTTTATCTGTATCTCTTCTGTGATTCCAAAAGATGGAAGCAAAGGGAAACTTCTTATCTTCTTGAAAGCAGTCATTATCTGGATGTCATGCCTGTCTTGTCAGGAGCCTTTCTAAGTGAAATGCACCCAATGACCTGTGGAAGCCAGAACCACGTGTAAATTGTTTTGCACCCCCCTGAATAATTTTGCTAATGAATGCACATGTGACAATTCACTTAATCACATTTTGTCAATAAGGCTTGCTAACTGCTCCTACTCTTCTGCGAGTTTGATGAGTGATGGTTTTTCTGACTAAATAAAACCAGCCTTGTGTTCTCATACTATGTTTGCAGCAATTTTCTATTAGCCCACCTGGTTCTTATGAGCCAGTAATTGATAACACAGAGACAGGATGAATATAAACTGAGCTTTTGAAAGAAACCAACAGCAGCAAACATCTCTCCTATCTGCCTGGGCTGGAGAGGCAGGTCACTCTCATGATGTTTAGGTAGTTCTAGCGGACCCAGTCTTTCATTTTATATGCATTACGATGCATCCAGACAGAAAGAGTATGAGGATGTCCGGGTACTTCCAGAACTTCTTTTGGAAAACATCTACCTAGCTGTTCTTCTTTCCAGAAGAGCACACAAGAATCATGGCAAACTGAAGTAATGAAAAGTGAGGACACAAATGAAAATTCCCAAAGTAGAACATGTCAGAGTATTAATCTGGCTACTTAATTGGGTAACCAGCTTGTCAACATGACAAAAATTCAGGGGATATATTCCATCTGGATTTTAGCAAAGCATTTGGAACAATGTCACGTGGGAAACAATTAGTAGCTGCAAGAATTGTAAGCGAAGTATGGAAGTAGCTAAAGCGGAAACGACAAACGGGAAGTCATTGGCCTGGAGGGATTTTACTGGTGGCATTCCTCAAAGAACTGTCCGGGGACAAATTTGACATAATTGTTTGGCACAAAAAATAGCAGTATACTAATGAAATGTTCTGATTAAACAACTTGGGAGGCAATGACAGTGCAAAAGAGTAGCTGGAACGGTAGCTATGGGACAAAATTTAACTGTGCTAAGTGCAATAGGGAATAATAATAAGAGTTTTTGCTATGAACCAAAAGCTTGCCAGCTGAAAACAACTAGGAGGAATTCTGACACATATTAGTAGGATTGCCAGGCTTCATGTATGGGAATGCCTCCCTTAGATCCTCACAGCTCCTTACAGGCTCCTTCAGCTAGTGGTGCTGCTGGCATCGTTGCTTTGATCCAGAGGCAGAGAGAGGTAGGCAGGGAGCAGGCAGCAGAGGCCACAAAATCCATATTAAAAACACACAGAAAATGCAGGGAGAAGTAATACCCCACAAGTTCTTAATGTGGGACATGGGATTTTGGACTGAACTATGAGAAATTCTTTGTTACATGGGACATCCAGCAAGCCTGTGTTAGCCACACACAGGATGACCATAAGAAGGAGCAGGGGAATGGAGCTCGTTTCAGAGGAAGCTACAAGCAGTGAAGATTCTGTTACTAAGACTACCAGCTTTCCAGGCTTCAGAGGACTCCTAATGCTGCTGTTCAGCCAGTAATGGCACAAGTTAGAGTTCTTGTATGAACCTTCCTCTTACCTGTATGTGAGAGGACATCTGGATCTAGAGCTGGCCTGCTACAATCACTGGCACCCCAGAAGTCATAGATAATAGACCAGGGAGCAAATGCTTCTGGTTAGTATACACAGTGGCTTCTCTTCATCCAGGGTGGAAGAATAAATACATTCCTAAACTGTGCCTGAGCCATCTAGTTCTGGGAGTGAATGAGTGGCTGAGGAGAAGGACTCCTCCTACAGGATTTTCTGCTAAAGCGATGGGAGTACTTTCCTCCTCCACCCTGATTGGTATTACTGATATTCACTGTACTGAATTACAGGAAGAAGTTGATAGTGAAGGAGGCACCTTTCCCTGTGACCCGGGGCCTGAAAGATACTTTTCAGCATGAGGTCCCTTCTAACCCAAGTTATTCTACGATTTCTGACCTCTCAAGGTAGGCTAGAGCAAAGGATAGTTATATCTTTTCTCCTTAGATAACCTCTTCTCATGATAACCTTCTTGTCTTGACTAGGAACCTCCTTTAGAAATGTTTACCTCTGATCTACTGGGGACGAAACAGAAAAGAGGGAAAGAGGTATCCCAATTTGCTCTGCGAGCAGCAGAGCCTATGAAGGCTGTATTCCAATGGATTTATGTCCTATGTCCCCCATGCTCCTGCCCATTCAACTGACCAGTATGCCCTGTCTCCTCTTCGTATCCACCCCCCTACCTCCAAGGTGTTCCTCCAGGGCTACAGGAGGAACACTCTTTTCCCTGCAGTACCTCCAGTTCTTCCTCGCCTCCTTTAACTGCCACCCAGCTTCCCCTGCTCAGTACTTGTAGCTCTCTTAGAAGACTTTTAGCTACTTTTTTGGCATGCAAAGGTCAGAAGGGAGGACCCATTGTTACAGAAGACAAGGGAAGTGGCAAGTCAAAATACTGAAAACTGCTGAGTGTCAGAAAATTGCTGAGGCATCTGGGCCAGTAACAAAAGCTGACAAATTTTCTGCTTTTTTGTGCAACTAGTAACATTCATATTGGGTTGCATTTCAACTTACATGTAGAAGTTTATACTCAAATTTGGAGATCGTCTAAAAAAAACATTAGTATTGTGAAAAGCAGGTGAGTTTTCCTGTTGGACTCCCAAAATATAAAATTTCCATACCCAGAGCATAATATTCCAGCAATATAAAGTCCTGGGAAATTTCAGAAGTTGTTTCCTTTTGGAAAAGATTCTTCAAAACATTTTAAGTTCTTGAAACCAAAATATCTGATTCCCACACAAATCCAGACCTATTTTTCTCAACCATGAAGAAAACTTCTCAGACAAGAACCAAAAATGTTTTCTAGAGCACCAAAAAAACCCCACCCCTGTATTTACCTTCATCATGCTTTGCAAGGAAGGGGAGTACTATTATTGCTATTTTCCAGATGGAACTGAAGCTCCAAGGCTAAATTACTTACCTGCTGCCAGACAAAAGCATGGTGGAACACGGAACTGACCACAACAGTCCTAATTTCCAAGACAGTGTCTTAAACACTGCACCATTTTTCTTGCAAGGCCCACATAGTCTGCACTATGCACAAATACACCTCAGATCATAGGATAATATGTGAAAATGAAAGCTTTAATATGCTTTGACCTGCACTTTGTTTTTTGCTCTCTCCTGTTATACATTGTCCACATGGAAACAGTGTCTATTCTGCAACACTTTCTCAGAATTTCCTTCCACTAGCAAACACACTATTTGGGCTGTGTGGCACCACAGAAAAAGCCAATGCAGCTTTTAATTTACTGCTGTGTCTGCATGTTAACATGAAGAAGGTCAGTAGGAGTGTACACAGTACTGAGAAAATGAGTAGTTAATTATTGCTAGACTGCAAGAAGGGAAAATACATGATTTATTTTGGTTTAGGAAACTGCAAATCACGAGAACTGCTTCTTTTTCTGGATTGTTTTTTGTGGGAGGGCATATGTACAGTAAAATTTGCAACAATCAGTTGAGGCTATTCAATGTGCTTTGAGTATTACAGGAAAAAAAAAATCCCCTCTCATCAGTGGGAGCAATCTCAATAAACAAAGTACAATATTCAGCAAGAAAAATCCCATTTTTCGTGCTCATGTGTATAACCTGGCAACTTGCTAATATCTTTTGCCATGCTTACTCCTCCTGAAGTGCTTGTGCTTGAGGGTTTCATTGCATCATCAACAGTCTATAATGCTTCAAAACTAAGCTGTGTTTAGACCAAAATGCCAGATTTGCTCTTCATGGCACAAGTTTTAATAATTTTAAAACTTATCAGCATACAACAGCAGGCCTAAACTTAGTACAACCAGATCTTTCTGTTGGGATGTCAAAGCACTGTTTAAAACTTTTCTCCAGTCCTCCAAAGGCTGAAGTTATATTTGCTGTTCATATTCCAGCTAGAATAAATAAGCAAAATGCATTCATATTACAGAATAGATATGATAACCATTTTAAAAACATTCTAAGAAGGCATTTTTGTCAAATGTTTTGTCCCAACCTTTCTATCAGAACAATCAGAACAGGCAGACCAAAACTAGCAAATCAGTTCCTCTGCAAAAGACAGACTAGTCCCTCCCAAGTACTAATTATGAATAATAATAAAATTATGCATCATTATAAACACATCTAACATTTTTGCGTGATTGTGTTGAAAAATAATAGTTGTTGAAGGCTGCAAAAGTAGCAAAAACTCTTACTTCCAGAGAAAGATAAGGATAGAGTCCTGGGGAGCACAATTTGCTAGACTCAACTTCACCTGTTACTGGGTAGCTAGGAGAAGGAGAGGCTTATGTCCCGTGTCCACGAGCAGAACAAAGCATTGTCACAAAGCCCAGAAAGCCAGCTGCAGGATTAGGACTTCCCACGTGAGTCTCGGGCAAGTCTCCAGGCAACTGGCAAATGCCAGAGCAATCATAGAAAATTTCAGTGTAAATTCTGGAGAATTATTGCAGTATGTTCCTTGTTGACTTAACAGTTTTATCCAGACAGAATACCAAAGGTTTGAAAAAGACATTCACCATCCTAGCACTTTAAAGACATAGCCAGTCAGCCCACTTTATTAGGTGGAACACAGCAAGTGAGAAGTGATGATCATTAAAACCAATGTACACCGTTTTCAGAGCTTAGATTTACTTCAGTAGTATTCAACAGATATGCACTGCTGCAAGTTCTGTACAGGCAATTACAAAACTTACCAAGAGTTTTTGCACTGGAACGAACTAGATATCACAACCAACAGGCGTGTACAGTTCTATAAATATAAATGCTAAATAATTGAGTTCATGTACTCAAATGTTTTGCAACATTTAAGTAATATGAAGGCAAAAAGCTCAGCACCTGCTGGCAACAGCCACTGTTCTGAAACCATCTAACATTTTTCCAGGCAAGATCCAGACTCACCAAATTGCTCAACTTCACAAAGTAAACGAGTAGCAGAGATTGTCTTATCTCCTAACTCCAAACTAAGTAATTTAATATCCTCTGTCACACCATTTATCCTGAAAGAGCGGTTTAGTAATTGTTTCACACTACCATGATGTATGTTTTTTAAGCATTTGCATCACCAAATGACAGAAGCAGCATTATTGAACAATTCCCAACAACTCCTAAAACTCTTTCTTTTGCAGCTAGTCAGTTATAGATGGAGTATCTGCATTTAAGCAATACTGTATTTCCACTGGGAAGGTATTTTAGACAAAACAACTTGGCTAAAACTGCCTGATGCATCCGTATAAAGTTTTGTTCAAGAAAAAAACCAAGGCTCCCTCATTTCCACAGTCTCACTGAAGAAAGGTTTAAGTGATAAAAACCTTTGTTCTTCAGTTTGATTCTTCTTTTCCCAGCAAACACTGAATTAGTTTTGCAACAGTGTTGCTCTGTGCTATGTAGTGAAACTTCTGTCAACATCCCTACAGTGAATGCATACAATCACTCTGACTTCAGCCATCATGTGAAATCACCTGAGAACTCAAAGGAATCAAATATGGTCACATTTTCCCAGCAAGCAAACCGAAAAAATTGTAATGCTTACAGTGATAATAGGAGACTAAACAAAAAAAAAAACAAACTCAGAAGAGGAAAGGTGTCTGACTGGGAGGGGAATGACAACAACAGGTAGAAAAGGAATAGCAAGTAACAGAATGGCGGTTTGGAAAAGAACACTGTAAACATCGAGTCTTTCATCTGCCTTCTTAATAAAACTGCGATGTCTGAAAAAAATAACAAACTAACATCTGCTAACTTTATAAATAACACTCACTGCGCATACATTCTTCATAACATATATGATCCTGCAATGGTCTTTAAAATGTTGTGTACCATAATGAAGTGCTAAAAAAAAAAAATCAAGAAAAGAAGATAGTATATTAAAGTTAAATGTACATGCTATACCTGTACTCAAGAACAATATCGATTAGATTACAGACCATAACTGTAGCTTCTAGACTGTTTCTTTCTTTTGAAATCTGGAAACACATAGTTTATTCAGAATGTATTAAGACAGACATCCAATTTGGGTAAAGATTTTCAGTAGGGGCAATCCTTTACTCGCCTGTTCTAATGATCATTATGCTCACCATGAAAAAGTGCTTTTTAAAAAAGATACTTCACAGTATCTGCTTTTCTACCTCAACATTTGGTGTTAACCTCCTGTATCAGGTGTACCAGTCAAGGTTTTGGCAGCAAGGAAGGCAGGCTGCAGAAGTCACCCCATGCCGGCCACAGACAGTTCCAGCTGTCTCTGCAAAGGACCCACTGCAAGACACAGCTCAGCAGCCAAGTGGGTGGCACCTTTGTGAAAAGACCAGACAACCAGAGGAATGAGAGGAAGAAAGTGAGGAACAGCAGTATGAACACCAAAGTCAGAGAAGAAGGAGGGGGAGAAGGTGTTCCAGGCACCAGAGCAGATACTCCCCTGCAGCCTGTGGAGAAGACCACGCTGGAACAGATATCCACACCACGGCCTGGGGAGGAACCCACACCGGAGCGGTTGGGTATTTCCTGAAGGAATTGCAGCTCATGAAGAGCCCATACAGGAGCAGGGGAAAAGCGTGAGAAGGAAGGAGCAGAAGAACTGTTACAAACTGACCATAACCCCCATCCACCGCTCAGGTGACCGAGGGGGAGGAAATAGAGGACTCAGGAGTGAAGTTGATCCTGGAAAAAGGGAGGCAGTGGGAAGGTGTTATTTTAATTTTTGTTTCTCACTATCCAAATCTATTTTAATTGGCAATAAACAACATTAATTTTCCCCAAGTTGAGTCTGTTTTGCCTGCAACAGTAACTGGTAAGCAATCTCCCTGGGTTTACCCAGACCCACAAGCTTTGTCATCCTATTTTCCCCACCTGTCCTGTTGAGGAGCGGGAGTGAGAAAGTGGCTGGGTAGACTCCTGGCCAAGTTTAACCAGCCACAACTACTTGCAAAACAAATGAAAAAATACTCATTGGTTTAAAAGGAAGAAATTTTAATATACAAATTTACACTTACCATGTTATATTTTCTGCACTGATCTCTCTTGGTATATACTTCTATCATGTTTTCATAATAAAACCACAAAAAGTAATTCTCAAACTAGGGAGGAAACTGCAGCGGTCTGCATGAATTATTCTATTCATAATTTATTCTACAAGTGTTTACAGATTAACCACAAAATAATTCCTCTTCCCTTTTCTCAAGGAAATAAATATTTCACTTCTGAACTCAAGAATCATTCAGCTCTCTAACAGTCTGCGCACTATGCCCCAGCATCCTCTGTCAAAACTAGCATGTTTTTATCTCTTGGGATTCCAACCAGTAGCGTTTGTTGCTCCTCACGTGCCCACACAGCATATTCAGAATTCTTCTCCAGCGACACCCAAAGACACACTTCAGTGAAAGAAGAAACAGCTGAAGATGTCCATCTTCAGTTTTGCCTTGCAATACACCCAGCCGGCAACATTACTTTCTTCCAAATGGATCAGACCACACTTTTAACCCTACAAATCAAATATGAGAATACCAGCAGTTCATAACTAGACTGTTGGAGAAAACAAAAAAAAAAATTGGTCTGCTACTCCAGCCTTGTGTAAGAAACAATGAAAGAACGTAACAATTTCTGCACTGAACTCACAACTCTGCTTAAGCTTGCAAAAATATTTAGAAAGACAACCTCATCTTGATCTTAAGCTTCAGATAATAGAAAAATCTATCACGCCCATAGGTAAGGTGTTCTAATATTGTTGGAACAACGATCTAGAATTGCACCTTGCACTTGAATTTGTCTAGATTTCACTTTCAACTAGTGGATCTCATAACTTCTCAGCAGCAGCTAAATTTAGATGAAAAAGTTATGCTGAGGAGACCTGGTTACCAAGTACCTGCATCTTGAATAAATCAGCCAGTTCAGTCCTTTTCAATGTTTAATAAAAAAGGCAGGTTTACCAGACTTCTATTTCACAATACTCTTCCTACTCCTCTTCAGCATTTCACCACTTTCCTGGAAAGTGATTCCTGCACTGATGATTTAACTGATATGTGTACTAAGGACATGGCATTAATCCTATTTGGTTTTCCCCTGCTGCTGCTGATGTTAGGCTTTTCTAAAAATAGGAGTAAGTTACCATTTAACATACTCAGATATGAACAGTTTCAGCAAGACAAGCACTCTCATGTCTTTAAACAAGAAGTGTCAACTTGAAGTGAATAGCCAGTTCCACTACCTATGAAACAATGAACTGTCAAGGATGGTCTGCCATACTTTAATTTTTATTCCCCTAATATGCTTTTCTACACCTTCTACTGGCAACAGCAGGGATCAAAAAAGGTATTAGCACTGCGTTCCAAATTTTCCTTTATGTGTAGTGGATTTCTGCCTTATCTCTCCAGCCATGAAGCTGGAAGGTACTGACAAAGCGCTCAATAAATTGTGTTCAGCTGAGTTGTAAAGCAGTGTTCCACAAAACCAGGGTGCAATAGTGTATTTTTTTACAGCTAGAGCTCAGGCCACCATGGTTCTTGTTTGCTCTGAGCTGGTTCACAAGTTAATTTCTGGTGTGGAAACTGGCATCTATTTAAGAAACTGTGAAGATAACAGAATCTTTACAACTTATTTGGCCAGTTAAGTCAACTTAAAAGAAGTTTCATTAAATCCATAATTTTCAAGTGAAGAATTAGCCTGAAAAAATATTTTCATGGTAAGTTTATTATATATGTATTCTTTGAATGTATTCTTCACTGTATTATTTAAATCCATATAAATATTCAGGTCTTCCTTCAAGAAGGTCTTTGAAACAATCAATGCAAATATATAAATCAAGTATACCTGCAGGCTGAATATCCTCTTGAACAATACCAGCTCGGTTTATTGACTGTTCTTTCTCTGGAAAACAGAACAGAAAGGACACTACTAAAAAAAAAAAAAAGAAAATACCAGACATCTTGACTGCACCCAATAAAATAATATTGAAAATTTTATTCATTCTGGATGCTACACAGTAAAATCCTGGTGAGTAACCACCTACACAATGCGAATGTAGTATTCATACTTCACTGAGAAACTAACAGCTAGTCTGTATTGAGAGATTACAAACAATAAGATAATAATCTTAAAAGTAATGACTACTGTTTAGTAAAAGATGCCAAAATATCTGCCATGATCCCATCACTTAAGGAATGACTAGTACTTTTAGGAGCTATCACTCATATGCTCAACATAAAACTCTTCAAGAAAAGATTTATTCTTTCCAGAATCAGTGATCCCCATTTTCAGGCCCTGAAAGATCTTGCATCTTACCACAAGTAGATTTCATGACAGCATCTATAAAATTACTGCTTGTAAACTTTGTGAAATGAAGTATTGGAGGGATATTTTCCATATAATAGGCCTGTCTCAGGCTTTTCTTTTTTGTTTGAAAGATTCAACCACTTCCAAGAAGAGAAGTGGGCAAAACCATATTATTTCCCCTTATTAAACGCCCCTCCTTTTTTTTCCCCTTCCAGTTAAGTGCTTTACCACTGTGGCACTTTGAAGCAGGAAGTCAAAGCTCAGCTGGATTAGCCTTTTGCCCACTACCACTGAACTTTTTAAGCCTTTAAAAAGTTGTAGGGTTCACATTCTCAGGGGAAACTCAGAACTAAGCTCACCTTAAAACTGAAACTTTTCAGCATCCCATCCCACTGAGAATGCACAGGCACTACATGTTATTAGGCTGTCTAGGTACAAGCCTAATGCTACCAGAGGCTAGCAGGCATATCACAATAATTGATTCTACTTGCAAGGGGCAAGAGCTAGAGGCAGATCCAGCTTCTCCAGTTCTGTTCACTGAGCATGGTAATTGCCATTCCATCCTTTTTAGCAGACAAAATCTCAGGGAACTGTCTAATTTCAAAGGAAAAGGTACAAAACCCAGACAGAGAAAACAGAATAAATTAGGGCAAGGAATCAGACTTATTCTAGGACATGGAGGAGAATGATATTTAGTCTTAGGTGGAGACTAAGATTGGAAGAGAGGCAGAGACCAAATGGGAATCAATCTGAGAGGTTTGGGAAGACACTTGAAGTGAACAGAAAGAGCTGTTAACTGGTCAGGCAAAGAAATGAGTGCAGAGAAGTAACAGATGAGAACTGTGGAGATAGGACATGGAACAGTCCGTGGGGAGATTGGGCTGGGGCCTGGAAACAACTTGGAACACAGGTAAGCCAAAAAAAGGACAGTGAGGAAGAGCCAGTCTTGATGAGAGGACAACCACCTCACACGGCGGGGTTAGGAGCCGAATCTCACAGTTCAGCAAAATCACAAAATCTACTGTGAAAATGCCCCGGTATCAATCCAAACAGCAGCTGTCAACCCACTGTTTTAATTAATCCAAGTGGAAGAGGTCTGTGCTGAAGACCTCAAAGTTTCAACACTACCACTAAACTGTGTGTTTCATATGAAGGAAACAGTCTTTTTTAAAGCTAGTTACAGACAGGAAAATATTAGAAACATCAAGGCCACAAACTGAGGTACTAAAAACTTACAAAATGATAGCACTTCTGTATGAAATTAAGTCAAATCCCTGTGTGCACAATTTAAGGTACATATTAACAATTTGATTACATACATTTTTTCTAAGTAGCTTCCATTTTATTTGTTAAACTGCTAGGAACTCCTCTGAAGATGTGTGAGAATTGTGCAGAAAAGTCGTCTTCCTGAACATACTGTGCCTCATTTGTGTAGAATTTGGGAGATACACAAGAAAAACAAGATTGAAGAAAGAAAAGATAGCATTTCATGTTTACATAGTTGAATGTCATTCCAGAGAACTAAAATCCATTCTTGCCTTTTGCAGGATGTGACGCTAATCCAAATGTCTGACTTCAGACCCAGTGTCCCAAAATGCAGAAATACTGAGTATTCACCCATAGCTCAAGCCAATGGGAGATGTGAGCTTCTATAGAAGTTGTCATACAGCTTACGAGACTGTACTTGGAAAAATCAAATCCTTTGTACCTCAAAGGTTAAAATACTTCCGCTCAAGTACCACAACTGTGAAATTCCATGTTCTTGTCTAAAGTATTATGATAACAAATGCTTGTGCTTCTCTCATACCACAGCGATGAGCATCAAGAAAAGCACATAGGAAATTAATAAAGGTGCGATCAAAGGAGAGTTTGAGCAGCATGCCGTAAGTAACATTTAGAATCGGGTATTAAATAGCAAGTTTAAGCTCTTGCTAACTGCACATTGCTCATCTTATGTGCTAAATGAAGATTTTAAAAAAATCCCTAACCTGCTGGGGAACATTTGCTCATGTAATTCATAAGTACAAAAGAGGACACTGTCCACTAGTTCTGTTCTTTCCTTAATGCTGAGCTGCACTTCTGATATTGTATTTTTGGAAAGTGTACAATAAGCAAAAACGAGTTAAAAATAAGGTTTTTAAACGGGAACACAGAGTAGAAAACCTATCTTTGTGGGCAGTTTCCAACTTCACAAACATAGCTGCCTTAAATAAAAACTGGCTTGCAAGTTAAACTTTACTTCAGCTTTGATGCAAGGCTAAAGCCCCTCCAAGAAGATCAATAGGTTTGTTACCCTTTTCCTTTTTTCTTTTTCCTTCCTAGAAATCTCTTCAGTTGTCTCAGCAGATTAACCACATGCATCTTCAGGTTACCGCCAATAGCTTGCTTAGCTTTATAGAAGTTAAAGTGAGGCGACGAGCCTGGTTACACCAAACTTTTCCCCACTTCCTTCGGCAGCAGTTAACAGAAGTTTAGGAGTAACAGGTGCTCTCCCTACCACTCCCACAGCCCAGAGTGCCCGCCTGGAGCTGCTGAGGCTTCACACCCAAAGCTTCAGGTGCCCTAGAGTGCTCGAGAGCTGCCTGGTTACAGAGTCAGTTGCGGGCTTTGGCTGGTTTTCTGTGTTTCTGGCAGGAAAGTGGGGTTTTCTTCAGCAGCCAGTTTCAGAGAAAACTCTGCAGACCGAGACCAGCTCTAGCAAATCATCACAATCGGTAAAGAGTCTGTTACCACGTTTTAAGTTAAACTTTTCAATTGTGGCTGGAAAACATCTTGAACAACTTACAGAATCACAGAATGGTTTGGGGTGGAAGGGACCCTAAAGATCATCTAGTTCCAACCCCCCTGCCGTGGACATCTTCAACTAGATCAGGTTGCTCAGAGCCCCGTCCAACCTGACCCTGAATGTCTCCAGGGATCATGGAAATGGGATGTAGAGACCCTGGATTGCTGACGCTCCTCCTGAAGCGAGGATTATGCTGGCGGGCTTTCCAAGACGGCACTCACTGATGCCTTCATTTCAGAGCAGAGGTATGAAGTATTTGTTGTGGGAAATTTTATGTGCCCTAGACAGTGGGCATCTTACAGCCACGTGTTCTCTGGCCGTATCCTTCTGCTGCCCTGATACAGACACTCATGGTATTTCTTGAAGTGCTCAGCTTCCCAGGAGAACCGTAACATGCTCACAGCAATGTAATATTTTTATTATTACAAAAGATTTCTTCAGCAAACTGCTGTCTGACACCTCTATGTATTAAACATGGAAACAGCAAACCAACCCATCTAATGTTATAGGTTATTTAGGGTCTCAGCTGGTGATTCAGGTAAGCACAACTGTTTTCTTTCTCCCCACCCATTCACTTCCTTGACTTTTTTTTCCAAGCAAAGCCCAAACAAGTTACAGATCGGAAGCAGCAGCTCCCAGCCCCACTGCTCACTGCGCCAGCTCCTGCAAGAAGAGCTGACCATCGCGTTACCCATGCAGGGCACTCCCACGTTTGTTAAATTCCACATGCTCCTTGTGCATCAAGTTTTGCTACCTGGCTTTTAACAGTCTCATGAGTGAAAAGTTTAAGAGCACACTCGCCATACAGTCATATTAAATGCTTTGTGTTAACAAAATAAACATCTGCTCCTCCCCTGTTGCTGGCTGATGCCAGAGGAGATGCTTGCACTCACGCAGTCACCAAGGTCCAAAAAAAAAAAAAAAAAAAAAGAGTCTAAACAGACCTGCTGTGCTTCTTCAGTGATGATTCTCGGGCCTTAGATGCACTTGTGCTGGAAACAATGACGTAATGCAGCATGACGTTGCCAGAGCGAGTCTATACGTTGGATTTGGGGGCAGAATTGAGGGGGATTTCTCTGAGTTCTATCCTCATGCAGAGGTACTCCCCGATGGCAGCCATCAGCGCGGTGCACACGATGTGCACCAGCCACCACGTCATGGTCAAGGGAAAGTGCGAGTTATAAATCCAGCAGCCCAGAAGGTGGAAGAAGTGAACCGTGACTGTGAAATCCAGGCACTGCTTTCCTCGGCGGATGAAGTACAGCAAGCCCAGAGCACTGCAAAATAAAGACAGAGATTAATAACAAACTGCTCCGTGCCTATGGAACAGGAGACACAGCAAGAGCTATCAGCAGCTGTTGGTGCCGATTATTTAGCTGTTTTAAAAATTCTTAAATGTTTTAAGGACAGGTTGTTTCTGACCTCTCTCCCGGCTGCTGCAGCAAGACTTACATGCTTACAGCTTTTTAATTACATGATGGCAGTGAAATGAGCTTTTAGCATAGAGAGCCAGGCAGGAATTTTTAAACTATCTCCCCCAGTAACCTTTGCCCAGTGGCAGGGGCAAAATACATTCTTGTTTATAGATCAGTGTCTGCTGAGATCCATTAATCCTAACTTTCAGTACAATCTCTCACAGAAGCAAATCTCATTCCCAGCTGGGAAACTGAGGCAGTGAAGCGAAATGACTTATCCAGGATCTAGAAAGTCAGGAGTCAGCAGCTCCCAACTGCCCTCAGCAGATGTGCCCAACCAGGCACAGGGCTTTTGGGAGATGTTTTGAGAGAGGCAGTAGGTCACACTGAATTCTCTTGAAGTTTAACGTCAAGAAAGAACAAGACACAGGTGCTCCAGCTAGTTGCCAACTTACCAGGTGAGTGCATTGAGGATGAAAGCCATCATGGAGAGCCTCCCCGGCGGGGTTGAGAAGCCTAAAATCTGCATGGGACTATTAGTAGGAAACCGCGGCACAAATCACAGCCCACAGCACATAATCTCATCCCGTGGCCCAGCCGCATCGGCACTGCCCGGCGCTGATTATGATCCGTAAGAGGAGCCCGAGCCGCTACGGCAGTACTTCTAAGAGGTCTGTCTCTCTGCCTGGGGGGTACCTAAGAAAAGGGACGAGTCTGGTTCTACGAGGGGTACCACCTGGACAGGGTGTGGAGCGTGTGTGTCTCCGTACAGGGGTTACCTATGGGGGAGGGCGGTTGTCTTTACACCCGGGGTACCTAGACAGGGTGTCTGTCTCTATACTGGGGGGTGGCATCTATAGAGCGAAGTGCTGTCTCTACACCGGGGGTACCACCTATTCAAAGGGGGGGTCTGCCTCCGTACCGGGGGCACCTAC
>NW_008794542.1:1736526-1737044 GCF_000699145.1 Aptenodytes forsteri | reverse complement strand
AACCAACCTCTTTCAGTTTAGAGCACCCCCATCCTATATCACTACATGCCCTTGTGAAAAGTCCCCCTCCAGCTTTCACAGGAGAGCTGCTCCAGCCCTCTGATCATAACTTCTTTAACTGCATCTAAATCCTCACACTCACTTCAGAGAACAGCTAAAGGGTGTTCGTAACCACGTGCCGGCCAAGAACTTGAAACAAGAGTACTACAAGTTTTATTATTAAGCATCGCTTAGGCGGGCAGAAAGCCTCTCGGGAGTTACTCACCCAGCGGCAGCCCTGCATCTAAATCCTCACACTCACTTCAGAGAACAGCTAAAGGGTGTTCGTAACCACGTGCCGGCCAAGAACTTGAAACAAGAGTACTACAAGTTTTATTATTAAGCATCGCTTAGGCGGGCAGAAAGCCTCTCGGGAGTTACTCACCCAGCGGCAGCCCCCAGCACACCCGCAGCCCGGGCACGCCCGCCTGCCCTCCCGCCCCCCGCAGCCCGGCCGGGCGCAAACCCACTCACAGCGA
>NW_008794542.1:1653265-1735208 GCF_000699145.1 Aptenodytes forsteri | reverse complement strand
GCTCGGGCTCGGGCCCGCTCCGGCCGCCTGGCCGAGCCCGGGGCCGCCTTTCGGAGCCAGCCCGGCCGTTATCCGGCCTGGCCCGGCTCCCCCCTCTCCAGCCCCCAGGGTTACGCTGCCTTATCGAGCTAGGGAACGTCAGGTCGTTAAATCAAAGTGTTAAAAAGCTTTCCGTCCTAGGTGACGTTGAATTTCTGGGTTTGAAAGAAGGGGGGTGCCTTTGACATCTACTTACAGATGCACGTGTGAGTATGGTGTTGCACTGGCTTACGGAAACAACTGCATTTCAGGGGCATCTACTAAACTACTTTTTCCTCTTTTATGCGGCTAAACACAAACTCCGGTTAAAGTCTTTGTATGCCTGTACGATATTGATGCTGATCAACACCCTTTTTGGCATGTCTCCTTTTCGCACATCTTAAAATCTAGCATGACGTGGCAGGCGCTCACAGGTAAAGGACTACGGTTATCTTCAGACTTTGTGCAAACAAGTGCAGTTTCGTAGGGTTATGTGGAATTTCTGCAGGGGTGAACTCAGGGAAGGTCCTGCTGAGATCTTACTCCAGTGAGTGAAAGAATGGTTTCTTGTCATTTCTGTAATATTACACTACTGGAAATTTTCACTTTCCTACCACTTGTTGTGATTGCCTCCCGCAGTGATTTTTATCCCACGTCTGATGGGATGACTTGGGTTAACTCCTTCAGATTCAGCAGGTTTTAAGAAAAAGATCAAGACAAAAACTTCTACAGCTTTTGCGGCTAAGCTGCCCCACACAACAAAGCCTCTGTGTCCTCCTTGTTGAACTCTGCCTAGTTTATGGTAACATTTTGAATCCAGCATAGCTGGCCTCTTTACTGTGCTGGGAAACTTTTATATTTAAATCTGATAATCACACTCATTGTGTAATCCTTTCATCCTCGCTCCCTGTAGTCGGAGATTATGCACAATTAACTCTGCCTTGTCTGAGATCATGGAGAGGGAAGAGCTAGGGTTCCTCACCGAGTAGGAACATTTAGATAATACACATGCTATGCAGTGCACTGGGGAGCACTGGGTAGAGGCAACCAAGTGGTAACACAGTGGTACCACAATGCTTTGTAGTGTCTACCTGGTAGACTTGTGCATTTTGTGATAACCACATGGCATTACTTTCATAATATATTACCATCTTCCTCATGACACAGCCCCCATATCACAAGGATTAAGCTGTTTACCAGTACTCCTTATTGCGAGATAAAAAATATGTAAGAAATATGAATGATAACCATCAAGTAGAAGAGGTTTAGAATAATTTGTGGTTGCTGCTATGTGCTTTTAATGCTTTTAGAGGTATCTATAACCAAAGAATTATGTAGGAAACATAAAAGAACAGTATCTTTGTCAAGTCAAGCTCTGAAAGTTATTCAAATTAGTATTAAAATTAAGGTTCTCTCATCAACTTTTATATCCGTATTTGTGTACGTGTGTTATTACATGATATGGTGGTAACTTTTCCAATGGACATCAGCCTCCTATTGCTATTTCTTTCTTAACCCCTTCATTACACAGCATTTTTACAATACCCATTTTATAGAATGGGGAACAAGACAGAGAGGAAGGCTGTCACTCGGAAGAGACTACCTATTGTAGAAAGCCTAGATACTGACATTGTGGAGTGTTTTGCATTTTTATAGCATTTTATTTGTTCAAAGTGTATATCTTGGTGCTTACACATGTGTTTATGAGTGTTCAGTATCACTGCACATCTGGCTTCCAGTGTTTCTTGTCAGACACAAGATGATAAAAAGTACTTGGTTGTTCTTGTGGAAAGTGACAAGTTCAGAAAGACTTAGGAACACTAAATAAATCTAGTTATCTAGAGTTACCCAGCTGCTAGCCATGATATCCAGCTTTCTCATCCAAAAGTTCCCTCATTCAGTTATGTCTTCCAGCTTCTGCCTTAAATAAAGTCAAGGTCTTGGGGTAAATAGTCTCCTCTATGCACAGTTGTGTTCCACTTGAAACCCTTAGAGCTCTTTTGTGCCTTTAAGGAGGCAGGGATCTGGGGGAAAAATAGCATTTGATCACATAGTTAAATCCAAAATCCTCATCTATAGGAACAAGGAAGTAGTATAGGTAAACTTAGTTCTGACTTTTCCTAATATTTACACCTTCACAGGTTTTGCTGGCTGGATATTTCTTCAGTGTAGCTCTCAAGGAGTGTCAACATATCCTTAAGAAATAAAAAGCAAAATAGTTTATCATTAGGGACTTTTAGTGATCCCCCTATTGGATCGTGGGCAAGGTCTTGTCCTCCAGGTGAATGACACATAATTCCGGTAATTAGAAATGTACTAATGACTTGGCCGAAGCTTTTAAATATTTTGAGAATCACAGTGAAAAAGCCATCAATCTAAGGTCGATATCCAAGATAAATTTCAGTTCAATTTGTTTAAGCTTAGCAAAGTTAGAAGTCACCCAAAACAGATCTTCTCAATCTAAGCAATCTTAACAACCAGCTTCCCTAGTTGTTAATTGTCCCTAAGTGACAATTCTGAATATTTTAGACGGATCCGGGGACGTGGCAGAAGTGCCGTGCTGGTGGCTGGCCCTCTGAGCTGAGTAATCCTCAGTATCCTTGGCAGTGCATCAAGCCGGACGCTGACTGCAGAGCAGAAAGAAAGAAGCTGTTTGAAGCCTTAGAGACAAGAACTTCAGCATGGAGGATAATCCGGTGTAGGTCCAAGCACACACTCTCAAAATATAACGTACATAGCTATAGAGAGCAAAGAAGGAGCAAATGCTGCCTGCTGGTCTTGCTGCTCAGATTTGTAAGTCCGTCTTCAGGACAGGAACATTTCTGTAATAAGCTCCTACACATTTTATGAACATGAATTCATTCTCAGGAAACCACTGTGAGCTGCCTTAGTTGTTACTCTGCTCTTCAGGTACCTGCATAAGAGGTAGCAAAACTAGCTAACTTTAAAAAGATACAGAAACATCAGGCTGTGCCAGCACAAGTGAACAACAATACGATGAATAAATGCCAGTACATTTTAGTATATATTCTTTAGGCCTGGTCCTAGGAGCATGTGTAAATAGCGTGACGTGTAAGTCAGTATCTTAGACCGGATTCCACTTGCGGAAGGGCCGAAGGATACGCCCTGTAAATACAGTTTGTTTGTAGACGCATATGTAACTTTGAGAACTTGATGTAGGGGAGTTGTTACCATTAAAACCTTGATGGTAGCTCTTCGGTAATACACATCTACTTGCTGTGTGAAAGAATCCTGGTATTTTGGAGTTCGAGTATGGTATATAAACCTTCCGCTTGTGCAGTGTTCTGTTATTGCTGTGAGTATATTAGTAATCACGTAAACTTAGATTCTCTGGTTAACGTGTTTTGTGTTTTGGGTTTTTTTCCAGAATTTTGTGCCATCCTTTGGAAAGGAGACAGTACGGACAACAGCCGTTACTCCACAGTTTGAACAAAACATGGATTACGTGGACTTTATTCATTTAAACATTTTAGAAAAGAAAGTTCTTAACAATTCTGAGGTTTCAGTTCAGTATTTATGTTCTAAGCCTTGTATCGTCAACTTGGAAGCAGTAGCTTCCTCCGAATTCAGGACTGGTGTACCAGTGTATAGAAGGAGATGGAAGGATGAGAAAAACCTTCACATTAGCAGAACTCGACACGTACATTTGAAATTTCCGAGCATCATGGTTTACAGAGATGATTATATCATCAGAAACTCAGTAATAGTGCACAGTGTGATATTATATGCATGGATTAGTCACAAATCAGTTAGCAGCTATGATGTTGAGCAGAATGAAGACTACCAGAATGCAGTTGCTAAGAATTACACTTTTTTAGAAGCAGTTCCACCTTTTGAACGCCCATTTAAGGACCACAAAGTTTGTCTTCAGTGGGGTGCTGACTATTTGTGGATGCTCCAGGCCAACAGGATACCTCAGTGCCCTCATGAAAGTGGTAGGTGTAATGTTACTTTTTTCTCCAAGGAAACTAAGGAGACCCAAATAACATCTTTGATAAGCTGTTAAAAAATGCATACCTGTAGTAAATAGTAAATGTTATGTAGAATGATTTACTTGGCAAAGAGTAAATCAGAAACTTATTTTTAAGTCTTTATAGTGCAATAGACTTTATAGTACTTCTTTTTTTTTGCCCAAAACCATTATGGACAACCACTTTTGCTTTAAAAATTAATAGTTTTAAATTAAAAAAAAGTGTCTTGCCAACTGTAGAAATTACTGAAACGCACAACTCTGCTTTCTAGATTTTCTCAGAGTTCTGATTTTTTTTTCTGTCTGCCAATCTGTAGCTTTACACCTGCTGACAATTCTTTTTGGCCTCAATATATATTCAAAGCAGAACCTAAAAGGAAAAAGGTTATTTGCTTCTAAATGGTTCTCTCCTAGAAAATCCCATAATGGTATTTGTGTCATTTATTTTCACTGCATTGGCATGTAAATTCTCTGAAGACGAACAGGGAAGCAATGATGTTGCTGCCTTCAGGGGCTTTCTAAAATACTTGTTGGAGACAGCATGTGATCTCTAACAACAGTGTGAAACATCTTATGTAATATCTAATTATATTATAGATGAAAACACTATTTCAAGAAATAGGAGGAAATAACATTTTATTTAAATTTATTTTTTAAAATAAGCTTGTAACAAATTGCTTGGGGTTTGTTTGGGTTGGTTTGCTTCTAAATGGTTCTCTCCTAGAAAATCCCATAATGGTATTTGTGTCATTTATTTTCACTGCATTGGCATGTAAATTCTCTGAAGACGAACAGGGAAGCAATGATGTTGCTGCCTTCAGGGGCTTTCTAAAATACTTGTTGGAGACAGCATGTGATCTCTAACAACAGTGTGAA
Organism: Aptenodytes forsteri; assembly: GCF_000699145.1. NCBI lineage: Eukaryota > Metazoa > Chordata > Aves > Sphenisciformes > Spheniscidae > Aptenodytes > Aptenodytes forsteri. The sequence continues at coordinate 1,730,323 of NW_008794542.1, read as the reverse complement.
ACATCTTATGTATTATCTAATTATATTATAGATGAAAACACTATAACAAGAAATAGGAGGAAATAACATTTTATTTAAATTTATTTTTTAAAATAAGCTTGTAACAAATTGCTTGGGGTTTGGTTTTTTGGGTTGGGTTTTTTTGTTGTTGTTTTTGGTTTTTTTCCTAGGAAAGCTGATGATATGTCATGGCCTTGAAGATCTTTTTCCTGTTTCTTAGCAGGGGCAGCTTTATCAGATTTATTACAGGATTAAGCATATCAGTTAAGAACAGAATTGGTATCTATCCATACATGGAGTATAAACTGGAGAGCTGAAAATGGGAAGCAAGTCCAAGAGCTGTGGAGTAATGTCACGTAGGCGTAACCAAAGATAGGATGCGATTTAAGCAAATAATATAAATGAAGATTTCTTCCTTTAAGTAACTGGTTCTTTAAGTATCTTAGATTTACATGAGTCTGTTCTTTCCCTGCTTCTAATACCAGCTGGAAATGGACTCCATTTCACTTTCCGTGGGTTATTTGGTCCAAGACTGTAATTAATTAAATGTTAATAATTTAATTTATGTAATTTAATAATGTAATTTAATAACAACAAGTGAACTTGTGTTTAAGGACTTACTGAAGGTTTGTGTTAATTTTTAATCTGTTGTGTGATTCAAATATTTGACTATATGAATGTGAGCTGATGAATTAGTTATCAATGCTTGTTGTCTGGCAGATTAAGAAAGATTGTATTTTGCAGATGGCGTCCAGATTCTCAACTTTATATATGCTTCCAGTGGGGAGAAAACAGGAATCGTGAAGAAATTTGAACAATTTGAAAACAGAGAACTTGAGACAGTCAGACAACATCAGATTGATTATCCCATGTAAGTATAGGCAAATAATTGAAGTGGGCTGTAATTGATTATTGAAGGCTATAGAATGTACTTAAACACTTAGGCTATACCACAAATTAAAGGAATACTGCCTACTAATTTGAGAAAAGACTCAAAAGGAAACTAGTTATCAATTCCTTCTGTTCTCTGATTTCAGTTTTGGACAGGATTAAGCTGAGCCTCAGAAAGATACTTACAGTACGTGTTAGTGCAGTGCTGTGTAAGAGATACCAATAGTAGGTGTAACTGAGCTGGTTAGGTACAGTTAGGAGGGTGAGTTAGCTGTTACATGCTGTCACGATCAGACTGCCGTCTCATGACTAGTTAGCCTGGGGTTTTCTGCATTACAAAGAGATCTTCATTTCAAACATCATTTGCAGACCAAGTGCAGAGTAGGGTTTCTTGCAAGGGCAAGCAGTGTGGAGCAGCTTTTTCACTATGAATTCACACTCTAGTTTATTTTGCAGCTGACGAGCCCCTAGTGATAGAGTCCCCTGCCTAGATAAGTCTTCCAGCTTGAGCTTACACTATTTCCTTCCATCATCCCTGTGTAAACTCTCCTAGTTGGACAGGAGTAAAACCCCTTAGCCCCTGCACGCTGTTCAGTTACAGAGGAATCACTCTGGGAAGATGATCTTTCTCTACTCTTCTCCTCCTTCCCAAAACTGTCACAACTCTTCAGTCATATTTTGCAACTTCAGAGGAAAAAGTATATCTAGAGATATATAAATATATCTCCCTTCCACCAGATGCTGTTACCCTGGCAACATTATTACAGAAATAGGAAATGATCGCAGGAACTGGAACTTGCCTGCTGGTTGGTGTTTGGCCTGTGACCACAAGAAGAGTGCCAAAGAAGACTTGCCAGATAGGGCAGGTTGCATACAAATTACTAGCCCTGAAACTATATCTCAGAAGTCATAAGTACAGAGCAATTTTTAGCTCCTGGCTTCTTCAGGATGGGTGACAGCCTGCTTTGCACAGCCTGCTGCCCTTTGCTCACCAGCACAGTTGCATTCTGCTTCTGGCACTGAGAACCAGAGCTCAAGCTCTGGTTGAGAATGTATGGCATGATTTTGTGCAGCTCTTTACCTGCTCCACACAGTTCCACCCTCTCTTGCCTTCGGGTGGTGTCTCCAGTGTTAACATAAAGCGTTGCCTGTGTGTTGCGGTAGCTGTTAAGACGAGGAAGAGAGTTTTCCTTCAGCTCTCTGTATGTGAACAGTGGTTCCCCGCTGCACCAAAAGGCCAACAGAAGCAGGTAGATCTAAATGAAGTTACTTGTTTGACTTCAGTCAGGGATTTGTAAAGAAAGAGGACTGGAGATAGACAACTGTCATTTGAGGTAGCTACCAGTGGACAGCCTGCAGCAAGGATAGGCTGGGACTGTAAGGAACTACTCACACTGTATGACATTCTGCAGCAATGGGGGATGTGAAATGAGTCAGCATTGTCCCAACTGTCCTAAGAAATTTGTCCAGAACAGTTGTGTGCTCAGACTGGCAATCAAGGATTAAATGGAGACTGCAGCATTTAAGTTTGCTGTATTGCCAGAGATGAAAGATGAAAAGAGCGATATATAAGCATAAGCAGTACTTCTGGAAGCACAGTGTTTGCCTGCAGGTCATAACAATCAATGTACAAGTGACTGTGATTTACAAACCCTTCTACCTCACCCATGTACCATCTCTGGAGGATATGGTGTTATTAGCTATTGAAGGTGTAGACTCTATTGGGAAAAACTTCACTACCTTTGCATTTTTTTTTTTAAGCAGGAGAGCAGGTGTTAGGCTTTCAGACCTACATTGGTTTCGTTTAGGAAAAGATACAAGGTACTCTATGTTCAGCAACTTTTTGAGAGAGAAGCAAGGCAAGCTGACCCAATTCTAAAGTATTAAAAACAAATACTGACTTTTTTTCTTAATTATAGAAATACAAAAAATGAATAATATCTTTTTCTAAAAGTCACTAAGAAAAGAGAACTTTATCAGAGATGATGATAATTGTAATGCTTTGCTGGGTTGTACATTGGAGGTACGGTTTTCAAAGGCATTCAGCATTGGCCTAACTGCTGTGGAAATGTTATGGAAATAAGTGGTCAAGTTTCTGTTAAGAGCACTGAAGCAGATTTAATCTGGCACAGAGGAACTCCTTTAAATTAGATACTGTGGTATAAATTCTGCTTTTAGTGCCTCAGCCAGCTTTGTACAGAAATTTCTAAGTAGATAGCATTGTTGGGTCTTCGTTTTTTTATTTTGCACTGTTCTATTGTTTGCACAAGCTCCACCTTTATTTATCCTGTGATAGCTCTGTGACAGCTATTCATACCTACCTGTACTATCCAGAGGCTGGATTCATTTTTAACTGCTTCTCCCAAGCACATTTTCACAGTTGGCATTTACTATAGAAGACACAGCTTAGTTTTTACTGGCTTCCACAATCAAGATTACAAGACCATGCATTTGGGGATTTTGTACTGTAGCCTGCATGTGGGAGGTTGGCTCCAAGTTGTCTCAGTCGTGTTTTCAGTTCCCTATTGATGTGGGATCTGGCAGTAACTCTGACCCACCATTCTGGAATTGATCCAAATAACACTCCCTTATTCTCCTCTCATGTTCTTACCACAAAAGTGCGCGGTTAAAAGGAGATCACAGATCCAAGAGTCCTAAGTACTGTTGCTCTGAAGGTTTTCACTGCAGAGGATGTGTTCTGTTCTGAAGATTACATGTGTGAAACAGGTTTGCTAAATTAAAGTGAAATGCATGCTTTTCAAATTAGACAGGGAGATTTCTCATCAGGAGTGGATTTTTTGTTTATTTTTGCTCATGCAGGTTCACCGTTTCAATCTGGCTATATTTACTCCATCACTGTGAAAAGGATCTGTGTGGTATACTCTATTTTATTGATCCGAAAGAAATGTATAGTACTCCTGCTGTATTTCTAAATGAGGAAGGTAAGGGATATTATTAATGGCCTTCAGAAGGGGTCTAATATAGCCTTTATAGATCTGTGCCTAGGAATAACATAAATATATTATCAGACCTATTTTGTTAAACTGATCCCTTGCAAAATGCTTCTTTTTGACTATAGTGTCTCAATAGGAAAGTAGCTACTAAATTAATAGGGTAAAACTGAGAAGTAGTTGCATAGCATCTAGTCTTGGCTAACGTCAGAAAATGTCTGCTTTGTCAGGAGAATAGACTGAATCTTACAGGTCAGGAACATAGACTGGGATTAAACAGTCTTATCTCAATGAACAACCTTTATTATTATTATTGAAGTATTATTTTAATATTGTTCTCAATTCTTATATACATAATACATGAAAATTTTTGAAAATTTGAAATAGCCTCAGAGAAAGTCCAAATGATTCAAGGTCTTGCCTATATTGCAATGTTCAAGAAGCACAGTCTATTTCCCTGATCCAAAAAAAAGTTAAGAGGTAGCACTGTCTTAGTCTAGCAACACTTGCAGTAGAGGAACATTCCTGCCAGAAGACAGCTCTTCAGCCTCTGATAGAGAATGAAATTCAGCAGCTGGGGGCTGGCTGGCAGGCTCACAGAGTAAATAAGTGTGCAGAGTTTTAAAAGTGCACACCTGGCTTTCTCATAAGACATTACGTTTTTTTCCCCTTTGCAAGTTTCACGACTAATCTTTTCCTATCTGTTACTTTTGCTATTTCTATTTTCTCTGTCTTGTAACCAATCTAGATAATTAATCTATACTTTCTAAACTGGATGCTTTTCTTTGAAGAACAAACAAAAATGGCAGCTCAACTGGAAGTTATTGGCTTGATAGAAGATTTGCTTGGAGAGGTTTTAGGGCCGGTTTTATTCTCAGTGTTAGACTAGATTATCATAATAGTCTCTTCTGGTCTTAAGAGCTCAGACCATGAGTCTAGCTTCTGTAGGTCCAAGCAGTAGAGGGTAGAGTCATCTTGTACTTGGTCATTGCACTTTCACGTGCTAGCAGTTGGGTGTTGAGTAGATACCATTGTCTGCTGTTTCCCTCTGCTGTTTGCTGCAAGTCATGTCTGCTTTCTGGTGTTTGAGATCAACTGTGGCACACTCCCTGTTTGCCTTATGTTTAGTGTTTTTATCCCTCAGACAGTTGGTTTTGAGTCTGTGGTTTCATGTGGGAGCCTGGGCATTAGCATCCGAGATATGTAACTGAAATGTGGAGCACGTTTCCCTGGGATTCTGTGAAAGCTGATGTATGGCTTGGCAAGTGCCCAGATCTCTGTTGGTGATGAAGAGGATAAAGACAGAATCACTGTGAAAAATACAGTAGGAAGCCCATTCTTAATGTTGGTATTTCTGTGGTGTTTATTTCCTTTTTCTTCCTTTGTTGCTCTGTCAGGTTACGTGCATATTCAGATGCACCTCATGAGAGGAGATGACCTTGCAGTGAAAACTAGCTTCAGCCTTCCTCTAAAGCAGTGGTTTCGACTGGATCTCTCTTTTAAGGGTGGACAGGTATGCGTGCTACTGAATTACAGGATCAAGGCTGAGATACGTCTAATTTGATTATGCCTCTGACAAACCCCTTAATAGTTGAGGCTGAGAGAAATACTGTAATTTGTACACACTCACATAGCAAAAGAATGAAAAATCTAAAACTAGAAGTTGTCTGGGGATGTTCAGACCATCTGACTTTGAGAAATCAACATAAATGCTTAAGATAAGAGCCTAGAATTACTGTGTATTCAGTGGCTCTCTTCACGCACGGTTGCTCTCCAGAGACCTTATTGACTGTACAGGCAACCAGGACTCCTGGCTTAGATACCTTCTCTAGATACTTTAAGTTACATGGTGTGAATAGCTCTGAGAGACTTTGCACTTGGAGGCTTAGGTGTTTTTACTATTCTGATACGAAAATTTAAGTGTCTGGGCTTCTGTACAGTAGCATGCCTCTTGCCTAGATGTGTTGGCTAACGGGAGGCATGTGCAGTTTCCAAGTTTTGCATATTTGACAAAGTGACATAGGATTGACTACCATTAAAAGACAAAAAAATATTGCAGTATCCCTCTGTAGTAGATAAAGTACATAATTTACATTTTAACAAATCACAATTGTTTTTTCACAAAACCTTCCAAAAGCAGCTCTGAAAACGCAGGCTTCCTGCCCAAGTTCTTGTCTGAACCTCCAGCTATTAAGATATTAGGGTGTGAAAATAATCAGAAACCTTAGTCTTCTATTTCTCAACTTCTTTCTCCTTGAAAATGGTTGAATAGATTACATTCTGAATTGTAAAAATAATTGCTAATTAATGGCAAGAACAACTAAGCAAATTTAAAGTATGAGGTAAATGACTGATAAAGCTGAAACAATGCTGTACTGAGAGAGCAGTGTACAGGCTAAACTACTGCTGTTCCTTTTGCACCCTACCTTTTTTTAAGTATGTAAGTGGTGAGCAGATTGATTGTCTTGCAAGAAAATCAGGTAGAAACGTGTATTTACTTTTAATAAAATATGCTTTTAAATATATTGTTAAAAGGAAAAGTGAAAAAAAGTGGTTCATAGAATCAGAACTGTCTTTTTCTGCTTGTTTAAACTGTAGTTATAATTTAAGTTCATGGGAAAGGGACGAGCCTATGGATTTTGAAGCTCAGCTTCAGGTGCAAATGTGAAAGTTAATGTCAATATTGATACAGGGTATATTAGTCTTGACTTGGTGGAAATTTGATTAGATTAAGAAAAAATATTCTTCCATCAGAGAGCAGAGTGAATTTATTCAGATGTGAGATAAAACCTGTGGTCAATAAATTTCCACTTCTGGACAAAATAAGGGTGCCATGAAGAGTTTAATGAGCACTATTGTGGAAAAAAGAGGAAGTAGGACCAAACTTAAAAACATTTCAGTACTTAGTGCCATTCTCTGGAATGGAAAGGCTGTGGTGCAGTTCCATCTTACTGACATGTCTTCCTGTAGTAAGTTTTTAAATGCTACAATCCTCAAAAGGTACAGAAGAATCTCCTTATTTAGGCACTTTGTGTCCAACGAAAAGCAATGAAGCTGGTGAAGGGTCTAGAGAACAAGTCTTCTGAGGAGCGGCTGAGGGAACTGGGGTTGTTTAGTCTGGAGAAAAGGAGGCTGAGGGGAGACCTTATCGCTCTCCACAACTACCTGAAAGGAGGCTGTAGCGAGGTGGGTGTCGGTCTCTTCTCCCAAGTAGCGAGTGATAGGACGAGAGGAAACGTCCACAAGTTGCGCCAAGGGAGGTTTAGATTAGATATTAGGAAAAATTTCTTCACCGAAAGGGTTGTCAAGCACTGGAACAGGCTGCCCAGGGAAGCAGTTGAGTCACCATCCCTGGAGGTATTTAAAAGACGTGTAGATGTGGTGCTTAGGGACATGGTTTAGTGATGGACTTGGCAGTGTTAGGTTTACGATTGGACTCTATGATCTTAAAGGTCTTTTCCAACCTAAATGATTCTATGATTCTATGATTATTTCAATTCCATTGATTTAGATACGTTTAGTCCAGCATGATCTGAGACAAAATTAGGGAAGGTTGGGAAATTGAGGCATCGAGAAATTAAGAGCCAGATTTTAAGAGCATCTGAAGATGCAGATGAATCCCTAAAAATACCTAGGCACTTGAAAATTTTGCAGGGTTGTTTTGTGGGTCCTTAGGTAACTTTTTACAATACCAACATGTATGAAAATCTTATCTTGTCTTCCTTCTCGGGCATCTGAATTCCTTTAACCATTCTGGCACTGAAAATCTACTGAAAGTACATCTCCTGTAGAAGTAGGAGTTGAACCCATATTTTTTTAAATCATGGCCTGTTACATTAGCTTTATGGCCATTCTTCACCTGTAAGCTACAATTTCTTGAGGAGATCAATATTCTCTTCATTTAGCATCTCTGCTATATAAAAGCAAAACAGCCTTTCACACTTTGGAAGAATAAAAGCTTCAGCAAAGTACAGATGTCTTGTAACTGAATACAGGAAGGAAATAGCTGAAGTAGGCAACATCTGTGCTATTTTTGCTATTTTTCATTGCTCATGGTTGGCCAGGACAGAGCAGTGCCAATGTTTTCCATTAAACTCTTCTGACATATGGCGGATACGTGACACCATCCTCTTTAGTGCAGATGAGATGCAACAAGCTGCAGCTGTAATCTTCTGAACTATGAGTTCAAATGGGTTAGTAAATGTACCTTGTAATATTTCATTTATTATAATTAATATTTTGTGTTCTTTTAGATAGAAGTAAGCAGTGTTGGGAAGAATTTGAAAAGACATCATCATCAGTCTTTTATGTAAGCAGCATTTTCCCCTTTGCTGAGTAATATGTGTGTATGTGTTCAGATATGGAAAATGGGAGAAGGAGAGCACAAGTTTGTAACTGAGATTCCAAATGATTTTCAGAATGTCTGTGGTCTTTTTCCACTCTATGCTTTCAAAAACAGTTTGCATTACTGTTGTAACGTGCTCGTTGAGCATGGGCTGAATAATTTTGTTAATGCCATGAGCTAGTTGAGTTAACGTGCTGCGTGATCTAGTACTAGAGTCTGATAACCCTCATAAAAACTGATTGGAAGGTCAGCGGCATTAGGATCAATCTTCAAATGAAGTCTTGGCCTTACCGAAGTCAAGGGAAGTTTTGCTGTTGCTGTGAGAGAGCTAGGATTTCACCGGTGAAATTGGTATCCGCTTTGCTTAGGTAGAGAGCAAAATTTCTACCAAAAATGCTCTTGCCCTATCCTTTATTCTAAGCAACTGAATAATTTTTTAAAATGGATCTTTAATTGTTCTCTTTCACTGTAATTTAAGATTGACTCTTTCTTGTGCAAATAATTAAAAAAAACCTTTTAATATGGAAACTATGTAACAGTAAATTGCATGGCAGAATTCAGTGGTGTTCCTTCTCTGCTATGGTTTACAAACCAGAAATTGTAGATTTATAGATAGTAACTCTAGGAGACAGATAACTTAAATTTTCATATGCCAATTTTAGAAAAGTGCAAGGGAGAGGTGGAACTGAAATCTTTGAGGTTGTGTAATGATGCATAAAACACTAGAACATACCTACAGGTCAGAAAAACAAAACACCCTGCTGGTTTAATATGTTTGTAGACAAGGGATTTGTTAAATTTACTACAGAATTTATCACACTAAATTGCAAAGTAGATTTTGAGCATAAACAGACGAGAAAAGAAAAAGATACTGGCTGTCAGTTTTGGAAATTCTGAAATACAAATTTCCTTTTTTCTTTCATAGTACGTCTTGATAGCCAGCTTACTTCTCTTTCATGTTCTCAAGTTTTAGGGAAGATTTCTATTATGATGACACTGCTGGATACTTTGCTGTTGGAGGCAGTGGATATGTAAATGGTATTGAAGCGTTCTTTGGACCTGTGAAATACTATCGTCTCAATGTGTTGGAAACAGAACAGGTAAACAAAAGCAGTATTTGGAAATGTTTAAATATTAGCAGCCAGCGCCAGCTATGGGTGTATTTTATTTTTTTTTTTATCCAAAGCTCTTACCAAGTGATAAACTTGCTATGAAGCATAATAGTACTTGGGAATATATAACCAAAATATGATCATTTTCTGTTCTGTTGAAATCTAGGAATGTTAGTTACCACTTCAAATGCTAAAAGATAAGACTTCTAGAAATGAGTATGTAAAGCAATGTTCCTAAATCTATATTTAAGTAAGGACTTATTTTCAGTATTGCTTTGTTTCCCAGAGCTTTTGATGATACAGTATTAAACATATTTGATTAATTTATGGTTTTGTTGAAATCGGTGGTAAAAGTCACACAGGCTTGGTCAATTTTGGAAGTTCATCCATGGTTTCTTGGATTGTGCTGACTGTTTAAAGTCATAGTCTATTGTGGCCAGCATCAGGTTGTCCGGCACGTGATGTGCCAGATAAGCTGATTGTAGTAAACAATCTGTTTCCTTTTATTATTTGCCTACAATGCTTCTTTCTAGCCAAGCATAGACAACAACAGATACTGTAGATGCCATTTATCTATTATTTGCCTTTTTATAGATTTCTAACCCTCTTCATGACAAAGAAACAGTGGAACAAATTGAACTGTACTATGAGAGATGTATGGACATTCAAGAAATAGTTTATGAGTACAGATACATTGTAAGGCAAGGTGAAAAAGTGCAAAGAAATTGTAAGTGTTGATCTATGAGGTATGAATTTTAAACTGTCATCTTTGGAGACCTGTTTTCTTTCTTTTTACCAGAATCTGGATAATTATCATCAAAAGTAAACTTAAATTTAGCCATAACAAGAAAAAAGGCAATTTGAAGAGTTTAGCCTTGTTACTGGTAACTGAAACTGTGGGTTTGTCCCTGCAAAGGCTTTTGTGCCATGGAATACAAGCTTAAATCATGTTCTTGATATTTCTTCTCTAATAAGACAGGTGCATAAAGGGCCAAAGAAACACTTTCAAGCTTACATGTAAGCTATTCAGTTGCCTTTCTTCCGTTTTATTCCCAAATGACCCTGAAGGCACATGTATTTTAAGCCCTTTCCCAAAAATGGGTGGGTTTTGCTAGAATGTCTCTGCCACAGTTGCCTAATGTGTTACAGGTTTATACCAAAGTAACCACTTTAGTGAAAGAAGAGGAACATAGCTTAAATGTGTGCTGAAAACTAGCTTATGTTTCCAGTTAGAATTTGATCGCATGCATTGTGACCAGAGTATGGAAGAGAGTAGAAGAGATCTTATGTATTTGTAAATGGCCTGTGCTAGCTGTATGAGTTTTTAGCACTACTTTGTGTTAAGGATGTGCTCATCTTGCCCATGAATTTTTAGTTTACCCTAGAAACATCTTTTTTTCTACCAGAAGCTTGTTTTAAAGACCAGCCAAGTCAGCTTTCATGTCTTAAATATGTTTTTTTTCTAGGTTACTATGAAAGCTATTATTTGGAGCTGATTCACAAATACGGAGAAAAATCCAAATGTGATGCCTTCATGTGGGGAAAAGAGCTCAGGGAAAAGTACCACACTTTGTTCAAACTGTTACAAGAGATGGATTTCAGTGCTTCAGATGGTAATCATATTTTATGTTATTGTCCTTAAATAACTCCACGATATATACGTCATGTAAGTTAGTATGTACTTCAGTTCGATACATTTTTTTTCCTATCAGCTAACTTAGTAAAGGAGTGTCTTATATGTTGTGCTGCAAATGAAGGATGGCTTATTATGTAGAAGGAAATAAGAGATACCCTTACTTTTTTAGTGGTTAGTTGAGACGGTCTTTCGGATTTTTATTCACCCTTCCTATTCAATAGTACCTTGTATCTCTAGGAATTTTCGTTGTCTGCATTGAGAATACCATTCAGCATGAGAAATAACAGAATCTGTCTCAGTCCCATTAAATTAAGGAGGGGAAATCAATTCCTGATTTTAACTCTTGCAATAACTGTGCATCCTACATTTTATTTTTAGTGTTAGAAGATGGAAGTGACACAGTTCTAGAAGTTGGCCGGAGGATATTTGAGAAGGTTGCAAAGAGTCTGTCCAGCGCCGATGGCCTCAGCAATATGGGCTCCTCTGTCCCTCTCTTGCTGGATTCCAGTTGTTGTGGATACCATAAGGCTTCCTATTTCCTTGCAGTTATATTTGAAACAGGGCTCGGTGTGTCTGTGGATCGTACAAAGGTAGTATATTTAATATGTTTGGTTATGTCTGTGAAATTAATTACCTTCAAAGGCAATTTAGAAATGGGGTGAATTTATGATCAATTGAATTAAAAAATGTGAAATGGCCTCCAGATCCAGGCTGTGGTTGAAGGGATTCCCCAGTACAGCTACTCCTAAATAGCCTGACGGCAGTGAAGTCTTTATGAAGTCCTGATGGTAGGAATCTTTATCCTGCTCATCCAGAACACGGAAATCATCATTTAGTAAGATCTAAAAATGGTGGTAAAGTAAACAGCATGGAACATACTGCTTTTCCCAGTCACTGAGGAGGTAGGATGAGGTAATAACCCTCGTGTCACCCACAAGTCATTTGTAGATGGGTATGAAAAAAGTCTCACATCAGACAAATCTCCTAAAGTGGAAAGGTTGCAGAGTACAGTCAGGAAAGAAGTCCCATTTTACAGTGTGCAAAAATGTGGCACTGAGTATATTATGGTCAAATGATTAGAGGTAACAAAAGTAGAACAGTTTTCTTTTGGAAGAAAACTGACCATGCTTCAGCTGAGCAACTGCAGAGCATGTGAACTCCTGACCTTTTAGGCAGGTTGCAAATAACTGAAATGTTTCCATGCAATTCCATTGCAAGGTCAAATAAAGGGGAGGTGTTATATATAATCACTGGAAGAGGGCTATACTGAAATTGTCAACAGATATTTAATTGTCATATAATAGTGTAATATAAAATGTTCATAAAGAATAGCAGATCTGCCTAATGTGGTTACAGGATACTAAATCAGAAGAACCCCTGAGAGGCCAATCTGAGACCAAGCTCACTCCAGTTTCTCAAACACAAGAAACCTTAGACAGGAGCCTTTTTTATACCCTAATTATGGAATATACCTAGTGCTAATTATGGAGGCTAAGTAATTTCATTATTGAATCTGCTTCAGACAGTGTAGGAAATAATTTAATACCCAGCGCAGATAGGACACCACTGTTTTTATTACCGTGCAGGTGAAAAATAATACTAGTGCTGAAAATGGTTTTGGCAGTGCGGTACCTAGACTATTTCTAGGACCAATTGACATGTATCTCAAGGGAGCTTTGTGCTGAAACCTTGTCAGCCACAAATCCCATCTGTCTAGTCCTGTCAGATCCTTAGGGTAAGATTTTCAAGTGCTGTTTGGTAACTTCCATGTGTTTCCACTGAATTCAGTGCGAAAACTCCAGTTGACATCAGTGAGACTAGTTAAGTCACTGCCGAGTATAAAAAGTGTCAGAGTATAATTAACACAATAATAAAGTAGCATTAAAAAATTGCTGCACACTTAGTGGTGGCAGAATAAGTGCAATACTTGAAAAGTACTTAGAGAGTCTAGTTTTTCTTTCAAATCGTTCTATACATATAGAAGACATTTTAACTACTTCAGGGCTGTGCTTGATTCTGCAACTGTGTTCACATGGTATAGCTAGTATATCAGCTACCAGTATGAACACTTTGTTCCCTGTAAATCTCCACCAAAGTGCTAAACTTGTGACATGTGCAGTGGATTCACTCTTGTTTATGTCTGTTGATTTTTGTCAGGGGCTGCTGTATAGTTTGGTTGGCGCTCAGGGGAATGAGAGACTTGCTGTGATGAATCTTGGCTATAAACATTACCAAGGCATTAATAACTATCCACTTGATTTGGAGCTGTCATATGCTTATTACAGTAATATTGCAACAAAGACATCGTTGGATCAACACACTATAAAAGGGGAACAGGTAAAAGAGTTATAAGTGTATCTGAATTTGTCTTCTGTGCAAATGACTTTTTATATATCAATATTAATTATGTGGCCAGAACATTTTTGTCTTGATTTACAAATATTAGCTCATCTGATTGATGGCCCTGCCCATGGCAGGGGTTTTGGACTAAATGATCTTTAAAGGTCCCTTCCAACCCAAACCATCCTATGATTCTATGATTGTTACAAGATCCCCCAAATTATATGTAGGTATCATTACTCCATTTCTTAGCAAGGGGGAAACCAAATCAAAGTTAGGCTCAAATCCTCAGAATTGTCCACATGCCTGTCTTTCAGTAAAGTCTAAGTCTTATTCTTGGCCACTCAGATTTTTAATTATTAATATAATTGGATGTGTTTATTAAGCAACTGATCTGCTGTTTCAATAGCCGAATATCATGAAGTTCATGCAAAAGATAAATTGTCCTCTCCATACTTACACCTTTTCTATAATCAGATGACAAGATTTGGCTGTTAAATAGCTATCTGATGAGATAAAGTTACAGTAAAATGATTTTAGAATGAGCTGCTAAACAGGAGGTAACAGAACTTTATCTGTAAAGAATACTCAAGGTAGGCCAGTACTAGGATCCTGGGTTATCAGAAAGAATGATTATTGTACAAAAAATAGAGAGATTTTGATTGCTGAAGAACTAAAAATCAGCAGACAGCCACCTAGATAAGAGTGCTGTAGGGCAGGTCTTCATCAAGCTTTCTGCCAGCCTTTTTTTTAATCTTTTAAGAGAGATTTCTATAGAAACTAAAAAACCTGAAAAGGCTTAAAAGCACTTCTTTGCCATTATTAAGTGCATTTAAAACTACAAAGGTGGGATTTTTTTTTTTTCCAATTGTTGACGTCTTGGCATACCTTTCCAGTGTAGAGTGGACTTACAGTTTTGTACTGTAACGAAGCAGTAAATGGTTTTTACACTGGATGTAAGGATGGTTCTTAATGCACTGGCCAGCAGAGGGGTGGTGAGAATTTTAAAACCCAGAATTGATCACAATTTTTTAGGGATAAACAGGAAATGGGCAACATTTTCATTTTGGTGGCAGATGTGTGAATTCATTGTGTAATAATTTTTTTTTCTGTTCACCTACGCTTCAGGCATTTGTTGAAACTATAAGGCTGATGGATGATGAACTGCTAAAAGCTCAAACAAAAGAAAATGGTGATGTCTTTATGTGGTTAAAACATGAAGCATCAAGAGGAAATGCAGCTGCACAGGTATAAAGTAATACATTTCCCCTGTCTTGGTTTTATACACACATCATGTACATACATCTATAGACTATGTAGAAAAGTTGTGGAGGAGAGTGAAGCGGACAGGCGTTTTCACTTTCCGCCCAGAATTCCTTCTTTTTTGTGAGCTTGAACTATTTTTCATGTTTCTGTCTGATAATATCCAGTGACTATGCAAAAAGCTATAACAATGATGCAAGGCAAAAGGGACGAGTTGTCAAGACTCAGCAGCCTCCTTCTCTGATCATTTTCCCTGGTTTGTATTTGACATGGTGCGGTTATTGCTGCTGATCTGAGACCAGCAGCAATATGTTGTAATACTGAGCCATTTGCGTGCATCAGATCTGCCTTTATCACTTACCTCTGCACTTAAATCAAGCCAGATTTTTGTGGTACTGACAGCTGTAAAAAATAACCCTGCTGTAGATTTAATATCACTACATTTCACCACTGGGAAGCCCCCTGAATATTCCTGATAACCAATTGTTTTCAAACTGTTGAGGACACATAACTAGTTTCTTCACATATTTAAAATCCATTTAAGCCTGCAAAAGTCTGCTCCTGCAATTCCAGTTTCAGTACTAGCATTTATAACATCAGTGCTTATGTTGCTTTCTTTTAGCAACGATTGGCTCAGATGCTGTTTTGGGGCCAACAAGGAGTGGCAAAAAATCCTGAAGCTGCAATAGAATGGTATGCAAAGGGTGCAATAGAAACAGAAGATCCAGTGTTAATATATGATTATGCCATTGTATTATTTAAGGTAAGTCATGTGTCATGTTTTCCCTTCAGAAAAATCATTCCTATGGCATGGATGTTTGTAAGTTATCTGCAGTGACACACCATGAGAGTGTATACAAGTGGTTTTAGATTCCCTCTGAAAATCAGTCAACAGTTATGAAGCTAATGTTGATATGCACAAAAATTTTAAAAAGAGCAAGTTAAAAGCAGTTTAGTCACTTTGTTCCTAGCCAAATTCAGGATCAAAATACCACCTAAATTGTGGATCCTAATTTTCCCTAATGGCTTGTCACCTCAAAAATCTAACCAGCTAGTAGGCATAGGCCTTGGTGTAGAGATGTAGGTGAAAGTTCGATCTTTTCTTAGAATGCCCTTTATTAGATCTCTGGGAATTTTTTTTTTTAGTAGGAATTAAATAGTCTCTGCATGCAGTTAGTTTTTCCCTGCTAGAAGCGGTAGACAGCAGAGGCTAAACTCAGGCATAAAACACCACCTGAGTCAAATAAATTTTATCAGCTAAGCAGTGTCACCCATAAGACATTCAACAGTACTAAGGTTAGAGATGTTAGTGAAGAACTGTTAGGTCTTCATCTCATTCCTTTGACAGTGGAGGGCTGCTCTCTACAAAATCCTTGCTTAAGTTTTGCTTGCGTTAATTTTGAGCACTGATAATCTGTTTGACCTGTCTGGAATTAATTTATATGGACATCTTCAGCGTAACATCTGTGTATTTCCTCTGGAGACACTCTGACATCCTTTTTCAGGAAAGCTGAGAGCTCATACTCATTGCCAAATCATGAACAATCTATGCACCTTTGAATGCTATTCATTCTTCCTTAGTTGCTGAAAATTAAAGGTCTGTGATATTATTTACCCATAAAAATCACTTGGATCGACTAGTGAAATAATTTTTCCTAGGCAGAATCACTGAGATTTTGTAAAGCTATGAATGAAGGATGAGCACAAAGCTGCTTTTTTTGTTGTAGCTGTTTAAAGCTGAATAACACCTAGTAAATAATAGTCTCAATGTTAAAATGCGTTTTGAATGTGTATATGTGAATTTTCATCAGCCTGTATTCTGTATTTGTAAACAATGATTGTTTCACATACCCATTTCCTAGGGCCAAGGTGTGAAAAAGAATACAAAACTTGCTTTGGAATTGATGAAGAAAGCAGCAGCCAAGGTAAAATGTAATAAATATTTTATTGTAAAACTCCTTTACCAGGTGCTAATAATAATGAACTCTGACTTAAATAAAATGCATACTATCACAATTCTGTGTAAATACTAGTTGCTTCTCCCAGTGTCTTCACTATGAATGGTGAAAACCTTATTTCCCCATATTGGGAGACTAGACCACTCAAAATCAGCCAAAATTTCTATGGAAGAAAAAGAATTCTCTCTACTTACATCTTCTAGAACTTGATGATAGTTAAGTGACTTACAGAGTCAATAGTTGATCCAGGAGTATGTTTTTGCCTCAAGTTCCTAAGCATTTTCTTCTAGACCATACTAGGTATGTTTTTTCATAGGAGTGCCTACCAGGCTTGAGCTTTTGTGACATGGTGATCTCTCCAGAGTCAGGTAGAGATAACTGCCATCTTTGAAAATCCATGCCAGCAGGCTTTGCTATAATAACAGAGCATCTTTAAGTTGTAACATGAATCAAAAAGAGTAAAGACCGAGGTCTGGATTGTACTTCCACAGTCTGCGCTGAGTGATGGTGCATTCCTGCAGCACGAGAGCTGAATGCAGAAGAATGGTTGCTTCCTGTCCCACCACCCCTGAGCTGTGGTGGTTTATGTCTAGTTCTCTCTGCTGAATCAGAACTCCTCCAGGGGATGCTGGTGGCTGGAAAAAGACTTGTATGCGCTTTCTCTGGCCAGCTCTTCTCTACTCTGGGGAGAAGACCTGGATGTCCCAAAGCCTTCTGGTTTTTCCATAGCAGGGGGAAACATTGACAGGCACCACAGAGAAGAGGAGCCTCACTCCATTTAATGATCTAGTACAGTCAGATTACCCAGGCCATGGTCTGGTCCGTAGTATAAAAATAAAAGGGTACCTAGACCTTGAGTACCTTCCTAGCTCTAGAACCAGAACTGGTTAAATTACTGACAACGACAATAGGACTTCACGGCTGACCACCATCAGAAAAGAATTGTGCCGGTTCTGTCATTCCTTTGAAACAGGAGAGACTACCTGTTCTACTGCCTGTTTGGGAGAGGCTTGAATAAACGGAGTGGTTTTCACAGTGTGATCAAAATTCCCTTGACTCAGGGTCTGAGGAACAGATTCCAGGAAGCATCCTAGAGACAACAACTTCTTTAGTCTCCTTGAACCGAGATACTTACGTTTTTATGCTCCGGTGCACATTTTCTGTACAAGAATAACACCATAATTATTGAAAAGTTTAACTGCTTTTGCATTTAATGGGTAAGCTAGTAACACTGTTCAAATCTGAAAGGAAAAGGAATTCCTTTCCAGAGGGCCTTTGTAAGTGCCAGTAGTATGCAGTTCTTTCTACTGAGATTACAGAAGGAGACTGCGCAGTGTAGAAGCCAACAGTAGTGAGCAAATAACTTGTATTTGTGCACTGAGATTTTTTAGGTAGCTTTACCTTATGTCACTGTTCTGGCATGGTTGCTGTTAAACATACATTATAAAATAAGAGTAAATAACATGTTCACATTTATTGGTACAGAGTAATTTGAACTGCTGGCATACTTACAGCCACCATGTGATCCACCAGTTTATGCAAGGAGACGGTGACTCATTGCAACCAAAATAAAAACTGTCCCAGGAAGATTTTCTCCTCTTGATCCGTAATTATTGATGCAAAGGTGCAACTTAGTAATGGCACGTAGCACTATCTTAAGCAGATCTGTATGGTGTTGTCAAATACATTTTGAAAACAGCATCGCAAATTTCTGTGTTCATTGCTTCCTACTTATTCTTAGGGAAATGTTCTAGTTTAAAAGAAGTGGTTTTTTTGATTGCTAATCCTGTCAACCAGGTTCTGGGAGTTCACAAGAATAGGTGTCCCATTTTGGCTTTGCAGAGGAAACAGGTGAAAAACAGTCGCAGTTTGTTCTTGTCAACAAGAACAAATCTGAATGCAGACATGGCTGAGACTCTATACAATAAGACGACACTGAAGTCTTATTCCTTGCTCTCAATATGAGGCCACAAAGAAGAATAGCGTGAAAAAAAGCCAGCAAACCTTTATATCCCATAGTCCCAAATTAGTATAATTTTGGCTGCATCCTTGTGCCAGGCATCTAGATAGGCAAGGTTATGAGAGCATCCAAAGTCGAGCAGCAGGTTGGAATTGTGAAGTGACCCAAAGCAAAATCAAATGTGTGACCTGAAACTGCTCTTCTCCTTCCCTAAGGGCTTGCCCCAGGCAGTGAATGGATTGGGATGGTATTACCACAATTTTAAAAAAGACTACAGAAAAGCAGCCGAACATTGGTTAATTGCTGAAGAATTGGGAAATCCAGATGCATCGTACAACCTTGGTGTCCTTTATTTAGATGGGATTCACCCTGGAGTACCTGGTAGGAATCAAGTGAGTAAATATTTAATAGTACTATTTCTTACATATGGGCCCAGTTTAGAAGTTTTTGCTTCATTCTTGAGACTGCTGTGTTCACTCTGAGTCAGATTTTGATACCTTTTATCACAAAGAAGGGTGTCACTGCGGGATTCAGTCACATTGCTTAGAGAGAGATGTTACTCAAGTATCTCAGTCATACTTATGTGCGTGTGTTTGTGTTCCTTTTAATTTAGAAACAAAGCAGGTGCAGGTTTAGCTCCAGGGACTGCCTCTGCTTTCCTCCTTCCAGTGACACCGGCCAGGATAGTATGTACTCTCACATCGTGTGATCCTTCCAGTTTCTCTCAGTTTTAGATTGGAAAGGATATAGGGAAAGGATGCTTTCCACAACAGATGAAAGCAGCAGAACCTTGTCCCTGAACTTGTAATCAGCTATGCTACATTCACATAGCGTCTGCGAACCTAAGGAACTGCAGTAAAACACCTTCAAGCCAGACTTCCATATGTAACTGTTTAATATAGTCCTGATAAACTGCACTATTTTGATTTGTCTTTCTGTGACACGGTCCATTTATTTAATTTTGCACATGTAAATGAGAAAAGTTATTTTCCCCTAATAGGAAGGGTCTACTTTGGTTATATTTCTTTTAATTAACTTTGCAAAAAATGCTCTGTGTAGGTAGTTCACGACCGACAGCACAAACATAGTGAGGTAGGCTGTAATAAATACAAGCAGACCTTGTGCTTGGAGCTAAAAGATGTTTCCAGTGTGGCCTTTGAGTTCTGAAATCTGGATAAACTCCAGCCAGCGAGCATTTCTGCTGCCAAGAGCAGCAGTGCTCACTGACACATGCATTTGACAAACACGTTTTCCTTCCCTGGGGACCAAAGCACTCATTTTGGAGTGGACTGATTATAAGAGTACACCTAAAAGTGCCCAGGTTTCTTTATTCACCAAAGCCATGGGAAAGAAGTACTTTGTTATGGTTGTGATGGATACCCTGAAGTCCATGCTCACTCACAGAAAACGTATATCGATGGTTAAAAATTTCCTGAAATAAATTATTTCAGGCTGTATGCTGCTGTGGTTCACATTACAGATTACTGTTTCTGAGTGTAAACCATGGAGAGTCACACAGGACTCCCGCTTCTGTGGCCCTGCCTCTGCCTACTCAGCCTCCATTATCTTTTATAAGCCAGTTTCAGAGGCTTGAGCACTGTGGTTGTGCACTGCTGGACATACTGAGCAGTGCCACTGCTCCCCAGCCTTCACTTGGGCATTGCCAGTGTAAAAGTCCCGTTCTGTCTCTTCTCCAGGATTCCTTATTAATCTTCCTACTAGCGAATAACTAATTTTACTTTTGTCAGTGCACACAAGACTTGTATGCTACCAGCTGTTAGTTACACATTTAGACACTTTTCTGTTTGACATTCAATGTATTACCAGAATTCATGTTTTTAAAAACCTTTTTCCAGCCTAAACTGTTAAAAAGTTAGAAGAAAGGAATTCAGTTCGCCTAAGTACATTAAAAGTAGTTAAACTGGCTTGCCCTCATTAGCCAATTGCCTCTTTGAATTCATTTGATGAGATGAGTCCTGGGAAACAAAACTCAATAAACATTAATAATGCAGAGTTGCTAATTGTGTCTTGTTTCTTCACAGACAGTTGCTGCACGTTATTTCTATAAAGCTGCCCAAGGAGGACATATAGAAGGCACTTTACGATGTTCTCTGTACTACATCACAGGAAATATGGAAGACTTCCCTAGAGATCCAGAAAAAGCTGTAATGTAAGGAATGAAATCATTTGTTAAAGGAGAATATATTTCTGGTGGGATTATTTTGATTATTGGTCATTTTTTAAGTCCATAGTGTAAATATCTTGTACTTCATGGTGCTTACCTCCTCAACACAAGGTTCTTCTGCAGTGAAGTTTGATCCACATGAATATGTGTATTATTTAAATGACCAGTAGATTTTGAGAGATGCTGAGTACTTCTAGTACTTTTTTCTTCTGGAACAACTCAGAGAGGTTGTATCTAACAAAGCAATGCTTATTTGATTTTCAAGAAAGATCAGGCTCCTGATGGAGAAGAATTGGTATTTTGCATCAAGAAAAAGACAGCTAATTAGTTACAGCACTTACTAACTTATGTTTGTTTTCTTAAAAAAAAAAAAAAAAAAAAAAAAAAAAAAAAAAAAAAAAAAAAAAAAAAAAAAAAAAAAAAAAAAAAAAAAAAAAAAAAAAAAAAAAAAAAAAAAAAAAAAAAAAAAAAAAAAAAAAAAAAAAAAAAAAAAAAAAAAAAAAAAAAAAAAAAAAAAAAAAAAAAAAAAAAAAAAAAAAAAAAAAAAAAAAAAAAAAAAAAAAAAAAAAAAAAAAAAAAAAAAAAAAAAAAAAAAAAAAAAAAAAAAAAAAAAAAAAAAAAAAAAAAAAAAAAAAAAAAAAAAAAAAAAAAAAAAAAAAAAAAAAAAAAAAAAAAAAAAAAAAAAAAAAAAAAAAAAAAAAAAAAAAAAAAAAAAAAAAAAAAAAAAAAAAAAAAAAAAAAAAAAAAAAAAAAAAAAAAAAAAAAAAAAAAAAAAAAAAGTAAGTAATTTTGCCAAGAAAAAACATAGGATGTCTCTGGTGTGCTCATGGAGATGAATGGACAAAATGTTCTCATTCAGTCAACAGTTACAAGATGACTGCAGCAATTACTGTGAAATCCGATAGTTTGCCTTATGGAAGAAGTCAGAAGGTGATCCCATATCCTTTTGTGTCCTTTGAGTCAGTGTGAGTTGGGATAACATTACTGGAGCACAGCTGTTCATTTTTTATCATTTGTTCTTTTCTACAGCTGGGCAAAACACATTGCAGAGAAGAACGGCTACTTAGGTCATGTCATCAGAAAAGCTCTCAATGCTTATCTGGAACTTTCATGGTATGTTTGTTCTGTTCTCTTCAAGTTCATTTTCTATTTTTCACTTATTTCATAGCATGATAAAATAATTAACATTGGGCCGTCACCTCAAAAAAACACAAATAGCAGCACCACTGAAATCAGTAGCAAAACACCCATTGACATAAAGGGAAGGAGGAGTTGACCCGAAGCATAATTCAACAGTTCTGACAGAATCAAGTGAAAAAGAGGGAGTTTGCAGAGTGAAATAGTGTTGTATCTGCTGTCTGTGATTTTCATCCGGTGGTACTGTAGCGTGTAATGTGCACTGGATTAGCCAGAGGAACGCCTTTCACTTTTAATATTCCCTCTGTTCCAAAAGCCATACTTCACTTTCTCTCTTCTGTATAATTCCATGTCATGAAAACTCGGGCTGTTGGATTAGATTTGTTCTTTTTTTGTATGTTAATATTATCTTTTCTGTAAAGTATAATAGGAGGCTACAATATCCAATGAGCCAACCAAGAGGTTTCAAAATAGCCTCCAGGTTAATGCTCCATTTTTGCAGCGACCTGTAAGCATGAGCATCAGATACTGTACCTGCAGGCATCAGACTGTCATATGTGATTAAGACAATGGCTCATTTAGTCCTGCAGCCTCCCCCTGCTAGTACTTAATTAGTGCTTCAGGCTTAGGAGATCTACAAGAAACTGTCAGTGGACTGTTCTGGAGTAACTCATTCCTAGAAGTTTCTTTTTATTTGGTCCGTCACAGACATTTCTCCTGACACTTGACCTCACTTTTCAACACTGAAAAACTCTCAGTTAATATTTTTGTAGCATGTTCTGATGTACAAGCCTGTGACTCTACCCAGCTCACTCTGCATACAGTCACATGAAAGTCCTGTGCATGTGATGGGTAGAGTGTTAAGATCCCAGAAGGTCTGGTCTCAACAGCTAGGAGGAAAAGTCTGCTGGAGTCCCAGCTGAGATGCCAGTGACTGGGAGTGTATGGGTCGTTACTTATAAATATGAGTCCTAGTCATCTCTGGTTTTAGGAGTATGTTCATGTTGAAATCTTTGCTTCTGAATATTTCTTCAGGTACCTTGCACAGGTGTAAATTGTTACACTGCCAAGCAGACCAAGTAATATGTGTTCCTCAGTTGTTGGTGTTAACAGCCACATGTTCTACACACCTGTTAGTCATGGTAGTTTGATCTTCAGAGACTGATTTAAAGGCCTTAAATGTAGTTTCTTTTCTGAAATGCCCTTTGAGACTTAAGGATCAGAAGAACTAACTTCCCAGCTTATGTATCCTGAATTCCTTCTGTGGTGCCAGGTCTCCATTGTCCCAGATGTTTTTACAGGGCAAGTACAAGGAAGAATTTGTAATCTTGCAGAAGCAGTTGGGAAAGAGGAGGTTACACCTGCTAATTCTGTAAGGGCAACTGCTTTCACAATTTAATTTAAAGTTTCTTTGCTTAAGCACCTACTCTTGAAGTCAAATGCGTATTTAATCATATTTGCTTCCAGTTAAACAAACCATTGAGCCCTGAAACTTGCCATGCTTTTAGCTTTGTGTTGTGGAGGAAGTCACTGGAAGCATGACCCTTTCATAGGAAGCTTTAGTGGGAAAAAAGTACACCAAGTGGTTTTTTTTAATCTTGTAATTTTAAAACCAAACACATGTTTTTAAAGACTTCCTCTTAATTTTGAATGCTTAGTCTTCATAATATTGAGTAGATGAGTGACAAAGAACATGAAAGAGATGCTCTCCTGGAACCATGAGCAGCACTGTACCACTGTGCTGCAATACTGAATTGCTATACTGCAAATGTAAAATTAGCTTTTATTACTTGCTTTACAGTCAGTGCGGTGCCTAGAGTCCACAGAGAGACTGAGACTGTTACTTTATTCACACATTCAAATATAATGAGAGATAATTCCTGTTCCAAAGAGCCCATAGTCTAAAAGGACAAGACAAACAAGTCATAGAAATAAAAGGGTAAAGCATACCAAAGAAGTACTCAAATGAACGTTTGACAGATATATACAGTTAATTACAAGTTAATTACATAACACTAAGTTAATTACAGATTTTTTTTTTTTAAGTGGAGGAGGTAAGAGTCTTTTAAGAATGTTTTATCTGAAACATTTAAATAGATAATTGAGCTCAATATCAATTCAATTTTATCATCGGTCTTGCACTTAGAGTAAATGCACACTGGAGCCAATCTAGCTTCAATGCAAGAGAGAAAACACCGCAAATTGTTGAGATCCAGCATGGCTTGTTACACCAAGCATTGCCAGTAGATGTAGCTGTTGCATGGGTTTGCCAGCCTCTTGCTTTTAAACCTTCTACCAAAATTTTGCTCTTAGGTGATTTTACCGATTTATTTAGTGGTTGGGTTTTTTTTAACTATAACTAAAATACATGTTATTTTTGTTAGGTTTTTCACTAATTTGTTTTATCTAACGTTAGGCATGAAGCTCTGCTGCATTATGTTTTAGCAGCTGAAACTGGGATTGAAGTGTCACAGTCAAATTTAGCACACATCTGTGAAGAAAGACCAGTAAGTAAATGTGTTCACAACTCATTGTCCTAAAAGGAACACTTGTTAATAATAATGTGATCCTAGTCTCTTATCTGTAATATGAATGGATCAATTATTTTCTTTCCAGGACCTAGCAAGGAAATACCTAGCAACTGATTGTGTTTGGAGATACTACAATTTCTCTGTTTCTCAAGTCAATGCACCCTCATTTGGTATGAATAAGGAATTCTTTCTGAATTTTAATTTTACCTTTTTTTTTTTATTTCAAATACTATATTTGTTACAACTTCTATGTGAGTGAGCAAGTTAAGGGAAGAGTAGTCCCTGCTTATTATACATTTCCTTTTTAGTGTTTTGATAGGAATATCGGGGAAAAAAGGTGTATTAAGTCTTGTGTTTCAGCACAGCTTTTCTGAGAATTTCCTTTTTTATGGCATAAAATTTAAATAAAATAAAAAAGCTAAGCCCTGAGAAGGGACTAGATATTTAGGAGCCTGAGCAACTGACTCAAGGTTTAAGAAAAAAAAATAGCAGTAGACTTTAGGAGCTCATGCTGTTTAGTTTATCAAAGAGAAAATCCAAAAGCAAATATACTTCCATAGCATAACTGAGTCATGAGAAACTAATGAAGGCTAAAGGATTCCATATCTAATTTGTTACGAGTTTTTCTGTTAGGGTACAGAGTTTATCAACATTGGCATAGCTTACCTTGGGGAACTAAAGGATTCTCTGTTTTTTTTTTAAAAAAAAAAGCCTTTCTGGATGAGATGGTTTATTTACATATAAGCTACATTCCTCTGGCCTTAAATTTTACTACATCTGTGACTTTAGTGACTAAGTCATTTTGGTGCCTTTGAAAGAGTTATTCAGTATTTGAAAACATTGATCTGATTGTCTCACCAGAAGGTTTAAGTGTTTTGTAATAAGCACATGGAAAAGTACTTATTTATTTATATTAAAAGTAAAAATAATTCAAGCTATTCATTTAAATACACAGCAGCATGGAAACTGAATACCACATTGATACAGCCTGAAGCCACAGGAGCTGACAAACCCTGCTAGCTTTCATGAGGAGTTTGCAGATGCCTTAGCAAGGTGCAGTTTGGATGACCCTTTGGCAGATGCACTGGTAGAATCTTATATTAGAGAAGCTTCTGAAGGTCAGACTCATGGGGTGAGACTGTGATTCCATTCAAGTAAAGGAGAGACGACTTGCTGGCTTCAACAGGGAAAGGATGTTAGTACTTTATCTCTTCCTCACATGAGTAACATAAGGGGAGTTTTATCTCAGACCCCTCTCTGCAGTAGTGAAGGATCAAATCCCCAGTGTAGGGCCTGGGACAGAGAGTCTAACCCTGGCAGCAGAGATACCCAGGGCTACATTATCAGTGCAATACAGGGTGACCTCAAGGCCACTGCTTATTGCGGGAGTGCTCTCCGGGCCAGGGCTACAATGACGCAGTTGGTATGGTTGAGGGGAACTCTCTTCTTGATGATTCACTACAGCGTTCATGGCCTTCCACTCTGCATCTGTGCCAGCCCGTCCACGTAGTCTTTCTGCCTTTGCTGTTGGGTCAGTGACCAACTTGCTTCCTGGAAGAGCTCTGCTGTAGTCCACTGTAAAAACAGGTGGGATTTCTAGAGGTGTAGAAGTGTTTCAAACCATTTGGGGAAAAGCTTAGGTCAGGTAAGTGTAGACATGGTCATGGGAGTTTTTAAACTCTTTAGCATAGATTAGTGCAATGTTACGCTTACTCCTGTCTGGGTCAATGCCCACTCTGTTGGCGCATTTCATTACTGTGCAATATCACAGAAAGATGTTTGTAAAATATTTGCTGGGCTTTGCTTCCTTCTAGACCAGGAAATTCTATATCTGTTGTTGTCCTGGGTTGGGTTGGATTTGAAACTAATGAAATTATCATCAGCAAAGTTCTGTAACTTTTGGGATGGGTTCAGCCACCATGGTGACAGGTACAGAAAAAGCACTTAGACAGCATGTTTTTAAGTCTCATCAAGTTAGTAGGGCTAACATGAATAATAAGGCTACAGGTTGCCCAAAGACAGATTCAGCAAGTGAAGAAGGAAAACAGTATTAAAGTTTCTAAGTCTTAGTTTTTGTAAAAGTAGCAATATCATTCACTAAATTCATTAAAGAGAAACCATGAGAAATTTCAGCCAGGATAAATGTTTTCAGTAGTCAGTCTGATGTAAAGTAGCTACAGAGACAACCAGAGAGAAAGAGTACCTTTTTTTTTTTTTAATATGCTGCTTTAAATAGAATCACTATTAACTTCTCCATCACATTAATAGGTGGTTAATTTTACCTCTATAAATACTCTAAATGATCTGTTACTGGTTTCTTCCACAGCTTATTTGAAGATGGGTGATTTCTACTACTATGGTTACCAGAACCAGTCTAAAGACCTTGAGCTCTCAATACGGATGTATGCACAAGCTGCATTAGAGGGAGATTCACAGGTGGGTCTGCAGTTGTAATGTGTTTATAAAAAAACATCAGAGTTTAGAACAATCTGAGGATTCACATGAGACTGGCTATTCTTCTTGGCTACATCCGTGCGCTGAAGAGACCTGCTATAGTAAGTTATAATTATTTCAGAATACCATATGAGTCAGTAGTTGCTGTTTCATGATAATAAAAGGTAAACCTAGCATACATGGACAGTCCTAGAATTAGGCTGTTTTGAAAGCTAAAGGTGAATGGCCTAATTCAGTGCTACCCTACCTTGACACAACTGGTTCTGTTGTGACCTTGGTATTTTTGCTCCTGCAAGGGGGAGAATTAATAGACTGCTGAGTTTTATTTCAGTCCTATGCTCTGCTATTTTAGGAAATAAACAAGACGACTGGTTCATTTCCCTTGGTATATTGAGGGAATCCTAAGGTGAATTTTCTTCACTCCACCAACAAAAGCTTCATCTTAAAATGTTTTATAATGAAAAGATACACCATGTCACATTACCAAAGACATGGAGTGTTTCAACACTGAGTGTCCTGCCCTCAGACCCTCCTGAAGTGTCCTAGGTGCGACATTCTGTTCTCCCTGACCCTATATAGTATAGTAGTATCTTGTATGTGAATTTGTTAGAGGTAGCATAGTTGGGTTCTGTTTTGAGGATATTGGGACAAAACATTACTGCTAAACTAGCAAAGGAAAGAAGAGAGGCATGAACAGTTACTTTAAAGTACGTGTCCTGGTTTCGGCAGGGATAGAGGTAATTTCTTTTCTAGTAGCTGGTACAGTGTTTTGGATTTAGGATGAGAACAAAGTTGATAACGCACCGATGTTTTAGTTGTTGCTAGGTAATGCTTATACTAGCCAAGGACTTTTCAGCTTCCCATGTTCTACCAACTGAGAAGGCTGGAGGTGCACAAGAAGCTGGGAGGGGGCACAGCCAAACTGGCCAAAGGGACATTCCATACCATGTGACGTCATGCTCAGTACATAAACTCTAGTCAAGGAGTTTTCAGCTTCCCATGCTCTACCGACTGAGAAGGCTGCAGGTGTACAAGAAGCTGGGAGGGGGCACAGCCAGGACAGCTGACCCAAACTGGCCAAAGGGATATTCCATACCATGTGACGTCATGCTCAGTACATAAACTGGGGAAAGCTGGCCGGGGCGGGCCACTGCTTGGGGACTGGCTGGGCATCAGTCGATGGGTGGTGAGCAATTGTACTGTGCATCACTTGCTTTGTGTATTATTATTATTATTATCATATTATTATTATTATCATTTTATTTCAATTATTAAACTGTTTTTATCTCAACCCACGAGTTTTTCTAACTTGTGCTCTTCCAATTCTCTCCCCATCCCACCGGGTGGGGGGAAGTGAGCGAGCGGCTGCGTGGTGCTTAGTTGCCGACTGAAGTTAAACCACGACAGTACGAAAGCCAAACTGATGGGGAATCCTATAATACGTCTCCTGTGCGTTCATCTTAATGGCTTTGAAAAGATATAGGGATGCCTAAGACTTGTCAAAACTATAAGATCAAGGATTTAAATTGTGTGGATCAAATTTCTGCTCTCAGTTTCACTATTCAGATTGCTATTGATCTATAGAGCTATGTGGAGGGGTATTAAACAATAACGGAACAGGAATCCATTTCAGCTTTCATTCTAGATTTCCCTAGTAGATAAAAGATTACAGTGTGATATGGTGGCTGTGTTTAAAGAGCAACTATAAATGAGAAAGCTCAGATCTTTTTCCAGATGGTTTCTAAGAAAACAGTGTCACGACAAATGAACGCTAATTCTTTTGCGTTTTCAGTATTTATCTGGGTATACGGTTAGGAGAGAAGGCTCTTGTAATTACTCAGTGAAGATCACATTATACTAAATTAATTTATAGAAGACAGTTATAATTATTTAGATACTTGATGCTTACGTTAGACCTTAAATATACATGTGAAAAATTAATGGTTAAAAAGTGTGTATACTTTTTTATTGTTAGGGTTTCTTTAATTTGGCCCTTGTCATGGAAGAGGGCAACTCCATACCTTCCTACATTCTGGATCACTTGGAAATTGATCAGGCATTGCATTCTAGTAATACTTCACTTCTTCAGGAACTTTATTACAGGTGAGTCTTTTTTCCTTTTAATCAGCACCTTCTGTTTTTCCATGTGAGTAGCATTTACTCTGGAGAACAGCAACTTCTGTAATTATTAGCTTTGTTCACTTGTATGATTTAAGGCAGATTAAGGTCAACATGCTTGAAATGCTTGAACTGCCTAAATATATTTCAGTTTATGCCTGTTTTGAGAGACCTGATTATATGTGGTTACCTGAAATAGTAGGGACTAGATTTAATGATCCAGGAGATCTTTTCCAATTCTGTATATTTAAGTAAGTTCCTAAGTTAGGCACTGACAATTTGTTTGCTGTCCAAAACAATCTTTTAATGATAAATACAGCATAATTTGAATGTGGAATTTAAAAGTATGTAATTGGGATAATAGCAGTCCTTCCTATTTCTTCTGCAAAGACATTCCAGCCTGTTTCTGCTCACACTGTGCCCCAGAGCATCCTGGCACAGATGTTGTGGCGCAGAATATTAGATACGTGAGAAGGTTACGCGTCTACTGTCTGAACTGCCTGTGCCAGCACTGTTCATGCACAAACCACCTAGAGACCTCTGGTTCTGGTACAGAACTTAGGTTTCCTTTACCTGGGTAAAGCAACACGTGTTGAAAAGCACAGTGGGAATGGGAAGCTTACACAATATTTGGTGGATTTGTGGAATTGCCTTTCAGATATTTAAAGAAGGAGGAGTTGATGGTTAATACATGTGGCTGTGAACCAAGAATGAGTGGTTTATCTTCTGTTTCGCTACTGAGTGTTGTGTGACCCAAAACAAGTGGAGATGATATCAACATTAAAACCTCATTTGTCAATTCACTGAAATTGTTCTTCACTGCAGTTAGCCTGAACTTGTACCCTAAATTACCTCCACTCCACATGAAATTACCAGTCAGATAAATAGGGCTTCTGGTCCAGCTGGTCCATCTGGGATTGTAAGCTTGAGTCTGAATTCTGCCTTCACTCGGGCTGAATCCACCTGCTTTGCAGTTAGAATAACTCCAGAGCTGACAGCACTGCAGGGATTTCCCATCATCATACACTTTTGTCCAGAAGGGCACATACTTTTACATACACACACTCACCCCACCCTCCTCCTCAGCTTGGTAGAAAAGAATCAGTTGTGGCTTAAAATAGGTGCCTGTGATTTCACTGTCTAAACTGCCCTAGTTGGTGAAGTCCTAACTGATGGAACTGAGAAGCAATTCAGCTCACCTCACAACGGATACCTCGTAGCTACTCAGATAAAGCACTCTTTAAGCTCTGACTGCATTATGTAGTGCTCCATTGTCTCTAAAGGGGGTTTAGACACCAGTCTCCTGCATAGGAAACTAGATTTTGTATGTCTAATCTTGAATCAAGTCTTACTGCTGTTAACTCACGTTAGTTAGAACAAAGTGTCTTGGGTGTGACCTTGCACTGTGATTGCTTGGCAAGGGTAGCCTGGGTGCTTAGACCCATTGTTGACTAATATAAGAAAATAAAAATATACTCCTAGGGTAAGGTATTCTGTACTTAATGAGGTTAATCTGGTATTTCTATGAATTTTTACTTCACCATCTGTGAGATAGTGATGATAATATCTGCTTGTTTTTCTGGGTTACTGAGGTTTGCTGCAAACCCAGTTGAGATTCCCACACGACAGATGCCACAAAATTGGAGAGCAGGACTAATTAGTTGTTTTAATCTTCTTTTTGTAGGTGCTGGAATAATAGTAACCAAGAATCAATTAGTCCATGCTCATTAGCATTGCTTTATTTTTACGTGAGAGTTTTCTGGAACAATATTTTACAATCTACTCTGGTATGTATTGCTCCTTTGGAACATACACAGTTCATTTGGAGCACTACCTTGGCTTTGCACTGCTCTGATGTGTGTTTTTAAACTTACTGTCACAGATCTACTTCATGGGAACCTTTCTTTTATCGATTCTGGTTGCATTTGCAGTGCAGTATTCCCAGTCTTTATCTGGTAAGTATTTGTCGTAGTAAAACCGAAGAAAGAGGAGTGATCTTGTTATTTCAGTGAAAACTTCAAAAATAAAAGCAGGGATTCTAGATTTGGTAGAGCTACCTCTGAACAGCAACTTCTTTGACACGCAAGTCATTTTTTGATCATTGAAACGGGGTGGATAAAGCAAGGCATAGGTTTAAACCTATTGGTTTCTGGAGAATTTCCCTTGATAAAGGAGATTCTTAATAAAAACATTAACTGCAGGAGATTATGACTGGAAATAAGAGATTATTTCCTATGTCTCAGCATGCAGTATTGCTAGAGTAATTATATGACTTTGATTTCATACGTTGTCTCTGCAATATGCAATGAGACTGTGTTCCCTGTTTCATATGACTGGATCCATTCAGATACAAGGTGGCAGAAAAAGTGAGGTTCAGAGAGCTGGTGCACTGGAGTAACTTAAGAGGAGGCAGTTCAGCCTCTTCAGACCAGTAACAGAATCAGTAAGTACAGTCAATCAGCACTTGCAGACTCCTGCTGTCTTAAACTAGAAAGGTTTGCTGTAAGTTCTCTGTTCCGATGGGACAGAATATTAAGGGACAGAAAACCAAATGCCAGACTTCAGTCTTTTATAACTCCCATTATTTTCTCACCATATTGAAAGAGATAGCGGAGACAAAACTACATTGCTCAGGAAAGGGAAAAACACCTCTACCATCACATGCAAAAAAAAATGAGTCGTCATTTAAAAAGCATTGCCAGCTTCAACCAAGTGTTTCACTTTAAATTGCAAGGCAGGATCTGGATGGGGAAGTTGTGAAATGAATATTACCAGTTATGAAAAGAATTTCTTCCACTAAATACATTTTCTTATGTTGTGGTTTAACCCCAGTAGGCAGCTTAAGCCTATGTCAGAAAATACTGTTTTCTGACATATTTCTGTAATAAAATACAGAAAAGATTGCTTTCCATGTTGACAACCCACACCTACTATAGGGAATAGTATTTAAAAAAAAAACCATATTAAATGTAAAAAGATTATTTGAATTTTATAATTCCTAGATAGCATTTAAGACATATAGCTGTGAATAATATGCTGATTATGGAAATAATTCTGAAACCCTGCTTTCCTTTCTTACCAGCTATAATTGATGTAACATATATATATGTATATATATCATACTACATATGTACAAAGTATATAGTAAAAGCTACAGTCTTCTTTCAATATTTCATAACCTTTGGGTATTATCTTTATATTGTGATTTTATATCCACATAATATTTAAATATTGATGAATAGACTTCCTAGACAAAGTGAGGTCTTTTTTAATCATTTCTTCTGATGTTTTTCCGAAGCCCGTAATTCTCGTGGAACAAGATCAGAACCATCGTCAGATGAACCTTCTTCCTCAGGGAATAGCAGCGAGGATGCTACCAGACTAGTACAGCCAGACGAATCTACTTTTTCAAACGATTTAGCACAGCAGGATTCAAACCCTCAGAATCCTCTTGTTATGAGCTGAAGTGTAGTTTTCTTAAGGTTGATGTCCCGTTGGGAAGATGGGATATCAACAACCACAAATCAACCTACCCTATTGGTGGCATTAATAATGCAGTCCAACAGCCAAAATGGTATGGGAATTCACTGATCTAATTTCTCCACTATAGAGGAAAACCACCTCTACAATTTATTTAACACTCCAAACAGATAATGCAGATTATCTCACTATACCCAACACACGATCATACTGTATTTCATTGGAGGACTGGAAGAAAACATGCAAAGACTTTGCCTAATTGAAGAATGAGCAAACTTCCCACTGGTTTTGATGAAGAAGAAATTTTACTCAGATATCTAATATTTTATTAAATTGTCTTCACTGCATTTCAGCTTATTTTACTGGTGAAGTTACCAGAGTTTTCTGAGTTGGAAGCATGGAAGCGATACAGAAGTGAAACCCAGTCACCAACACTTTTCCAAGTTCCATGGCACACCTGCCAGGACTTCAGTACAAGCAGTAATAACAATTACTTTTTTGGCATTTTATATTCCATCCTAACTCTTTGATGTGAAAAGCGTGTGTTTTGTTTTGAAAGAAAAACACCAGGAAGATTTGCAATATGATCACAACGTAGTAGTTCTGCTGGCTAACCCTTGAAATGTCAAAGTTTCACGAGTGTCAGCAGTTCCCTGGAGGACACAGTAGTTAATGTTTCCCGCTCTGCCAAAGAAAGTAGCTTCCCTAATGAATAGATAAAAGAAAATTTAAGTGTGAACAGGTGGCACAAAGTGAATGAAAAACTTATTTTTGGATTCTTACATAGATAACATTGGAAAGGATTTATTTCATGTTCTGCAGTAACTTAAAGGCACCTGTTTAAATGACAGTTTATTTGGTAAATGTTAGATTGGATCTATGGATAATAAATATGGAGTGCAAATACCTGACAGCTTTAAATCAGGCAGAAGGCAAGTGGCTGTAGGAAAGGTCTGACCTTTAAAGCAGGTGTCCATGCACCTCTGCAAAATGATGTAGATCACAGACTATAAATTACATCAATCTATGCATTATTGAGGGTTAAATCCACTCTCCTTGCACTACATTATTTACTCTTGTAAATAAAAATATTTTTCTAATTCAGCCTGTATGTGAAGGATTTTTTTTTTAAAGCATCTGTCAGATGAAATTCTCTCATGATAATATCTTGCTGTTGCAAATTCTCAAGAACATTATTTAGATGTCTGTTTTCTTAGCTTCAGATAGGACAATCAACCTTTGCTTTCTTTGAGGAATATAGCATTCTCACAGAGCAGACCTGGAAGAGGTTTTGGTTTGTTTTTCAATCAAGACATTTGATTTTTCAGTAAGAAAGGAATTAAAGGAGGGAAAAAAAAAAAACCCACACAAAAAAACCCCCAACACCTTTAAGAGAGATTAAAATATATATATAAAAATGTATGTATACACATATCATCAGGGTATGTTTCTCTTGCAGAAAACTGAAAATTCAAAAGTGTTTGGAGAAGAGTTGATACTTCAAGACAGCAGTTCCATTGAGTAAGCAAGGGGGAAAAAATCCAGAAGTTGAAGCTTTTTTTTTTCCTCTCCCCACATATAATGAGAAAGTGAATTGTGTGCCATGTTACTGATTTTCATTTATTTGAGCAAGAACAGTGCAAATTTTAATAGAGTACTTTTTGTTCTTAGTACAGTTGTATAGAGAAGCCATGTAACACATTTTGTTGTGCTTTTTATGGATAGCTTGGTATTCCTTTCTACTAAATATTTTGAAGTGTTACAAAGGAGCTTCACTTTTACGTCCTAAACAGTTGTGGACTTGCAGGGGTTATATGCTGTGCTTTTGGTATCTATTGCAAATAGATCACTAGGATTTTTTGTCTGGTTTGAGTTGCAAGACCTTGTGTGGCTAAGTGTGATTATATCAAATCCCTTAACACAAATGTGTGGATATTTTAAGAATACTCTCAACTTTACATTTATCACTTAATAAAAGAAAATAGTGTGCATTTGTAGTAAAGCTGGCAAGGTCAGCTGCTGAACCCGGAGATACTGCAGAAAGTCATGTGTAGCCTTTAAAGACGACTGGACAGTTTTCACAACACAGGCATGAGGTTAGGCACAAAGTGGCACATACAGTTAGAGTGGTCACAAAAATCCCTAACTATTGGGACATGCATATGGCAAGTCTTGCTTGTAGTAAGCCCCACACGTAAGATGGATTTATTATTGTCAATGTTTAACCTCAGTCGGCAACCGAGTACCACACAGCCGCTTGCTCACTCCCCCCACCCCCCCGGTGGGATGGGGGAGAGAATTGGAAGAGTAGAAGTGGGAAAAAAGTGTTGAGATAAAACCAGTTTAATAATTGAAATAAAATGATAACAACAACAACAATAATGTAATGATAATAATACACAAAGCAAGTGATGCACAGTGCAATTGCTCACCACCCGCCGACCGATGCCCAGCCAGTCCCCGAGCAGTGGCCCCCCCGGCCAGCTTTCCCCAGTTTATGTACTGAGCATGACGTCACATGGTATGGAATGTCCCTTTGGCCAGTTTGGCTGTGCCCCCTCCCAGCTTCTTGTGCACCTCCAGCCTTCTCAGTCGGTAGAGCATGGGAAGCTGGAAAGTCCTTGGCTAGTGTAAGCACTACTTAGCAACAACTAAAACATGGGTGTGTTATCAACATTATTCTCACCCTAAATCCAAAACACAGCACTGTACCAGCTACTAGGAAGGAAATTAACTCTATCCCTGCCAAAACCAGGACAACTATATATGTCATATTTACATGAGTGACAGAGTCTTTACACAGAGAGTGCTGCTTTTTTTTGAAGCCCTTAGTGAAATATTAATCCCAGGGAAGTTTGATGGTGGTGGCATGATTGCAACCCGTGTTTTGAAATCTTGGGATTCTTAGAGCAGCAGTGGTTCAGGTTGCGTACATATGGGTCAGAGTCAAGTGTTAGCAGTCAGGCTGACTGCATTTTCCTCTCCAAAAGTAAGCCCATGTTCTCAACTCTAGTAATTAACTAATTTGAGGAGGTTTGCCAGAAATGTGATTTCACATATGTATTTTGGAAGACAATTGCTGAAGCTGCAATATATTTCTTGATGCCAGCAGTTAATAGTTAGGTCTTTGTTTATTGTTACCTATTACATCAGAAGTTCCACCAAAGAATAGTTAAAATATGTTAAGATAAGCAACTCTTCACAATAAACTGGCAGTACTTAAGGCCGAAATAATAAGTTACATTATTATCCTTCACTTCTTATAAGATCTAGGAGGCTATTATTTGACAACCTAGAGAATCAAACAATTCCCGGAGAGAGAGAGAGAGGATGGTTAGTTACACAAAGCGGCTACATAGTTCTACTACATCCGCAAGAAAAACAAAAACAAACAAACAAAAAACCCCAAAAAGCGGGCATCCTTATGTGGGTGATTTTGTGACCACTGAATGATGCTGTTTCCCAGTCCATACAGTGATGAACATTACATCCCAGGCATGAGTGCATGCTTAAAGTTATATATTAATACATGTTGAAAATTCATACCTTGCAATAGCAATTTATTCAGTGACAAAAACGGGGCCAATTCATGAAAATTAGTCCTGGTACTATACTAGCTACTAGGACGAAAGTTAACTCTATCCCAGCCAAAACCAGGACAATTGATTATGATTATATATGTAAGTATATCCCCTACTGGGACTTTCATATTCCCATTTGAGCTACAGGGAAAGCATAGACAGTCTTTCAGAGCACATGGCAAACATGGATTATCTGTGAAGAGATTTGTCTTATAGCAGACTCTTGTCTGTCTAAGCTGTCCTCATTGACTAATGGACTATAACATTTAACACTGGCTGTTGACCCTTATCCTGGATGAAACACAGCACAAAGGTACAAAACAGGTTGAATAAACTTCAGCTGAGGAATTTCACCCACACACCCTCTCCTCCCTCCCATAAATACATGAACTGCATTAAGAGACTAGGATGTAGAAAGAGAACAGAAGGGAAGGAGACAGCTGGAATTTTTTAAGAATAAGCCCAGGTGTAAGGAAGCTAAAAAATGATGAGGGAATTCTGAGCATGGAGCAATTTCCCACGCTGTCTTCTAAGATCTAGCTGACGGGAGTAATTCCCGAATAATCAACAGAGCATTGTAAATGGAGAAACAGCAGTCACTGGGATATAGACATACTGAAAATGCATCACAGCTTGGATGCTTATGAAGAGACCTAATTCCTATGCCAGAGGGCCAAATTATTATTTACCTTAAAGTAACAGCAAGTCTCTGCCTAAATACGAGGTAGCTGTGTTAAAAGCAGCTGCCTACAGGTTCACATAAGTGAGCATCAGAACCAGAAAAGTTCAGGTGTAATGAGTAACCAAAACAGAAAGGAAGAGATCACTTGCATAATTGCAGTACATGCTTGCGTTACAGTAAGCATTAGATATGTTTGGAAAACAAAAACAAAACAAACCACACACTTGCTGTAGATTAGATACTCTGAAGCTGTGAGGTTGCAAACATAAATTGCACTGGTGCTATGTGCCCATGAACTTAAGGGATTTGGGTTGTTTGGTAAGTGCTATCAGACATCCATCCACCTTTGGGCATCTTAATAACCCCTTAGAAAAAAAACTGGCTGCAACAAGTTTGTTTATAACTCTGTGTTCAGTGATCTTTCCTCTCTGCTAATGTACTCCTTGACTTTGCTCTACTCCCCGATTAGCGTTTTCCAATTCCTGTTGTTCTCCCTCATTTGTCCACACTGACCTCTCTCCTTAATCACTCATCAGCCTTCTAGATAGCTCCTAATACTCAGCATTGCTGTTTGCTCATATCAATTCTGCCAGGTGAACAGGAGAAAGCACAAGTCCATTAGCAGAGCCTAGCACCGTTTTATGACAGTCCGCCAAAGTAGGAACCGAGATACCTGCATGGCATTTTCTATCTGTTCATTATGGCATGGCCTTGAGTCATGGATTTACACAACAAGTATCTTTAATTGTGCAAGTTGGAAGCAAGTCTCCCTGGCTAGATTGTATTAATAAACTAACAAAGGCCAGGCTCCACTATCTGGCTGTGATTAGTTAAACTCTTCCTGAGAATCCAGTTGCCTTGTGTACTGCTTGTTGGGACCAGTTCTGGTGCATAAAACCCCCCAATGGTGCCAGGTGGTTGTCTAGGAGGGTACTACTTGAACAGGCTCAAGTTAGGCCAGGAAGCACACTGCCAAATAGTGGAGATGATCATAAGCCACTGCCCAAGCACACCCTTTAAGCCTTGTTTAAATTAATTGTGCAGACGAACCGAGACTGCTGGCACCTCTGATTTAGGCTGCGAGACTCCATTCTGCCCCCATGCCCCAAGCAACTGCTCTAAGATCAGCCCTTCTGATCTCACCAGCCTGTTTATCAATGTGTGCCTTCCAGCAGTCCAAACATGTTCAGAGCTGTTTTGAAGGCTTGCTTTATTGGGATCAGTGTGCTCAGCAGGTGTTTGTAGACCACAGGACAGCCTTTCCAAAACACACCAGTACTGACTGAAATCAAAGTCTCTACTCATGCTTTGCCTCATTCCGGGAAGACCAAAGCATAGTTCTCCCCTCTGCTCTGCAGAGTTGGTTAGTGGCAGTAATGCTGTCCCTGCCTCTTTGTCCCTTACCAACCTCATCTGCTGTCCTTCCCAGCTGCCAAGGTTTAGAGGCTCACATCTGCTCATTGGTGTTATGTTGCCCTTCCAAGCCAGCTCCAGTTGCACATGGACAGCTCTTCCGATTTCATTTCCGAGTCAACCACAGCATGCTAGTCCCGGAAAGCAAGTTAACCATTTCAATTCAGTTGGTTACAATACCAATAGGGGAAATCCAGGTATACCTACTGTAATGAAAATAGCTGGAGCTGTCTACATTAAACAAATAGGAGAAATTGTGGAGAATCAGAAGTCTTTCCTCTAGATATTTTTAAATCTCACTGCTCAGCTGTGTCTGGTCCCAAGCAATAAGTTATATATCAAAATCACCAGCAGCCTTCAGAAGCACCAATATTTAGGAGTTAATTTACTGACCTGGAAAGCTGCAATAAAATAGAGACATGAAACCAAATATTCCATAGCCTAGAGTAATTCTGGCCAAGTTCTTCAGATACCCAAATTGGACTAACAGTAATAAAAGTGGTCTCCTACACTCATTAAAAACATGTAGATGTCCTTAGAGAGGCTGAAATCCACAACAGAAGTGACAGCCACGCAGAGAGAACCGTGGCAAGTGCAGATGTGACCCTCAGAGGCTCTTGGGCCCAGGGTCCAGAGGCAGTCTGGCAGTGGTGTTGCTGCAGAGCCTGTTTCTCAGGTTCTCCTAGGGCAAACTCTTCTATCACATGTGACACTGCATTATTGTGCTCTGCAAACATACCCTCTGTGCCTTTCCAACGTTAAAGGAGATAAAAAGCTTCACCTTGATATCTTGTGTATCTGGTAAGAATACACAGGAGATCCCTGGCGCTTGGATACTATCAGCACCACACGGGTTTGCACAGAGGAACAGCATATGACAGTTGGTTACACTGATGCTGATATCAGGGATAGGAAACACCTTGTTCAGCATTTTGAGTAATAAAATACCTTATATACCTTTCCAAGAAAACTTTATTACCCCATGTGCTAATTCAGTTAGCAAGAGGGGAGGAAGGGAAAAAAAAAAAAAAAAAAAAATCAGGTCACCCTCCAAAGCCCTACCTTGTGCCTATTCATACCTTGTACCCCAATACCATTGTCCTGAGAATATTTAGATTCTCTTGTGATGCATTAAGTGCTTGTTAAGGGTACGTGCATAAAATAAAAATCCCTCTTTCAGTTGGAATAATTTTTATGGTCGTAAGTCTGCCTATAAAAACCATAACAGGTAAATTCCCCAGGCACCCACCTACCCCACCACCACTTGCAGGTGAAAGCAGAAGTTTAGGTATCCCCCCGCCACTTTGTGTGCCTGCCTTATATAATTCCAGAACTATTTGAAGGGCTGAAGATGGGAGCTGGGTTTAACAAAGGCCCCTACTGCAAATACGTGAAGATAGATACAGTCGATTCTTTCACTGAATCCAGTAAAAGGTTTTTCTTTGAAACATTCAAAAGATTATGCTAGTGTTAACAACTATACTCCTAGGACAAAGAGAAGTTCAGCTTATAACATGCAACTTTTGAAGATACACAATATCAGTGCTACTCTACTGAACAGTGATTAATCTAAAAACTCAGATATTTGTCTCACCCTTGATCTCCTCCACACAAAAAACCATCATGCCAGAGTCTTGTGCTTTAAATTGAGGCTAACTAAAGAAGAAAGCCATTTTTGTTTGGCTGTGAATAAATTGAAGCAAAGGAAAAAGAAGAAGGGAGAAGGACACACACACACACACAAAAAAAGAAACCCACAAAAAAACCCACCCCCAACCCCACAGTCACCAGAGTCCTGAAAGTCTTCCAAAGCCTTTTACAGTCTCCATCACTCTTCTGTCTAGAAAAAGAGAGCAGTTTTCTGGGTCTTTAGTGCAGTTCTCTGCTAAATACATTGACTTTGTTTACAACAGCACAGAAGGGCTTAGAATATTCTCCTGCAAGTCCACGTGTAACACCAGTCAAGACAAAGTAGTTCAAGGATGATTCTTCAGGGGAGTTCCTTGCCTGGGCTATCCCAGGTGCTATCAGTAAGTTAACCTCTACTTGCTCTTCAGTGCAGAGATAAATGTCCCTTTTCAGCCAACAGTACTGGGCAAAGGTCCAGACAGCAGCAGTACTTGAACCCTGCTTGAGTATAGGCCATCTTAGATCGCTGATGTTGAGTGATAATGCCACAGGGAGCAGCACAGCATTTGAACACCCATAACTGGTCCAGGACGTGGCTGGACTGTGATGTGGGGGTTGTACCCTGTAAGTTTTCCATACTGTTAGTCTTGCCATAGTTTCTGTTCCACCAGCCCAAACATAGGTCTCAACCACTCAAGGCTAGTCCACGCCAATGTACATTTATTGACACAGGTGAAGTAAATTCATGAGGTGCATAGTCTACACTGCAAGACAAATTTATTTTACCTCCATCAGATTAAGAACATTGAGTCACTCTCTCGGCAACCTCCTCCAAGGCTTCTGCTTGCCAGAAACAAACATATGAGTGCGTCCTCAGGATTTGTGTCTCACCAATAAAAACCGTAATGAATTAGATCGTTCCTTTGAACATTTGACTTCCGGATGAAATATTGTACACATTCAGCAAAACACGGTTTCTGATAGAAATGGGTTATTGTTCCAGAAAGACTGGACTTTATACCACCATGCAAATAAAACAGAGTGCTCCTGAGCAGTTCCTCTCACGGTAGAAAGAAATATCACATGACTGTCCTTGTGTTTTATGACAGAAAAATGAATTACTCTGCTAGACCTGGCTGTAAATATGAGCCTCTACAGGAATATTTTTCCTATTCAAAGACCATGGGAGAAAGGCCCACAGGCCTTGGCAAGTGTGAGTATTCAGGAGCTAAAGGACAAATTTGGGAGCTGAATGTCCAACTTCATTAAAAATTAATGTTTCTAACAGTTTCTTCCACACAAAGGTTACACTCAGGTAGTCGATTTTTAAGAATTCAGACTAGTAACATTCTCAGTCCAAGCCTTTTCCTGCCTTACAAGCTGGAATTTAGATACCTAATTTTTGTTGATGTCTGCAATTATAAGCCCCCAAATCCATTTGAAGTACCTGTCCTTGTTTTTGCCTAATTTGCTCCAGCACTCTTTAAGACTCAGAGAAATAGCAATAAGGAACTCAAAACTCAGAGATATTTGTGGTACATCTTTCTGACTAACTTTGATTACAGCTTCTGGTTACTGTAAATGCCAAAAAACTGTCTGTGTGAAGGTGCCCCAGTGCCTAGTACATCCAAGAATCTGCTACTCTACTGCTGCCTTTATATGTATATATAAAAAAAAAAAAAAAAAGTTATATACATAATACACTGATAGGGCTGTGTGATTATTCTACTGCCTTTGTATAAAAAGGCAGCTTTTTTGTTATCAAGAACAGCTTTGTGACTGGAGAACCCACCCAGGACGAAGCAGCACTCAACAGCCTCTTAGTCCGAGGAGGTTCATGTCTACATCTTTCACTCCACAGAAAACTGCCCTGTCCCTACAAATTATTGATACATGAGAGAAATGTGAAAGTCCTGTCAACATCACCTGTATTTGTGCCACAGGAGATATGAATGGGAGCTTGACTTCATAACGTGTCTAGTCCATAAGCATTCTCGGGAATTGTTTTACACTCCAGTACTATTGTAACTCAGAGGCAGCATTTTGGGCACTGCTGGTATTCATGAGTGTTTTCTTGGTTGCTACCTAATCCTGTGGAAACCACTACAGGGCTAAGATTTCTACAGGTGGCTATGTGCAGAACCATCAGCTTGCTGAAGGTGCCAAGGGGATGTGCAAAGCTGCCCAGCCTAGCAGCCACCTCACTCATGGCCCCAGCATGATGACTTCCCATCTTTTGGGGTTTGGTGGTTTTGTGTGTTGGGGGGGGGAGGGTGTTGGTTTTTTTGTTTGTTTGTTGAGGTTTTTTTCACTGGTCGTGCCTAATCCATGCACCTAATACTCTTCCCAAAAGACTAACAGGAAAAAAAGCAGCCACCACATGCCTGTTGCACCAACAGGTCCTAAATTCAGCAATCTAAATTCATCTCTTTTCTGCTTAGAGCTTTTGAGCCAGCCCTAGGCTGGAGACACCCAGGCTAACTCACAGTAAGATCAAGTCCCTGAAGCGGTATTGCCACCTCACATCATCCTGGAAGTGACAATCCACACACACAGTATTGCCATGCAGTATATAGACTATGCCACTTGCAGCTCTGGTACTACCTACCTATCACTAGGCTGGAGGACCTCAGCATCATATTGCACTAACCCTCACCTCATCATCCTCTCCAATGGATGGCTTCCCAAGCCGTGTGGTGGTTCCTCTCTCAGCTGCCTAACTTCCCTTCCTTTGCACAGAGGTGTTCAAATGCCTGAAGCTAGGCAGTGTAATGGCAGAAAATTGTGGTGCTTCAGCTTTCCTTCCAGGACAGGAATTCTGCCGCTCAAGGCAAAGCAAAACTAGTGGGATTTTTGCTATTATTAAACACTGTATTGCCTCACAAACTTGAGTTAACCATAATGTAGTGTTTGTCAACTCCACTTTGTTTCTGTAATTCAGTATACTGCATACTTTTTTAATAAAAAGACTTTCAGATAATAAACAACAGGTTATGATCTTCCAGCATATCAAGACCTTTGCTACAGTAATATTTTCTGCATGTTTATCTTGATATGTAATATGTTTAGAACAGTAGTGTCAGTAAGTGACTATCTGATTCTCAAATGGTTTGGTCAGAATCTGGCCTGATCTCCTGTCAACAAAGTCCTTCTTTCCATTTACTTATATCACTGTTATCCAGCAGTTTTCCTAGTCTGCTTGTGGGCTGTCCTGCCAGCTATCAGCCCTGCACAACCCCAACCCAATCCATCCAGAGCTCCACCAAAGCAGAGAGTGTGTAAACTGGGTTTTAAAGACTGCTTTGCCGCCTCAATTAAGGCTCATATCCATTTCAATCCATTGGAGAAACAAGCACTCCCTCTTAACTACTTCACAGCTGAGAAAGCCACGTCCTTTTTAGCATTTTATCACACGATACAACTGCAAGGCTGGTTCAATTTCCATTGCTTTTTTTATGGACTTACAGAGCCCTAGGTGACACTGGTTTGGTTCAGATCCCCTCTTCTGGCACAGCATGAGCTGGGGCTTCTGGGAATAGGCTGGGCCCGTTTTAGTTGATAGTCCTGAGCAAAGACAACAGACAGCTAAGGAATAGACATTGGCCTGCATCAGGGTGATTTTGTGTGGAATTTCCTCACGGCTTTCCTTATTTAGGTCCCTCCCTCCCATGTTTCCCTGTTCCACAGGGGCAAGTGGTGTTGTGGGGTGGATGCTGAGGGAACAAGTGCAAACACACAAGGCCAGACTGAATTCCCACTTTGAACTTCAGCTGGCTTTTCTGCAGGATGCCAACTAGATGGACAGGAGTTGTATCCCCAACCTCAGCAGCGTCCCTTGTTTCACAGGAAAGCCTCCTATCTCAGGGGCTGCCCTGACGAGTTATACCTTCACATGCAGGTGCCCCTACACTCAGGGGCAGGCAGGCATGATCAACCCAGGCAGCAAGACCTTCCTCAAATTATTTATTTAACTGACAAGCCACCATGCCCACACAACAGCCTTGGGTAATCTCTTTTACTTAGTAATAAGTATGGTTTCAGCTAGAAGTTCAGTCTCAGTGAGCACATAGGACACCAAGTCTTGTCCTTGCTTTAGAAGGAAGCCCTAATAAGTCCCAACATTACTACATTTTTTCTTCCCTCTCTCCTGGGTCTCTGTCATATTTAACTTCTCAT
Source organism: Aptenodytes forsteri (assembly GCF_000699145.1). Classification (NCBI taxonomy): domain Eukaryota; kingdom Metazoa; phylum Chordata; class Aves; order Sphenisciformes; family Spheniscidae; genus Aptenodytes; species Aptenodytes forsteri. The sequence continues at coordinate 1,686,481 of NW_008794542.1, read as the reverse complement.
GCTTAGAGCCAAACAGCTGGATAAATTCAGAAAGAAAATAATAATAAAGAACAAGGAAAAACCCCACAAGCACACCTCACCAAAGCCTCTCCTACTGAGCGCAGGAGGCTGAGCACATGAGGTAATTCCTGCGTTCAAATCCTAGTCTGGCTCTCTCATCCAGATTATTCCCCAGGCACAAGTCAGAAGCTCCTGCTGCTGCTAAAGTACCCCTGGCCAGGTCTCTCAACAATGTTTCTACCCAACCTTTACTGCCAGGTACTTCCAACATGAGCAGCCATACTCAAGCTTCCCTTCCTTTGCTCCAGCAGCTCTAGGATCAGCAATTGCCCCGTTTCTTACCCTCCTTTCCCCTGGCTTTCTCCGGTTTCTTGAGAAAGCACAACAAGGGGATGTTCTTGTCCTGACTTGCCTCTTACTTTCCACTGTCCTTCACCTTATCTTGGGGGGAAAATAAAAAAAGAAAAAAGAAAATCTGCTCAGCAAACACAAATTCAGGTACCCTTCCCGAGCCACAGCTCTAACTCAGCTCCAGGGCTGTCTCCTCCTGTCCCAGCAACATCCCTGCAGGTTACCTCCTTGTGGAGGGCTGGCGACAAGCATTTTGTTCCCAGGCACTCCTTGCCAATGCCTCTCCTCACCACCACCACCATGTCCTGCCTCCCCTACCACCCAGGCGCTGCGTGCAGCTTGCATCTGTCTGCACATCCTTCTCATGCCATTTTTCTGGAGGTTTCTCTATCCATCCCCAACTAAAACTCTCAGCACTTCAGTTCCTGTAACACTCTTTTAGATAAGTTGGCTGCATTGTATAGTGATGGTAACCAGTGATAGTTAACCATATTTTATGCCTCTTTTTCCTCACAACAAAAAGCAAAAGCTTTCTTCAGAAAGACAAGCATTCTGCTCTGTATTTAAAAGCACCTAAAGCACAGAAATCCAATCCATCACTCCTAAAGCATTATAGCAATAATGAGCCATAAGTACATGTAGATATCTATTGCTCCACTTGTTTTTCCTCTCCTAGGGACAGAATAAAGTCTTAACCAACATTTATCCATCATGTCCACTACACAGATAGCAGACATAATTACAAATTTTATTTTTACATAAAACCTTCACAGAAATTAGCTCATGACCAGGGAAGGGGGAGAAATTAATAACACTCCTACGATAAAAATCAAGGAAGAGATCCTGAATGAGTACATCTTTCAGAACATCACTGATATGCCCAAGTAAAAGCATCCTCCCCTTCCTGCAAATCTCCTCTGCTTCAAGAAAACACTCACACTGAATAGAAATCTCCTTCTCTTCTGCTATAGTACAATGGATTCAGACCAACTAACTGGTGCTAAATGATAAAAAAATTAAACACCTCCTCATTAAACAGGCACAGTCTTAGACTATGTGTATCCAAGACCATCCTTGCCTACCATGAGCTAGTCTTCAGACACTTAAATACATAGCAGTTTCTGGCTCATACCCTTAAACCAGAAGCTGACTGCCCATAACAAGGTTTTTCTTCTTCAGTCAATTTCCAGCTCTTTTCTATCACTCCCTTTGGTTTTAAAGCATCACCAGCTGTGCCCCAGGAGCTCTGATTTAGCTATTTGAGACACTTTGTCTCTCTAGGGCAGTTTTTCCTCATCTTTTCTAAGCTGAAAAGCTGCTTGAAGCTTTTGGGGGGGCGGAAATTCCCCAGCCCATCTTGAATAGTGTTAATTAGTAACTCAATAGATATTAGGTAAAATTTTGAGTGTTCATTTATTATTTTCCATTTCTACTTCATTTGTTTGATTGCATGCATGGAAATACAGGTGGATATTTACAAAAACAATTACAGCTACTTGTGATATCTTACACAGCACCAATTGTCCTACTAGTCATTTGCAGACCTAAGACGAAGAAATGCCTATCGTATAACACGCACATTCAGGCATAGGCACACTTGGAAAGCTGTGCCCTACAGAGGCCAAGGTCAATGCCTGTTCCCAAGATGAGTGAGACACCTGGCCCAGGTGAAGGCATTTTAAATTCCTCTGGGATTTGCATCTAGGAGAATTGCCAGGACATTTCAACAGATGGTGCTGAAATGGCCCTTTCTACTGATGAGATAGGAAATTCATTCTCAGCACTGCGGTATTTTCCATTAACCATAGTCTGTTTTGTTGAAGATGCTGTACGTATGCTGAAGGAATTCTGCTGTCCAGTCTCCCTTGTCATCTTTTAAAAGGTTGCTAAACCTTTTAAATGCTAAATTTGATGTGAAAGCGCTAAGTGTTCACTCTCTAGTGAGGAACAAGGCATTTCGCAAAACTGATCTATCTGACATTTTGGCTTAAATCTGCTCCTGAGCAAAAGAGCCCCCACTGAGCTCCCTCTGCATGCTGCCCCGTGCCTGAGCCAGCTGCAAGTCCTGAGTCCTGGTGGCTGAACCCCTGGGAACCGGGGTGTCCTCGGGACCTGACAGCTCCCATGCTGGTGAAGCAAGCATGGGGACAGCCCCAGGAGAACATGCCTGGCTGTTGAATCCTGCCATATCTCCTGATTCTTCACTACCCTACAAATGCTCTAACACACAACAGGGGTTATGCTTTGCCTTTGTGGATGCTCCGGCCGAGTCATCCTTCCAGATCTTACCAGCTCAGCTTTTTGACCCAGAACAGCTTCTGCGATATTATCTATAGTGTCCCTGTAGTAAGATTTTTTTTTCATTGATTGAACCTCTCATTAATTACTTTTATTCAAAAATTACCCTGTGGTGTGTCCTGAAACAGTTTATTAATTGAGTGACAACGGCTGAATAAACGTAGCTTCAAATATTCCTCCCAGTACAGCGCAACAGGTCTTCCCCTGCAAGGCACTGCTGCGTGACAAGCTGATACGACGTGAGAGAGCCCCAAAGTTTTACACTAAACTGCGGCATGCTGTAATTCAGGCCTGTCATCTGTTACACATGGCTGAGACATCTTGACAGCTTTTAAAGTTGCCTCTCAGGGCTTACACCTCTCTGACCCACATCCAAGAGGAGCAGCTGAATATGGCTTGGGAACAAGTTAGTTTTACTAACAGAGAAAGAGTGTTTGTGCTGCTCTCAGGCAATATCCATATCCATCACAGGACAACTAGTCACAACAGTAGAAGACCACTTAACAAGCAGAATCTCCAAATTGACCAGGAACCAGACCTCTCATTCTCTGGAGGGGCTAATGATGACCTTTAATGATCCACACAATTAATCTGTCCGAATATTTTTCACTTACTGATTTCAAGTGTTGTCTTCCTAGCTGTATATATCTGAGCTTTATAGTCACTAGTGCCTAGTTACTCTTTCACATGGATCTCTCTTCCAGCTGCAGATGTATGTCCTAAATGTACCAGCATGCAGTGCTTGCACCAAACACATCAGCACCCTCTGTGTGTGTATATACCCGAGGAGAGATGGCCTGGCTGCCATCCTGCAGAGGGAGAGAGGTCTCCTCCATCCCTCCCCAAGCAGTGCCCAAGATGAAGCCTTGTGATGGGGTGCCCCTCAACACTGAGTTGCTTGCTTTCCTCAGCAACCTCAGTGAATGCTTTGAGTCCACTTTATTGAGGGCTTTGTTGAGATTGTGAATGCATGGCTGGTGGTCTCCTACCTGACTAGGAGGTATGCACAGGAGGTGCTCCATCACATCTGTGACCATGAGGTATCTAGAGGACTGCCAGCTCCATGAGCCTGGGCTTAGGATGCCTTGCTGTGCTCACCAGGTGTTTTGTTTCACTCCAAAGGAAGTAAAATGGATTCCTTTCCCTGCATTTCAAGCTAGCATTGAAATTGCTGATGATGAGTCCAAAGTGATCTCTGCCTGCTGTGATGTACATGCAGTCATTTAACCACCCGGTCCCACCTGTCACCTAGCCCCAATATCAAATTCACCTCATCCAACCCCCAGAAGTCCTGCCCTATTTTGGAGCTCTGTTCCTCCAGCCCCACTCCTGCTCTGTCTGTGATTCCTCAGCACCCAGCATCCCAGGCTTGCAATGTGGGGGACGGAGGGGACAAAACGAAATATCATTCCCTGCCCCTATTTTTCCCAAGCTGGGTGAACAACAGCTTGGGCGTTCCTTGGTTCAGCAGCATTGGCATGTTTGAGGGGAGGGGAAAAGAGCTGTCCCAAGCACACAGGACTGAAGGCAGAGATGGGATCCCACCTGAGCTACAATGAGCTGCTTGGGACTTTTCCTGCTCCTTTCCTCTTTCCCCTTTCTGTGAGAGAGGTGTCAGCTCTGAGGGCAGTGAGGACATGCCCAGCCTGGCCAGAGGTGGCAACCAGGCTAAGCAGATTTCCCCAGGACACACTTAGACCCCCAAAGTTTCTTTCATCTTTCAGCATACAAGCCCACAACCTGAGCCATTGTGCTGCCATTTTCTGTTCATCAAGCACAGGCCAAAGGATGCTCTGCACCTAGCGGGTCAGAGTAGCCATGTGCTTCCCACTCTGCTGGGGAGTGTTTAAGACTGTGTTCTAGCACAGTCTTTGAGGAAGACAAAGAAATTACCTTGATAGGTACCTTTAAAAATATCTTTTCAGGCAATACAACAGCCGGAAGCAACAAGCAAGAGTCAATACCATATGTTCGTATTATACAGCAACACCAGAGCTAGCCTTCTGCTGGCAACCATTTGAGATGCAGTGCCTGAGGCCATTGCATTAGTCAGTTAAAACAGGGCTTAATGCTACCCTAGTTCACAAGTGCATCAATTTTCCTAATGTCAATTATGGTTGCATGTTGCCTAACCAAGGGCAGCATTTGGTCCATAAATTGTTTGCATGCCCTGTAATTTATGTTTTTTGCATTGTGTAAAAACAACCAATCTATCAACTGTGGTGCTGGTTGCAAAATATCTTCTCCTGTAATTACCCTGATTGTTTATGCCGCCGTAATGTGTCCTTAGATGTTGAGCAGTGTAAAAAGATTGATACACCCCAAAAGTGTAAATGGCAATTAGGGAATTTCATCAGGTGCTGAGTAAGATGGAATGTTTGTCACATTTTAATGCTAGCCTTCGCTGTGTTTCTCTGTCTTGTTGAAACACTTAGATCTCAGCTGCCAGGGGAAACCTGCTTAGGGACAGCTCAATGAAAATCAGTGTAATTACTATATAATATGCAAAGTAAACACTTAGCTCTCATATGAATCACGTATTTCCTTTGTAGTAGAATTGTAATAAAGGGACTAAGATCTACAGAATATTCACTGTAAAAATATCGTGAGTGGGTTTACACATACGGTGTCATGGCTTTGGCATGTGGCAACACCAGGATTGGCCATTAGCTAGGCAAAAAAACATCCGAATGCAGATAAAGTGCTTGCATGGAAGCACAGCCTATTGAAATTATGCAATTGAAGTGTGGCTTGGCATTCCCTGGTATCTGTAGAGAGTATATCCTCCCTTACGCAGCTTTTGAAATAGTGGATTTTTGCTCAGTACTACTCACTATTTATTTTTAAATGAGGAGGTCAGATCCTTTGCTATCCTGTGTTGGTTAAGCTGCTGCCAGTGGTACCTCTCCAGTCTGCACGCCCAAATAGTTTTCTGTAAATTAGAGAACAGCCTTTCTCAGCGGCATGGCCAGTGGCTGTCTTGGGGACCTGACTGGGTGCCCACCACTACATGGTAAGCTGAAGAAAGAGATGATGAAGCATTTAACCTGCATTCCTGACTAATGAGAACCCTTCATAGTGGTAGGCCTGGTGTAGTTAAATGCAGTGTTATCAAGAATTTGAAACTGAGGGAAGTGAACGTGAAACTTCAGCAGAGGGTAAAAAAGCACAGGAGCACCAGAAGGAGCTGTGGACCACATGGTTAAGTTGCAAGCAGAGAGGAAGAGGACTGAGACCAGTTGCAGGAGCAACTAGGCAATTATCTGAAGCATTGTTTTGAAGATTTCTGATCAGTGCAGCATTTCATGACATGCCTGCTGTTAAATACCTATAGGCATTGCTGAACTTTGCCCCAGGTAGCTCTGCAAAGATTTTGGAAACAGTGAGATGGATGGCACAACCTGTGCGTGTTTCCTGGATGCGCTTTGATTCCTGATGGACAACGAGTCATGGAGGGTGATGGCACACAGAATTACAGTACTTCTGCATGGGTGTAAGAAGCTATAAGTTTTAAATCACGGGCCTAGGGTGCTTACTGCTTACATTTTTAGAAGAAGACAGTTTACACTGTAGTGCATAAATATTTGTGTTCTGAGAAGTACTTCTGTATCTTCATTTCACTAAAATATGGTGTAGTTGGGAATGACAGTTGCTTTTGGGGCTGGTTCCTCAGCTACTGTTGAGCTTATAGATAGGAAGTTTAATGACCTTTTTTAATAATCTTTAAGGCATTTAAGGAGTACTTTTTGTTTCTCTCTGTCTGCTTAATTTTAAGCTCCATAGGCCACGTGTGATTAAAAAAAGAGCAAGATGGCTATTTTTGCCCAATTATAAGCCAGACATCACTCAGGTCATGGGATATAAGAAGCATTTTGGAAACGCTCTGTTGGCCATCTTTCATGTAGAAGGGAGAATCTGAGACTAGCAGAGCGATACATGTAATTGTCTATAACTCATCACATATCCTGTTGTTACAGCAGCCTTGGCTTTGCTCTCCCATACTTACCTTCACTGAGGACAGTCTGCAGAACCCTGCTGGAAAATATCTTGACCCACGCCATTGCACTAAGAAATTGTTTTATATTTTTCTTCATATGAAAATATCTCTCTCGTATGAAAACGTTGGACACACAGGCCTCTGGTGGTTTTCTTTAGTGCTTGATGCTAACCTCATTTCTTGTACATTGCATCAGCTCAGACTAGAACTTGTCTGCATACTTACTTTTCTGCAAGCTTCCATGATATGTATATAAACAGATATTATGAAAAGATCTTATTTTTTTAAAACTTCTCTTTATTTTTACTTTCAATGCATGAGGACAGACAAGATGAATATTCATAACAAAGTATAAAGCCATATACTGTCCTCAAAACAGTTCAAAGATATAGAGTTTAAGATTTTAAAAAATGCTTTTAGAAGCCTTGTATTTCCAAAATTCCTTATTACAGAAAATTCAGATCTTTTAGAAAAGTAGAGTTCGATAATCTTGTGCATTAAGCCATATTATGAAAATATGTAGGTGTTTTTCGTCTTTAAGAAATCTGTCTCTGCATTGCTAACAATCTTTACGTAACCTATTGATGGAGCCAACAGCCTCCATAATACGCAGTATACACAGTTACAAACAATTTGAAAAGTTATATTACAAAATATACAGTAGTACCTTTTTACATTTTTATAGATAAATTTTGCATAGTTTTCAAATATGTAGTATATAACACAATCACGAGTCTTTTTCTGTATAACTTACGAAAAATTCTGTACACTCAAATAATTATAAATAAAGTGTAAATATCTTTTGGTAAGAGTAGGGGGGAAAATATGCCAGGACATGTTGTGCTGTCAAGTGTTAAACAGAAATCTTTGTCAGAATCTGCCTAAAACCATGGCACAATATGGCCTGGAGCAAGGAGAGAGGAGAGTAAGAACTGAATATATCATAGGGGAAATGTTACAATGAGGAACCATAAAGTACTGGTATGTCTGACTATTAATTATTACCCTGATTCTTTCATAAGAACTGCTTTCCCACAGTTGTTATCACTGTGCTTGACGGTTTTACCTCAAGATGCAAAATAAGGTGCACATTGTTTAAGAAATGAGTGAAAATAGATGAAAACGTTTCCTGTTTCAATGGATGGTCAATGGAAACTGGAGATAACTTGGAAAGGATTCTGGATATTTTTCTCATATTTTTTCCAAAGAAACAGAGCGTGGAACATGCACGCTGGGATTTAAAGAAACAGATTCTGAAAGCATCCAGAACTGTGAGAATAAAATGAAGAAGAATTATTGAAGATATGAAAAATCCACTTTAAAAATGAGATGCTGACAACATTCTGTTTTAACTATAGGAAGGACAAGGAAAATAATTTTTAAAAGAATAGTTTGGCATAACTCTGCTCTCTGCTACTAAACCCCAAAAGAGCAGAACTATACCAAAACTACATGCTTTTGGAAATTCAGTCTGATTCTGAGCATTTTGTCACTGGTTCACAATTATAGAGACAGCTGGAATCTCAGTATGAATGCAATTTGCAAACACATTTTCAGCAACATAGTTTGCCAGTTTAAATGTCAGTTTAAAAAAGTAAATGAAAACAATTTTCACTTCTAAAATATACATATTTACCTGATAGCCAAATACAAGCTATTGAATTCCAGAGCTCTGCAGAAAACGAACAACTATTCAGAAGTAAATGTGTTGTAGTAGCACTGAGCGGCTATGTTAAACTAAGGGTCTTCTCAGCATTTCCATTACAAATTTAATTTACAACTCAGCCATGTAAACTGGCTTTAAATGACACTTGGCCTACACTCAGCCACCTGATTTTTTTTTAGTGGTTGGACTTCAGATATTATCCCATACTCACTGATATCTAAACTATTGAAGGCCTGCAGAAGTACTCAGTGCGTCTTTGAAATGCTCTTTTTCTGGCATTGAAATTATGCCTTTTGTCAGCCCATGATTCAGAGCAGCCTCACGAGCATTTACTAAAACATCAGTAACAGTATGATCTGAGCACAACCAGCTTCCCACCAAGTGCTACACTACCTATGGATTGACTACACATGGTAGTGACTACACTACTTACGGATTTTATTTGGGATTTGGATTGCTATATACAATTGCCAGTAAAATTCACATTATTTCCAAGGAGGGTGGTTCAGAGCACAAAGTGATGGTGCAGAGTGAACACTCCTTTCTCTCCAGTAAATGTTACCGTATGTCCCGCGCTAGCCATAATCTGCTCTCCAGGTTCCCTCTTTTGTAGCTCTAAAGCCAGTCTCCACCACTACTCTGAAAGGTCATTTTGTGGCTCAGCCAAAAGGAGCCACAGTTGCACACAGATCTCCTGGCGTCAGCCCAGGCTTGGATGGCTGTCTCCTCCCCTACGCTGGCCACTTGTCCTCCCTCCTGCACCATTCCTCTGACTGTGGAGTTACGTGGTGACAGGATTGGAGAGGACCATCTGGAGAGAGGAATGGCCACACAGCCACATCCTGAGTCCATCAGGCCCTTTGGTAGCCACCCAGTGTCTCCAAACCCAGTGCTTATGCTTCAGCAGGCAGAAGGATCAGCAATTACTTTTATGGCCTTTAGTTTGAGATAACTCCCCAGTGTTAAAGGAGACAGAGCAGGCTCAAAATGGGCTTATGCACACCCTTATGCTTGAGTAGGACTCCCAGAGCTTCTGAAGAATGTCCCAGCATTTCATTTTCCTTCACACACACAGAATAGATTTTGTCCATACTGGGAAAACTACTATTTTCCATTTTGACCACTGCAAACAGGCCAATGAAAACATTAGAATTCTCTGGGGTTTTTTCTTTTTTTTTTCTTTCCATTTCCAGAGCTTTTTAGGTATTATAAAGTAACTTCTGCTGAATAAGCCGGTAGGTTAGAAAGGGTGTTCTACAAGTGCATTGTTTGTTTGTTTGTTTTTTAATTGTTTTAATTGATCACCACTCCTTTCAGCCCTCTCTTCATGGGACTACATCAGGATTTCTTTTGTTTGCTACTGATAGCACTGGATGAAGGTAGCACATAGTAGATCCTCTGTAAGCAAATCTGTCATTAGCTTTTCAACTGATCAGAGATTCTCTAGGGACTCTGTCAAGCTTGTTTGACTCTGTTCCTTGATGAGTGATATATCACTGGCTGCAGGAACCTAACAAAATGTTCACTCTGTCCTCAGTGCATTGTCCAAGGTGGTTTTCAAGAGCCTGACTGTCCTATGCTGTATCTCTGCTAATGGGGGTTGAGCCGCTACTATAAGGCTGTGTTGTTTGTGCCTGTTTTTTCAACACAAGCTGCAGTTGGTGCCCTTCTTCCACCTCTTTCTTCATCAGCCATCGCAATAGTGTTTTCATAAACCTCCATAGTTTTTAGCTGCTTGTCTTTGGCACCCTCCTGTTCTGCATTGACTTTGCAGCACTTGCAGAAGCCGCAGCAGTGTTTCCCACAAAAGGAGAGCGAAGACATAATTATATTGTCCCAGGGCTCTAGGGAGTGCATCCAGATGGGTAGGAAATCCCAATTTTGGAGTTTCTCAGGCAGTGAATGTGGTCGCTTTGACTGCATAATATTAATTACAATCACAGCAATAAAAAAAGCAAACAGGGGAAGGCAAACACCCAAAAGGACTGGCAAGCCTGCCAGTGACAGACCAAATACAAGCAAAGGCAAAAGAAAGAAGCAGACGAGAAGATAAAATATAGCAAACCATCTGTACTTGGCTGTTACGTTTCCCAAGGTCTTGGACATGCGGATTGGCAGCCGGGTAAAAGGTAGTGGGTAAAACAGAATAATCCCAGAGATATTGAAGAAAAAGTGGCACAAGGCAATCTGAAAGCAAAAACAATTGAGAAGTTCATTAACTAAAATGCCTTTAAATGCTCCTACTCACATGATAATAACTTCCAGTGGCACTAAGACTCCATAGTTTCCCTTCCCTTGCTTCCCACTGTTTTTCTTGTCTTTCATGCCTTTTCACTGCAAGGCCTTTCCTAGCACGAAGCAAGGACTCGGTAATACCTCGTACATTGTGAAGATCACTGCCTACACACAGGGGACAGAATTTGGAAACAAGGCAAGCCTAAAGGGGACGACATATCTCCCAGCAGATGGAGAAGTCTTAAAATGCAGCTTTCAAATGCAAGAAATGGAGTCCATCAGAAATAAAGCTGATAAACCAAACAGCTATCGGGAAACAGTCCTGCTGTTAGTAAGGCATGAGAACTACACGAGAACTGTTCATTATTGGGTTCTGCATCTATAAGTTTCCAATTAAAAGATAGGAAGTGTAAATTAGATATTGCATACAGGCTATTGATAAATTGTTAATGGTACAAACCTGTATTTTCCAAAAATTAGCTAAAAGTTTATAGGGCACTGAGGAGATTCCTGGAATGTGACTTTGTCTGGGTCTTTTATAATAATTTGATTCACATTCTTCAAAATTTTTTTTTTTTAAAAATAAGCGTAAAGAGACACCTACTTGCTAAAGCTTTCAGAAGTCGCTTAGACAGAATAAGCATATACTGAACAAAACAGTATGTTCCGTGCTCACCTTATACTATTTTCATTCTATAACTGTTATCAGACTAAAGTAAACATGAAAGTACAGGGGTTTATTTTTAAAGTACATTATAAAAACAGCAAGTTATCATGAAATCTGAGCTTGGTCAAGATAGTATCTTCTCATGATTACATCTGTTCTGTCATGCCTGAGGACAATAAAATGACTTCCGTAATTTTCTTAATTTATTGTGGCTAGTAAAAAACATTCATCCTATTCACAAAGGAAACTTCATTATCTTTTCACTCTTTGATGTAGAGGGTTCATTCAAATGTTATCTTCTGTCTGGAATGTTCTTTACCTGGTGGTAAATGGAAGCTCAAAGCCAGGCTGCCTACTTTTCAAATAGTCTAAGGCAACAAGGAATTCAATAAGACCCACTCAGATTAGATTGACAATGAGAAACTATATGTCCTGATACTCACTGCAACCTCAGGTAGGTAGACAGCTTGCCATCTTACGGGTTGTTACAGCCTTCACTTAGGTTACAGGAGTCCCTATACACTGCATGAACAGAGTTAGGGTCCTGAGGAGGGAACTTATGGAAATTAGTAACCCTCATAGGGGACTACCTAAAAGGGCTGTCAGAGACGCGGGCACTGAATTCTAAGCTGCAGAGACCCCACGATCAGGGTCAAGTGGCCAACCCTGTCTCACTTCTGAATTAATTCGATCAGATCAAGACCAATTTATGAAAGAAAGATTCTACTGTATATCGACATTCTGAGAATGCTTACTCAAAGCCTTTTTCTCTAGTAGTTGAAATTAATGAGCTGCCATTAATAGGTCAAAATCAAGCACAACATCCATGGCATATTTGCATCAGAGCCAATTTTGTTAGGTTTTTCTTCAGAAAAGTTGCAACTTCTAAATGAAGTCAAGGAAGCATTGGCTTATACTGACCTGTAATGAATATTTTAATGTACTCCCTGGACTTGCTAAAGCTGCAAGTATAGCTGTTGTGGTTGTGCCAATGTTAGCTCCTAAGGTAAGGGGATAAGAGCGCTCTATGCTTATAACGCCAATGCCTAGGAGAAAAGAAACAGGGTTGAGTGGTTTCAGAATGATGGAGAGGATAAAACATGGGGATAAAGAATACAGTATTGACAGCTTACCAACAAGGGGTGTAATAGCAGATGTGAAAACAGAACTACTTTGGACAATGAAGGTCATACCAGCCCCTGCGAGCATAGCCAGGTATCCAGCTAGCCAAGTAAAAGGAAATGGGAAATCTAAAAAAAATAGAGGGAGAACATTGTCTTTAGTGTAACAGAATGTCTATGTAACAGTAACACAGCAGTGAAAAGACTATTAAGCATTTCAATTGTAGATACATTGTCTGCATATTGTCTCTTACATGACGATTTTGGGTCAGAGTCACTTCTACTACTCTAATTTACCCTGTTCGCTGTACTCCCTCTCCAGCCTTCCACCACTGGATACAATTTGAGAAGGATACTAGGCTAAGTAGACATTTGTCCTGACCCAGGGTAGCAATAATATTGTAATACAATTAGGTACCAGAAATGTTTCTACAGAGGTCAACACAACACCTTCTAGGTGTCTTGAGTGCCTTGGTTTCAGCAACCAGGCACCTGCTGCATGGATCGGATCTTCAGAAAGCTCTGAAGACCATCCTGAGAAAATCAGGTTGTTTGTTCTAACTAGTTTCAAGCAGATCACCTCCTAAAAGTTTACTTGTTAACTCGTGCAAAGAAAAGCTAATCACACTGATTAGAGAAACTAGGCACAATGGTCCCCGGTTTTCTGTGGATTTATGAGTGAGCCAAGAAGTCAGGAATTACTCAGCTGGGAAGACACAGAGGAACACAGAGTAGATCACAAATGAACAGTAACCGGCAGCTGATTACTTTCTACCCCTCGTTTTTGATTCGGGCAGTGTTCTTTGCCCAGGAGAAGAGAAGACAGCATGGGGACCACTTTGTTGCCTTCCCCATTTCTGTGAACCCTCTCTTCAACCACAGCCAGAGACATGCCAGGACTGCTTTTCTCTGCTACAGGTTCTAACCTCTCCATTCAAGGGAGGATGAAGAAAAAGCAAGCAAGTGAAAAATAAAAACATTTGCACTCAGTGGATCCATGCTGAAATACGCCTGGAGAACACAGCAAAGGGAATTAGATCATTAGTCACCACAAACTGTTTTTCAACTTAGTTTAGAATAAACATGCAGGCTCCGTGCCAGAGCAGGCAATCACAATCTCAGCACTTCGGTGCTATCTTTTGAGGATGGAAACATTACATTTCTAACAGCTAATGATTATATGTCAAGAAACAGAGCCTGGACTTTGATCGCTGTTGCTGTTAATCTGCTGCAGTTCACAAGCAAGCTGTTCGTTAATAGATTTTCAAAAGAAAGAAAATAACACGCTGAGGAGAAAAAATGTTGGGGGGGAGGGGCAATTTTGGTTTAATACTGTTTTCTTTAAACTATTCTATAATATCTGCCAGAACATCAATAAATGTGCTCAGCATCCTTGTCATTCCTGAAAACAATCTTCAGGAAAAGCAGATAATTACCAGTGTTGATTGTCTTCTTGATAATGCTCGCCACTTGTCCTTTAAGCACAGAGTTTAATAGCTTAACTATCATCACCAAACAGGAGCACAGAACAAGCAGGGACAAAGCCAGAAGGATGAGACCAATGGCAAGATCAGGCAGGTCTGTGGCTGCAAAGAGATGCTGGCCTGAAAAAGAAAAGGAAAATGAATTAGCCTAGCTACATTTTTGCTTCTGATCCCAAGCCCAACTCTGGTTTTCATACATGCCCCCAAGAAAATGGAACCAAAGCACACACAGCTTGAGGGGGTGATGCAAAGAGTGAAAACGTCACCTCCCTTGCTCCACAAAAGCCATGTCTAAGAAGGGCTCTTGTATGGACACGCTTATAAAATACACAGCGGGCTCTCCTGCGGGGCAGGAAGGAGTTAGGTGACCATGTGCAAGGGAGAGGAATATAACAGTGTGAGGAAATTTTGGTGTGCTCCAAGCTGGATGGTGGGTCGGCTCTTCCCAGAGGTGGCTGTGTGCCTGAGAAAGGCTGTTCAAAGTCCTGAAGGGCATGCATAGGGATGGAGATATCCAAGCAACCATTACAGCAAAGTAACTGTAGCTCCAAGCCACCTGAATAGCAAGAGTGACATGATACTGAAGACCTCAATTACTGATATCAGGGAGCATGGAAAGAGATCCATCTGCAGCCAGATACCATGATGATGCTGGTAACTCCAGCTGCATAGCTATAAGAGAGCACGGGCTGCTCTGACTGCACCTGCAGTAGTACCTTGTGTCCAAATACAGGCGAGTGCCTCTCGATATGCCTCTGAAATGGTCTGTTAACACCATTAGAAAGCTATATACATTTGTAAAGATATCACTGAAGGAGAAATAGTTCTACTGCTTACATTTACTGATATATTCTGTTTCAGTTACATTCTTGATGGTCCATGTCGAATTTCCTTCAGTCCAGCAAAGGTCAGGAGATGTGCAGTTTTCTGGAGGTGGAATTGTAACATTCTGCAGTGTCTAAAGATTGCCAGACAAAGCAGATACTTCAGTCACCTACAACCCTTCAATAAGAGCTCATGCAAAGTTCTAGGTTTTTACTGCAACCAAGCATTCCTCAACTAAAGGAGGATTTGTAAGCTGGAGTGTCAGCTGGCACCACATTAATGACAAGGCAAAATTTATTGCATTCTTAAAATAAATGGTTGTGCTGTTACTCAAGTCAATCAATACAACATTTAAAGATTAAAATATCCCCCAAACCTTCTTCATTGTAATAAGCATAGCACCGAGTCGTCAGCAGCTAAGAACCTTAACTACTGATGTCAGGGTTCATGGAAAGAGGTTCGTGTTGGGCTGCAGCTGGGGGACAGTGGCATTCCTTTTCCAGCCAGTACCACACCTTCCCTGGGTGAAAGAAAGACCCCTTTACTGTCATCTTAAATGCAGTTAATGGTCTGGTGAGTATTGCACAGGACTGTGATTCAGAATACTACAATATTAGCGCAGCCTCTGTTGCTGGATGAGCACAAGCTGCTTACGCTGCCTTTCTGTGCCTCCGTTTTCCTACCTGTAGAAAAAGAGGTGCTGCTATTACTTTCCTTTTTAAAGCTCAAATGCTATCAAAGAGTTAATTACTAGCACTATAATTAGCATTAGTATTACTGACCTGAACCTGAATTTCTATTTATACTGCAATAAAACCTTCCTTATAAGAGCTCCTAGCCCAGATCTGTTGCATTCTGACGCTAGGTCCATAAGTCCTTATGCAGATTAAGGAACAGTTTGCTGACTAAACTGTATGGCCCCACAACAGCAGCTGACAGCTAAATGGACTCTGAACCACACTGCTGAACAGGAAGTATCTTTAAGACATATTTGAGTGATTCTCTTTTGCAGAAACAAAGAAATAGAAATCGTATTTTCTTGCTGGGCACTGCCTGCAGACACCCACATTCGCATTCCCCTCCAGCTGATGCAGATGGGCAAAGCCAGGGGTGGATCCACTGCCCCCACATCTTCAGGGAGCGCCTGGTCTCCAGCCTGCCTCAAAACATCAGCCTTTACAAACACAACACAATGTTGTTTCTTGCCTTCCTGAATTTTTTTCAGACATCTGAGTTTCAAAGCAGCTTCATTAGATCAAAATGTTTATCCTTATGTTTTGCTTTAAACATATGGGGTCTGCATGTATTTACCCCTGCCATAAGTCTGTTTAATCATTTTTGCCAGAAATGAGTTTAACCCGCTAGGAATGTAAATCATTTAAATGACCTTGCTCTTCCCCCATCAAGTTCAAGTCAGGAGTTTCATGTGGTTTTGTAATTTGACTATATGCTTGGGCAGTAGTTACACAGCCAAAATATAGACAAACACAGAAAAAAGTGTGTATATGGACATGTAACCCGCAGCCTACACTTTCAGTGTAGTTGCTTACCTCTAAGAGTGGGGGGACTGTAGGACTCAGGGGCTCAGACCTCACTGAGAGTTAGGCTGTGCCTGCCCGGGCAGTGCAGCGGAGGGGTAGCCAAGTGCCGGCTGGGGGCCTGAAAGCAGTACAGCTGCCTAAGCATCATACCTCCCCTGAGATGAAATAACCAGCTCCTTAGCAGCGTAACCTGAGCAGAGTTTTGCATTAGTACAGCTCTGCTCCCGGCACTATCTCCCTAGCTAGCATTTCACTGGCCATCCAGACTGTCATTCAATAGGAGCTGGGCTCCTCTGAAAACCCAAGCTCTTAATTTTAACCTCTGCTGTGTGTCCTTAAGTATCTTCTGCCTCAGGACTTCAGGAATTACTTTTCTATACATACCAACAAATAGAATAGTCTAATTAGAGATCCAAGGAACGTTTAATGCTCTAATTGTTAGTTAGCTGAAAAACGCAAACCAAACATTCAGCTCCACAGTTTACCAAAATACTCATTGGTGTCGATCTGGGCAACAGATTCCTTCAAGCTGCAGTGTTGCTTGGGTGAAGAGCAATGGGAGGTAGCCCCACAGAAGCTTTCTCCAAGGGCAGTTTTCCAAGAAAGCTGCAAAAAACCAGCTGCCACCAGATCACCCTAACACACATAAGACTAAATCTGGTTAGATCAATAGATAAATGGTGGGCAAAGAGATATTTTCTTTGGCCTATATTGCAGATTTTTTCCGCTTGCAGGGAGTGGGTAGGAGTATTGGAGTTTAAAGGCATTTGGATGTGAAAGGAGTAAAAGGCTTGGCTCCAAACCACCAGTTCTGATAAGCAAGGGCCTGCATGGTACCGAAAGCAACCAGGTCAAGCTCACCACTGGTATGACATCCTTGGTTTAAGTGGAGCAACAACTACATTAAATTGTTTTCATTCTTTTTCTGCTGAAAAAAAATACTCATTTAAAAAACTAATTTCACAATCCTATGATAAGGAGTGTCAGCTACAGATCAGTAATGTATTTCCTGAGGAACTTGACAATGAATTTAGCATGATACTCACCACATTGGTTTCAGTTACACACCAAATCTTTACCAGGCTTTTGTTCTTTGCTGATTCATCATTTGTAGCAATTGCACTTATTACTGATTTATCAAGCTTTTAAAAAAAAAAAAAGGAAAAAAATATTATTCTAACTTGCATCACACACTTCTGTTCAGCTCTACTCAAGTAAGTCCCTTTGGAAGCTCAGCCACGTAAAGCCTGCATAACCATCTCTAATGTTGGAGCTGCTGCCCCACAGGTAGGAGGGGGTTTACTCCCAAAAAAAGGTACAACTCTATGCACACAAACACTGTGCCTCATTCTCCCCAAATCACGCTCCACCTCATCTCACCCTTTCTGTTTAAACAACTGCACTGACACAACTGCCTAAATGTGTTTACTGTCATTTTAGAGCTGTGCACGTCCCCTGTGGCCTCCATCTGCCCCTCCAGATGTGTGCAAGTTTCCCATAATTTCTGTGTCATCTATGCAGATCCTATGCAGATCTTCTGGATGTGCTAGGTTGTCTCAGCTAGTACTATCTGCCAATGTCTAGGCAACAGGCTGCCATTCCATCCATCCCACGTGTCTGTATTTGTCCTCACCTGCCTTCCCAGTCCTCCTAGCTAGATCTATCATCATTAAGGTGAAATGTGGGGGAAATAGAAACAGGAAATATAGAGCCAGGACTTTATGAAATGTGAATAAAAAGAAGAATCCATTTGCTAATGAACTCCACCCCGAGGACACAAAGAAGTGAGTGGGACCCCCCCCCCACCCCCCCCCCCCACCATATTCAGAGCATTTTGATTAGCTGTGACTGAACTAAGTAAGCGGCTTCCTTGAAGAGGGAAAGAGCTTACCTCAATGATGAGCTTTGTAAAGGGGTCTGTGAGAGCTTTTAGTAGCTCAGGGGCATCCTCACCACTTTCAAGATGAAAGGACTCAACTATAGCATTGGTGAGATGGTAAAGATAGCCAGAAATAACTTCAATGGGCAACAACGCAAACACAGCGAGCCAGTTAAAGAAATCATGGATTGTTGCCCCAGCAAAGGCCCTGCAAGAAGAAATTAAAAAAACAGAGCTGCTGTTAGTTAAACAACATGTGCACAACATCAATTAAATATGAAATCATAGAGGTGGGGATGAAGCCCATTTCAAGATGGGAATCATTTCATTTCGGGGGTCACAGGAGATGGTTACTTTGCTATAGAGCGCTAAGTTGTCTCCACACAGTTGACTGAGTGAGAGAGTGAGCCAGGTGAGTGAAACAAGACAAACTAGAAAAGGCAAAAGTGACCCTTAACATGAAGTTGCCAAGAGTACTTGTCTAAAGAAAGAAGTGGCTGTACAGCCTACATTTGTTTTGCCTCTCACCCATTTTTGGTACATTTTTAATCCTGAGGGATTAAATTGTTGCCTCTGGGACCTGTTCTCCCTGACTCATTGGGGGAAGATGGCTCTGCAGCACTCTCACATGTTCTTGCAAACCACTGGTGTACAGCTCCCTTCCAGCTTCTCCTCCACAGCCTGAGGAGCCACCGCTCTTCCCTCAGAGGCGCTCTTTCCCACCTTCCTAATAGCTGCTTGTGGTCCTCTTATTTCTCTGCAATCTGCCTGTATTTGTTTTAAAATATAGCTCCTTAAATTAAGCGTTGTGAAGGAAGAAAATGTGAAGGAAAAATTCCTTGAAATGCTAATCCTGTAATTTAGGTTCCTACTGAAAAACTGCTTGACGGGAAATCAGGGGGAACATTCAAAGTAGGCCAACAAAATTGACAGTGCTACCGCCTTCAGTTTACAAACTGAACTTATTGCTAATGATGTTAATGAATGTTAAAAATCAACTTCTTTCTCATTATTATTTAAATTCTTTTCCTGACCAGATACTAATAGGCTACTTTGGTGTTAGAATTTTAGTGACAGAGAATAGCACAACCAAAGATTCAGGTCAGTAAATCTTGGAGAAATATGCTTTGGCTAAGCATATTTCATACGTCTGGTATGCCATAAACAACGAGGTACCAAAGTTTCATATCCCTCCCAAGTTTACTGCCCAACTCCAGTAAGCCACGAGCTCTCTCAGTGATAATGTCAAGTGGCAGTCTAAAAGTTGTCACTGTATATATTTGACAGCCAGAACACTTCATTTCTCTACAGTTACCAGCTCTTGCTTACTGTAGACTTAAAAACCCTTCAACATTGAAGTCTCTTTTAAGGAGAGTAGACCAAAATACTGTAATATTAACTTCTTGTACAGCCCTCCCATAATTAAGAGATGGGTGGTATAGTGGGAGCAGTTGAAAATTTATCCTTGTGCAAGATCCAGTTAAAAATTGTGGATTCTTACACAAACACAAAACTTTTAAAGGAACCCACTATACTTTTCTTCAAGTATATGAAGCCATATATCTAGACAGCATTATACCTTGGCCATGGCCATGCTTGTGACTTTCCTAACTAGACATTCAAATTTTGGTCAATAGAAAGGTTGAATGGTAGTAGTAGTGATAGGGAATATACAAGAAAACCTACAAAGAAGGAGCAAAAACAACTTTTCAGATCTAGTGTTTAAGTACAATACCTTCTAAATTCATTCCTGTCCCCGGCTTGCATGAGTGCCACAACTGTGTTTGTAACTGAGGTGCCAATGTTTGCTCCCATTATGATAGGAATAGCTGATCGAACAGTCAGCACTACAAAGCGGGAAAGGAAGCATTGAATGAAAAAATCAGATCATCAGCAAGCTCTTTGCTCCAATGAAAATTAACATCTATTAATGTCACTGGAACCCTGACTTCCCTTGATGTCACTGGGATAGGCGTTCCAATCCAGATATGTTTGCTTTAATCAAGCCCGCTGGGAACGTGGTACTCCCATAGTCCCGTGATCCCCACCAAAACTGCAGCCCATGGTTATCCCTTTTCGCCACATGTTAGAGGGCCAGAGTAAGATAAAGTCTCTTCTTTCCCAGGCATTTTCCTACTTACTGCAGAATTTTGAAATGATGCCACAGAAACAAATGAAGTTCAGTAACTGGCTAACATGAGAAAAGTATGCAGATACTTCCAAAATTAATGCATTCAGTGACAAGGCTTCCAATGATTTTCATTGCAGTTATGGACTTACTATTACTACTACTACTACTACTACTACTACCTACTACTACTACTACTATTATTATTACTTTTAAAAATTTTATATCAGGGCAACAGCTGTGAAAATCTTTTCCTGCAGTCTCTACTCTTACACCCAAAGCTTCTACAACTTCAACACAGGTGGGAACGTTTGCACCCCAGACCAAGATTTATGAGTGATCTCTAGGAAGATACCATAAGCAGACTTACGTGTGGAGGACACCATGCTGACCACAATGGATGAAGAAGTGCTGGAGCTCTGGACCATAACGGTCACCAGAACTCCAATCACCAATCCCGCAACAGGATTAGACAGCACTGAATCATCTTGAAAAATGTCCCCTGCTGCTTTACCTACAAAGAACATATTCTCGGAGTGAGGGAATTGCAAGGTAAAGTCCATAGGGATTATCAGAGCATTTAATTAAAGATCATTCAACCATTTAATTGATACATATATAGCCATGCTTGCCAGCCAAAAAATGTACAAGGTGATGTAGCCCAGGGATCCAAATTCAGGTCCTGAACTCTCAGCTTCTCAGTTATGAGAGAATACTTTATTTTCTCTCATTTCAGTGACCGAACAACCTCTCCTGAACTCTGCAGAGAAGCATATAAAACCACAGCCATCAGAGGAAAGACTGTAGGACAAACACACACACATGCATAGATTTAAATGCTATTATTGCCTTGATATTTTTGGTTACTGCATCAAGGAAAACTGTTTTAATGATCCTGAGTAATTCTGTTCCTGTAGCTTTCTGTGTTGCCAAAAATCCAAAATACTTCCACAGAAGCTCACATATTTCTCTGATAACCACTTCTGAATCCATCAACGGAATTCAACCCTTGGAGATAGGTAAATGTAAAAAATACATTTCAATAGTTTTCATCTTTGAAAGATTTGGGGGACATTTGAGTGCTGGATGCTTTGATCAAGAGCGCAATTTTTATATTTCACCCTGTTGAAATGTCTTTCACATGGGACAGATTTATGCACAGATGTATCCATGTAAACTGTCACAAAGTAACAGGAACCTACTAAGAAATCAGGGCCAATAATCCCTACATCAACAGCTCTTTGGAATTTGAGAAACAAAGGCCCTTTTCAAACAAATTAAAGGCAGTCTTCAATCAGAGCTACTTCCTTCTGAATCTATATCTCAAAACATAAATCTATGGAGAATGTTCTTGAAGAGTCATACTTGTAATTTAGTCACTCAGATGAAATTTACTGCCTCATTCATAGTTTATTTGTGGTATTTTAGACATTTTCATACCTCCTACCAGTTGAAAAGCAGAGCTCAGTATATCCAGAGAACACACGAACAAGTAGAGTAATCCAAGTAGCATAATAAACTTCCCTATCCCATAGAGCACACGAATGATTTTTCCTTTTCTATCCAGTTCTGCAAAACAAATACATTATGCATAAAAGACTTGCTTGATGCATCTGGTGTTCTTTCTGGAACAGTCTAGTGCACAAGCAGAGACTACGGAGTCAAAGACAGTGTTGTGAGCCCAGTGTGTGATTAAACCCGAAAGAATGTTCTTCTTAATCAAATTTTAACTGCAGAAGCAGGTAGTTCGTTTACCTAGTTTTACCATGTAAAAGCTTTTGGTATATGACAAAAGCCGTATGAAGTCTGAGACTGACCCTCGGTTTTACACAGTTGTTCTACTGAGTAAAGAAAGACCAATAGAAGCCTGGATATAAAACCATATAAGTTTTGGATTGTTTTCCATATATCTCCTTGTGTTTTAAGGAGGGTAGGCAGCATGATTTCCAGATTCTTCTTAACTGACTAAATGTAATATCCCCATTCACCGTTGGGGAAGGTGAGACAGAGTGTAAAGCCTACATCTCAAAACTCCACAAATCTTAAATTCAATTCTGCAGCAAATATCATTTCAGAAAAAGAACTGAGACAAAGAGAAGTGATGGAAAAAATAAAGGCAGGTAACTTATTTACTGAGAAATGGCTACCTGACCACTTGATCCCAGTGTCCTGCAGTTCCGGCAGAGCCCATGGGTCGTCTTCTGGCCTTGTCTCATCTATCAAGGCTATTGTGGAAAATGCAGGTTGAATTTCCCCTTTATTTCCAAGTGAAGCCACGTTGCCTGATGAAATAGAACATTAAAAAAATGGTTTAATTACTTTCCATCTTCTCCAAGGAACCCCAAAACTTATATATCTCTCTAACTCACAGGTAAGCACACATTACCTTTGTGATTTTCTCCTTCTTTCCCACCCATGTTCTGGTTTGGTTTGGAGGAGTCCCCAATATAGTTATTGGTTTCAGGCTTTTCCACCTCAGGCCAGGGAGCCATGATCTGTGACTAACAAAGTAGTGCTGATTAAAATGTGCGTGCAGTCAAAATATTCAACTTAGAACAGGGTATGTGAGAAATGCGATTAAGTTTAAGAGCAAAAGAGATGGAAATGGAATGGAAGCAATTTGTCCTTGAACACAGCTTTTTACTAATCTTTATGAATTATTCCTTTATTTGCAAAATTGATTTCTTAATTATTTTTTATATCACACAGGTGATTCTTTTGTGCAATTTACACAATTAAAAAAAATTATTTCCATCTCATGCCTGTATTTTTGTTCACTTTTAACTGTCATGAAAGCAAAGATTCTTCTGCTTTCCAAACCTTCGGCATTTCTTTTCTTTAATTCATTTTATCTCCTTTCAGCAAAAAGTCAGAGGGCTGTTTTACTTTCTTCCACCTTCTGGATTTAACTGACTGCCTTTACCAAACTGGTAATTCAATATACAGACCTTAGCAAAGAAAGTTCTTCCCTAAAGCATTGCCTAGTTTGGGTCACGTATGCTGAACACAATCTTCTTGTTGCCTTTACTGGTTCATTCCCATGGAAGCATGGAGGGGAACGTGACCCTGGGCAAGGTGGAAGAAGATCCCAGAGTCTCAAGCTCCAGAGTGATGCTTGCTGAACGACTGGACAAGAGCGTAATTAGACCGCAGTGGCCATTTGCAGGTCTATATTTGCCTGTAACCCACAGCTGATGCTGCAAGTGAAGCTGAGTTAGTGGCAGCAAGGTCAGGCTCACCCATCTCACCTAGGCTCTCTGCCTGAACCTCTTCCTTCCTGATCCCTTTTGAGCACATTTGGCATGCATTGTAATATTAACCAATAATAACTTAAAAAATAAGATCTCACATGCCCAAATCCTGCCGGCACAGGTACAAGCACGTGTGACAGACCTAGCCTAGGCACAAGAGGAGGAGGCAGCTGTTCCTTGAACCAAAACCTGGAAGAGCTCTACTTAGTTACTTCACCAATATCAGAAGCCAGAGGGAGGGACATGAAAGAGGGGGAAGGCGACCATGGGGAGCCGAGGCAATATGTAATAATACTTCTACCTTTCCAGGCTTGTAAGGCTGTTGGTTAGCTCAGCCAGCATGACCAAAAACTCAGCGGAAAGGATGGGAGAAGTGAACCCTACCCAGAAAAGCCTCACCTTTGGGTCTGCCTCTTCCACCCTCTCTGCCACACGAGTCGGTCAGTGCTGCGGGCAGAGGTGCCCCATGGCCACCACGTCTGGCACCCATGCGGCTGAAACATTGGTGAGTGAATTTGCCTGCAATGCTCCTCATAAACAGGGCACCTGTGCCCAGCCTCCAAAAGTCAGTGTCAGAGTTGGTATCATGCTCCCGTAAACAAGGTTCACCTGCATTTAGCGGCCACCCTAAAGGAGTATAATTAATCATTCATTTAATCATAATCCTTTATGTAGCTGATGGTGAAAATATTTTGTCCCTGCCCATGTCAATGTCACACATCCTCCTCCTTTAGCTGGGAAGGAAATGTCACAGACAAAATCACTCATGTCTTACTGTAACAGAGGACGGTATTGTTTTCTGGCACTCCACAAAGAAAAGAGTACCTCCCCTTCCACATTAGCAGAAAAAATTATTCTACAATCCCATTAGCAAAAACTATGCTTTTACACATTCTTTATCTGTGGTGTAAGATCCAGAGCAGCTCCCAAGATACACAAAGAAAGATCTCAGAACAGATGGAAGAAAATCACTCCTGCTTGTTGCAGCAAGGGTTTCCATTTGCTTGGAGCAAATTCTCATATTTTCACCCATGCCAGAACAGCCTCCGAGCCCCACCCATGCCAGAACACCTCCGTCTTGTTAAACGAGTTTCATTTATACATGTTCAGCATTTAAAGAGCTCTAAAAAAAATAATTGCTCAGCACAAGTGCTTCTTAAGTGAAATGCAATCGTGAAAATGCGTTGGAAATTCAGATGTGAAGTTGTATTGACAACATGTTCCCACCATGGAGAGACACAGAATATGCTGGACACCACCAGCCCTAGAGATGCCATCAGCACTTTTACAGCTTTTCTGTTACGCTCTGTATGGAAATGAAGGATTCAACCTGCATGATTACTGTATGGAAACTGAGCTGATGCACTCACTGGAGAAACTGGAGCTTGAAAACTTCAGCAGACATACAGCATCTATGTCTCCTAAATAAACTCTCCCCATTCAAGAATTCAGCAGGGCATTTTTTCATAATAAGCATCTCTCATGTTCCTGAGGTGCTCAGGATCCCACAGGTATGTCATGTATTATTATTTGTTTTTCTTTATGTGATTAAATACCCTAGAATGAGAGTTGACCACCTCTGTGGAGGAAATTTTTTTATAGGTATGTATATAAAATTATTTATATGATTCCTAGTCAACCTCTGATTTGGGAAGGTAGACTTGAATACTGGAGGTCCTTACAGTATTGGCCTTGTGCATTTTGGTTTGCAGAGGTATTACTAGAAGAGCCCATTCTGTGTGATTGGTATCAAGGACTGACGAAAGCAGAACCATCTAGATCCTTGAAGCACTACCAAGGCTGTCAGCTTTCTCCAGATCCTGACTCTTAAGAGGAACAGCTGAGAAGATAGTTTACAGCCACCTGATACTCTGTTTGCTAGAGTCCTGGCCACAGCTACTTGCTGTTAATTAATCGCTGTGCTATGAGTATAATCTACGTTCTACAGTTTTCCCTTCCAAGAATTTTTCCTTGGCCCAAATACAGACATTGACATATTGAGAAAATACTCAGAAGAAAATCTGGGTGCTGCAGAGTGGGTGGCAAAGCTAACTGCATCATTCCCTGGCAGCTCATACTAGCTGCGTCTTTGGAAAGGCTGACGTCAGGTGCGGTATAAAAGACCAACATCATTTGACGCAAGATATAAATGACAATGAAAACCCTAATAGTGGTTTACTTTTGAACACCAAAGACATAACTACACTGCAAAGGAACATGTTAGAGAACGGGCAGAGGATGGGCTGGTCACGACACACGCCACAACAAGGAGCTACGTTCAGCTGGATACACCGGTCCAGGTCCAAAGACAGGATAGCCACAATTGCGGGATGAGGTGCCCGGAGTGATGAGCTCTGCCCTGGGTGTCTCAGCACTGTGCGTCCGGTTCCCACCTTAGCTGGCAGGAAGCCGGCCAGGATGCCTGCACCCAGGGCGTAGTCGTGGAGCTTGCATCCGGATAAGCATTGGCGCTTTGGATATCCACCTGTTCGGAGCTGTGCTGAAATGGGAGTTAATTTCCTCCTGAAAGTGGCAGGTCAAAATATGCTATGCATATTGCAAAGGTCTGAAAACTAATGCCTGCACAAACTGTAATCCAGTCCGTTTCGGTGAACCTCGCAGCAAATCCTCTCACACCATCGTGTGTGCTCCTTTCGTTGTAAGTATAGTCTTTCCTCGCATTCGGAAAATGCTAACTATGTGTGACATCTTTTCTAACTCCAAAAGAAACTGAAACCTCCCGCTCCTAAAAGGGAGATAGATGGAAATCAATGGCATTCAAATTCTGAAACAAAATGTGAGAGAGAGAAAGTCGAAGCCAAAGTGGGCTCCCATGGCTTTTATATCCATACTGACTCTCTCACTGCAGCATTTCAAAGAGTTAAAGTCTCTGGGGAATTATCTGAGCAACACTAGGTGTCACGCAGTTGCACTGTATTGCGTTCCTCAGTGACTCATTGGACTGTAACAGCATTGCCTCGGTTGCAGGGCTAGACTCTCGGTGCTTTTCAGTTTTAAATCAGAAACAGTTGTAAACCTATTTATTTTGCTGGACTTAACACGGAGAATATGAACTACCACTTGCATGTGCCTGGACGGTATTGTTTGTACCTCTCCACCCGTGACAGTTTACTGAAAGGCCACGTTGTGCCTGAAATAAGAACTATGAAGCAGTAAGCCTTAAAGAAATCTCACCTCCAGGGGAACAGACCCAGTCAAACCAAGGTGCAATAAAGGTACTGGAGAAAATAGCAGTATTTTCAAAACCAACTGGTAATAACTGCAACAACCACCAACATGACCATACATGTGCCTACAGGTTGCTTAAGCAGCTCCAAATCAAGTTTTGGGTTCAGCCAGGCTTTCCCCTCTCTCGCTCTCTCTCCTTCTCTCTCAGCTTTTCTACAAAAACACATCGCTTTCTTGTCATTCATCACGGTGCTACGGTTTTTATGTTAAAAAGGGGTTATTCAGCTAATCTGGTATCTGACTATATGACTTAGTATATACAAATATTTACCACACATACTTCATAGGAGTAAATACCAAGCTACATAGCAATCCTTCTCATACACAGTTTGAAGAAATATTGTCTTTTCCTGCTCAAAATGTATCATTTCCAACACAGAAGCACATTATGTAGAGACAGGAAAGGAAGGATCCTCAGCCAGCACAATTTCATTCAGTAGCTTTACCTCAGCTGATAATTTTGCCCCAGAACCTGTTCCATGGCAGCCACAAAGCCCCAGGTGCAACAGAACAGGCAATAACACCAGCAATGATTCAGCCTTGCTAGGAGCAAGTCTTGTCTTTGCTCTGGCACCAGCCGCTTCCTTGGGGCTTTTTCTCTGAATAAGTCAGCAGGCTTAGCCAGGATGTAAACTTTCAACTAATGTAGTAGTAAAGGAAAAAATAGCTATGTGAAAGCTAAAAAAAAAAGAGCATTGTGCTCACTTTTTATTCCTACGGATCCCTGAGACTTATTGCTCACAAGCTTGAATCTAACGCATAGCAAAACTAAAAAAATATATAAAACAAACTACTAAAGAGAACTTATTTCTCAGCAAGTGCAGAAAGAAAACGAATACCAAACACTAATTTCTGCATTCACAACCAAGCAAAGCACCGGACACTGCCACTGAGGAGCCAGAGCCAGGAAACATCAGTGAACTACTTGAAATGCCTACTAGGTATTTAAATAAAACAATTACCTTTTTAGAATAAAACAACAACAAAAAATAATCCCACCAACAAGGAAATACAACAGATCTACCCCATCTCAAACACAAAACACATAGTAAAGAATCAAGAGAGGAAAAAGTAATGACATTAAAAAGACTTACTGATCTTATGGAAGAGCTGCTAATAAAAGTTACTGAGAAACCAGTTGATTTCTGCCTACTGCCACATTAGTTGAGCTAACTACCTTAGACTAATGTATTCCTTTTACCTCCGTGTATCAAACCAAATTAGCATAAGAAAATGTTTCCATCAAGAATAGCCTGACACAGCCATAGTGCAGCACACAGACTTTACACACTATCTATGCTAACACACGAACCGACAGTATTTCCTTCCAATGTTTCATTAATCATATCCTAGACATTTTCCAGTATCCAATACCACTGATTACTGTGACTTAAAATCTCACTTCTTTTCAATCCAAATAATAGTTAAAACAATGCTTTCTTATGCTATAGGCAGTTATTTCTGGGGTTTTTTTGAGAGCTGCTAATAAAATGCAATTTTTCTTTATCATATGCCATAAAAATAAATCTAGTTATTTGCAGACAAAAAGTAGCACAGTTAGTTTTTAGAACAATGATTTTTTATCACTTCCTTAAAATATAAATGCAGTTGAAAGAGCACAAGGTGAAAATGCTAACAAGTGGATGACATTTCACATGCCACTCCAGTTCCCCACGTTAGCTTTCTGTTGCCATTCCTTGAGCCACAAAAGCAGAGCTTTGGATTTATAAGGTAAACAAGTTCAAAAAAGAAGAAAATTTGGTCTTAGTTGTTCTTACTTACCACTTCTTTATTCCCAGACAACAGAGTGAACGGATCAACTGAGCAGCCACTGAAACCTGCAATATATATAGACAGGTGTTGAGCAAAGTTTGCTTTCATCACTGCGCACTAACATTCCTATTTTACAGTCCAGAGGCACTGCCTACCTGCAACTTAATGATCACAATCAACCTTTTTTTAGCAGGAGTGGGCAGCAACCAAGACTGACAAGACTATGGGCTATTTCACACTTATCACGTTCTAAAAAATGTCCCATCAGCATTTAAGTACGAGTTACTAATGTGTTCATGTGAATGCTGGGGAACGGTTTGTTCCAGCCTGAAAAATTGCCGTCCACCTGATCATTCAGTAATCTTTTTTCCAATAATAATTTTCCAAAAATATTTTGCAATCTCAAAAGTCTGTCAAAAGGGTGTGAAGAAGATGTAGTACTGTTATTTGTCTGTTCAGGTGCCTATTCATCTGCCTAAGAACAGAAGTGAAAGAGAATCAGATAAAAAGCGGTGTAAGTAGGAAACACGTAAGAACTTCTTTGAGAACAGAGGATGGAGTTTCATTCTTATCAGTGCTCAATGTTTACAATTAAGGTGAGCTCATTAGCATTTTGGCTGTGACTCTCCTTCTAAATGAGATTTAAAGATGTAAGCACACCTTTGATAATTGCATTCAGAATGCTAGCGAGGAAGAAGACTATATGATAAATAGATACGTTATTCAATAAATACAGTACGGTATTACAGATTAGACAAAGCAGTCACTAGCATTGCTGACTGTTCTACTGATAAGCTTAATGGGGAGCCGGGGGGGGGCGCATTAGGCACTGTAGCTTTATTACCTTCGAATCTTTTCTGTTTCAACAAGCAACTTATACTGAGAAAATAAGCTGTAAACCAGCAGCCTAATCAGCAGATCTTCTTTGTCTGCGTGTACACGGTCATATCTCCCAGCAGCTTAGTGACTTAGTAACTTAGAAAAATAAAACTCTTGCTTTTTGCAACTTTCGGTCCCACAGAGATGCCCAGCCTTTGGAGCTGTGAGTCAGAACTTACTCCTCACCTGTGTTGGCATCAGAAATGTTTAGTAAGTGGTGATCATAAAAGCCTCCGCAGCCCCATACGCAGCATCGCATCATGGCAGTGGAACCGCCGAGCACCTCCCCTGGCCGCAGCAGCTCTGCTGGTGTTTACCCCACTGCCCCCCATTACCCTGGGCACGGCTGACGT
The DNA here is from genome assembly GCF_000699145.1 of Aptenodytes forsteri. NCBI lineage: Eukaryota > Metazoa > Chordata > Aves > Sphenisciformes > Spheniscidae > Aptenodytes > Aptenodytes forsteri. The sequence continues at coordinate 1,656,784 of NW_008794542.1, read as the reverse complement.
TGGAGCCCAAGGATGAAAGCACCGGCCCTGCCTTGCCCTTCCCAGCTGCAATTTGCACAGAGATAGCTATGGAAAGGAAACTGATTTTTCTTCTGTGCGAAGCAGAGAGCAGTCCAAAATGGAAAGAAGTGATGGAAAATGGACCCAAGGTCCACCTTGGCGGTTCACAGGCTCAGTTTTCTTAACAGAAGTGTACTTTAACATTGCATCTAAAAATAGTAGTTTTTCACTGATGCCCTACATGTAGCAAATCAGATGAAGATTTTAACTGGGAATCCTTGTGTTTCTCTGAGCTGTGGTTTATTCTCTTCTGAGTCACTGTTTGTGAAACCCAGCTCTGACAGTGAGAAGCTATGAGACGGGCACGTTCCAGGTACCCAGTTAGGGCTCAGCCAGCACGTGGTGATGTCTTCCACAGCATTTTTATTCCAGCACTGCTCATTCCATTTGCTAAGCACAATCCTATGCGCTGACCATGTTAATGTCTTAAGAAGGCAACAATCCTAGATCAGACCCATCGTATTCCCAAAAAAACCTTTAGGAAAGAAAAACCAGCTGCTCACACAAGGCAGATCTACAGTCTGCCTTTGGAAGTCCAGGGTGGACCTTCTGCAGAGTCAGCCTGGAAAAGTCTCCATAAGGAGCTAGCCACAGGGGATGAAGGTGGGTGTTATTTGTCCCAGACGCATTTCCCTCATTCAGGATCAGAGAAGAGGCTGAAATTCTTCCTGGGACACCAGGGCAGTCGGAGCGATAGTCCAGAGCACTTTTCATGCTTCCAGCACAGATTCAAAGGATGCTGCTGTTAAGAAAGAATAACCCAAAGCTCTTTCTTCCCCCTTTAGGGTTTACTTTGAAGCAACTGACCTAATTTCAAAAAACATTCTTGGATAGGGAACATTTAATAAAACAAAGCAAGCAAGAAAATTTCAAGGGTCCTGATTTCCTACCACAAAGGTGCTGGGTTACTCTGCAGCTACCTGGAATAGTACCTGCCATAGTCTAGCATTTAGCAGGAGGTGCAACCACAGGAAATATTTCAAACACAGAATGAGAAAAAATTCCTGGCATGTGCAAATTCTGTGAGAGGTGAACTCTGTCCAGTCACTGCTATACGTTGCAAGAAGTTACAACACAGCCAAGAAACATGTCTACATAAAAGACATCTGTGCTACAAATTCCCTTACAGATCTCCCGCACAAAAGGGATACTTGCTGTGCAAGTGTCAACCCCGTTCATCTTTAAGACCCAGGCCCTAGTACAGTAAACCAAGTGCACCTAAGTCACAACTAAAATAAAAATATTTAAAGGGAAGTAAAAGAAATGATCATCCATCCTGCAAAGGTATCAGAGCAGCCCAAGATACATATTCACTAACAATAATATTCACATGATGAGGTTTGCTGTTTTAGTAGACGCAGCTTCAAAAGACAGCATGCATGAGCAAGACTCGCAGCTAACATCAGGAGAGAAACTGTCTCTCTTACAGTTTAATTTAATTTTCAGTGTTCCACAAATCCAAAGAATGCACAGCTAAACACTTCCCGTGCATTCGAGATGTTGGGACTCTAGAAAACAGCTACACAGCTCTTTACGGAGGAGAATTGGTATTGTTTCCATCATTTGGAAACAACATCGGCTATTTTAACTTGTTCAGAAACCTCAAACAAATCTAGTTGTCTACATTTGGGAACTGCATTAGAGTAAATTAGCCTTCCCTCTTCCGGATATGTAAAACACAAAGCCCTGATCATTGAAGAGAGAGACCAGTGCTGATTTCAATATGAATTACAGCCAGAAAAGTTATTTGGTTAAGGACTTACCCCTATTCAGCTGAAGAACACCTTCCTTCTTTGTGCAACTACCTGGAAGAATGTAAGCACTGGCTTTCTCTGTTGTCTGAAACATATTCTGTATGTAAACATTTTAACAGTGCAGTTTATTAATGAAAACGCCCGGTCAGATATGTTTTATGAATATTAAATTCCACATTGGTATACACCTGGGTATTTACTAGGGATCAGTGATAGTAGCAGACTTGGACCCTGGCATTATATAGGATGCTTTGATTTTGGGACAGAATGTAAATGCTACAACTTTGTAGTTGATGAATTAATTTATTTTCCATTAAGAAGTGTAAACTTGTCTTTGAAGCTTCAGTGCCTACCAGGAAATTGTCTGCTTTTAGCTATCCTGTACTCTTTTGCTTTAGGTGGGTGTGGCTGCAATGCATCCTCAGACCAATTTTTTGCCCAATATTTCTACTATGGTTGGAAATAGTAAAGCTGAACTCCTAAGACTACTTTGACAGCAATAAGAAAACACCTAATTTCATGTATAAAGAACCTGGATCCTATCACAAGGTTCTGTATTACAATACTGTGCATTTCGTCTCACACAAATGATACGCAAAAAAATTAATGGAGTTACAGTAGTTAACATACTTCCAGAGCTGAGTAATGATTAAAGTCATAAAGAGGCAGCATTCAACAGAGCCAATGCCAGGAACAGGAGCGGGAAATAAAATGTGAAGTGAAGGAGTCACAGAGAGAAAAAACTTCAGGAAGGGCTTTCACAGATAAAAAGGAAAAGAAATATTTCAATACAGGAAAGAGTTTTTATGAAGGAATAATATGGCCAACAATTTTAGACAGATACCTGTGTTTGAAAGGAAGAAGGGACTCTGTTTTGGTCTTATAATAATTGAGCAGCCCCTTCATCACAGAACCAGCTAATTGCCATTACAGCCATGCCTCAAACATTTTTGTCGGTACAAATGCATCCTTGGGCTACAAGTTAGTGGGGTTATTTTGTTCACATCCTCTGTGATAGCTATGCTTTCCATTGAAGTCACATATTACAATTGTTTTTATTCTTCCTGGAGTATCTTATGTTAAATTCCTATTTAGTCGATGTTTTGCTACTAACGTATATCAGTACCCATTCTCAACATTTACCAAAACGTAAGGGACTGCTCATCCAGAGCCGGCAGTACAGGCATAGGGGGACCGTGGGCTCGGAGCGGCAGGAGCTCTGCCCAGCCCTGCAAGGAGATGGCAAGTGCTTCTTACCCTTTCCCAGGGGAGGCACAACGACAGGCAAAAAGGCACAGACTAAAACATGGCACATGTAAAAAAAATGCACCAGCACTAGCCTGAATTTGATTTCAGCCAGAATGCTAAGAATACGAATTTTTTGCATTTAGTGTCACCTGCTTTGAAAACTAAAGCCCAGATCATTTTCAAACCATTTTTTACCATAGCTGCTCTAAACTTTTATTGTTTGTCTTGAATGTTTAACTAAAAGGTTTAAGAAATGTCCATTAAAAAGCCCCAACCCCAGAACAAAGATCTGCTGATGCTTTAGGGTAAGAAATTTTTAATCACAAAAGAAACCAAATATTATTCCCATCTTGCTAACCTTTCCTTACTCTTTTTATAGTCTCTCCCCTTACCTGGCCCACCCCCCACCCCCCCCCCCCCCCCCCCTACCTTTTCCGTTTTTTACCACCCCTGACAG